>NC_082717.1:102449264-102764264 GCF_030144855.1 Hypanus sabinus | reverse complement strand
TGCAGCATTGACTTCACAGGCCACAGTTCGAAGGGATCATCTGTCAACTGGGTTCATTGCTGACTAGTTTCATCTTAATGTCCTGTGTTGGGTCAGATTGCTGATGATTAAATTTGAATTTCTGAAGGTTTGGAGGCAATGTGTTTTAGAAACTATCAGTGCACAGGGGCTCCAGAAATCCAGGTCGACCATAATTGACTATTTCAGGATGATGATTGAAAGGGCATAGGGCTTCTTGGATGTGACGCTGGTTAATGGACCAGAGCAGGGTTATCTTGTATCCCTGGGGCAGAAGTCCACCACTCCTGTGTAGGGGGCTGCACAATCTTGCCTGGTAACCTCTTCTCCAATTCCTCCTGTAGCTCAAGGGAGTGCCCTTGCAAGATATTTTGACCAAACTATGAGGGACATAATTAGTAGAATAATATGGCTAAGACCTCAGAGAATTCCTATAATAGACATTGATGGAGTTTTGATGAAGTCTTGATAAACTACCTTCTAATTTTTACTGATGTCTTTCAGGCCTCCAACAGCTGGTGAAAAATTAAAAGTTGGCTCTGCTTTTAAGTTATCCTCAATATTTTCAGCAACTATTAAAATCTATGTTATAGCTTTTAGGAGAGAATCCAGCACCCAGTGCCTTTGCTCAAACTCTCGAATGAATGTTAGCAGGCGATTAATCAGCCTTTTAATTATCCTTGTGATTGTTTTCCTGCTTTAAGCTTCAACTCTGACCAAGATGCTTTTTTACCCCTGCTAAATATAGATCGAATTTTTCATCTTAAAACCCAAATCATTTTGGAAACTCAACCAGATATCCTGCCATGGAAACTCTCAGAACCAGATTTGACATTGAATTTGACATCTTGACATCCCACACCATTCACACTCAACTCTCGGTGCTGTGTCTCCCTTTCTTACGGAACAATATATTGCTGATCGTCTCTCTGCTTTGCAGCTTTGTTCAATACTCTGCTCAACAATTACAGATCAAACCTATTCCTGTCATATTTTTGGACAACATCTGTTGTTGCTGTTTCCATCTCCTCTGGTCTCATCTCACATTTCTTCATTTGTCCTTTATCAACCTTCCCCTTGCTTTATCAACAGTATTGAGATTTAATCTTTCCTGCCTTCCACCTTATTGCGAATTGTCTTCCAACTCCCTTCCACCAGCGTCTATTATTTTAAATTGGTTGAGTTTATAACTTTCCCGTTTCTGAGTAAAAGGCTAACTTTGTTACTCTCTCCATAGTTGTCGTCTAACCTGCTTTTGAAACCTTTACGAAGTTACTTTCAGAGTATTTAAAGGGGCAATTTTCAAAATCAAAGTTGAGCTTATTGTCGTATACACACTATATGTATGCTCTGGAGTGATGGCAAAGCTCACTTGCAGTAGGGTCACACAGGCATATGGCACCAGGCAGGCCATATGATAAAGATAAATTTTACCTATGTTTTGCAATACAAAAAAGCAATAAAAAAAGACTGCCTTAAAGTATACCTTAAAAATGGAGCCAGTGGTCATATCATCTTGTGCCTAAGCCACTTTGATAAGGATCTATAATTAAAATGGTTTCTGATTTTTTTTTTACAAACAAGTCTTCAAGTTTCCTATTTCCCTCCCATGCTTACGTGAACCAACAAATGCCCTTATCTACTAAAAAGATGGTAGAGTTCTATTTTTAAATTAGGTCAGTGTCACTTGCCCGTGAAGTCTACAAGGCCTAAGAAATAATGCACAGCTTTTACAAAAAGTATTACTATGCAGTAGCTGGGAGCAAGATCCCGTCTATAACATTTCCGAAGGCAAAGCCTGATATCCCCGTTTCTAGTTCCCAAAGGAAACAATTTAATTCACTAAATTCAGAATGATTTATCACAGAACAAGAATCTGGGTCACTTATATAACCAACTCTCTCATAAATCAGAGGCCAGTCAGTTTAGTAACAGACTTCAGTAAAACTAGTAATCAGATCCTTATATGTTATTGGAATCAGGAAATGGCAGCTGTAATTTCTGGGACATGTACTGAGGAAAGAGAAATCTTGCAGTGATGGGACAAGAAGTCACGGTTGACAGTGCATGCCATTTGTGAGTTACGTCAAAAGATGGACAGGCAAAAGGTTTGATGAGCTATTAGAACTACTCAGATGGAAGACTATGATCACCCACATCATATGACACGGCACGTAATGATGATGTCATTGGATCTTGCAGCATTACGGAAGGGTGATGTGCTGGAGGGGCTCAGCGGGTCAGGCAGCATCTATTGATAGATATAAACAGTTGACGTTTTGGGCCAAGACCCTTCATCAGGACTGGAAAAGAAGGGGGAAGAAGTCAGCATAAGAAGGTTGTGGGGGCAGGTAAAGAAGAGAAACAGGAATGGGGTATGGTGGAGAGGAGAGGGGGCAATTACTGGAAGTTCAAGAGATTGATCTTCATGCCATCAGTTGGACACCCCCTTCTCCTGCCCTTTATCTCTTCCACCAATCAATTTCCCAGCTCTTTACTTCCACTCCTCCCCTTCTCCTAGTTCCACCGATCACCTGCCATCTTGTTCTTCTTCCTTCCTTTCCTCCACCTTATTCTAACTTCTTCCTCTTTCAGTTCTAGTCCTGACGAAGGGTCTCAACCCAAAATGTCCACTGTTTACTCTTTTCCAGAGGTGCTGCCTGGCCTGCTGAGCTCCTGCAGCGCATTGTGTGCACTGCTCTGTGTTTCCAGCATCTGCAGTACCTCTGGTGTCTGTGAAGGAAGGGTAAGTTTATTTCAGGATGATTATAAAACAAATTTGTATATTCAGTAAAGGTAATGTTTTTAAACCAAAGCACTGGAGGAACACGGCAGGTCAGGCAGCATCTATGGAAAGGAGTTAAGGAGTCGACGTTTCGGGCTGAGAGTCCTGATGAAGGGTCTCAGCCCAAAACATTGACTCTTTATTCCATTTCCATAGATGCTGCCTGACTTGCTGAGTTCCTCCAGCGTTTCTCCAGTGTTCCTCCAGCGTTGCTCCAGCATTCCTCCAACGTTCCTCCAACGTTCCTCCAGTGTTCCTCCAGTGTTCCTCCAACGTTCCTCCAACGTTCCTCCAGTGTTCCTCCAACGTTCCTCCAGCGTTCCTCCAACGTTCCTCCAACGTTCCTCCAGCATTCCTCCAACGTTCCTCCAACGTTCCTCCAGCGTTCCTCCAACGTTCCTCCAGCATTCCTGCAGCGTTCCTCCAACGTTTCTCCAGTGTTGCACCAGCATTCCTCCAGTGTTCCTCCAACGTTCCTCCAGCGTTCCTCCAACATTCCTCCAACGTTCCTCCAACATTCCTCCAGCGTTTCTCCAACGTTCCTCCAGCATTCCTCCAACGTTCCTCCAGCATTCCTCCAACGTTCCTCCAATGTTCCTCCAGTGTTGCTCCAGCATTCCTCCAACATTCCTCCAGCGTTCCTCCAACGTTCCTCCAGCGTTCCTCCAGTGTTCCTCCAGCATTCCTCCAGCGTTCCTCCAGCGTTGCTCCAGCGTTCCTCCAGTGTTTCTCCAGTGTTTCTCCAGTGTTCCTCCAGCGTTGCTCCAGCAATGCTCCAGTGTTCCTCCAACGTTCCTCCAGTGTTTCTCCAGTGTTGCTCCAGTGTTCCTCCAGCGTTGCTTCAGCGTTGCTCCAGCGTTCCTCCAGCGTTCCTCCAGCGTTCCTCCAACGTTCCTCCAGTGTTCCCCAGCGTTCCTCCAGCGTTCCTCCAGCATTTCAGCATTTCTCCAGCGTTCCTCCAGCGTTCCTCCAGCGTTCCTCCAACGTTCCTCCAGTGTTCCTCCAGCGTTCCTCCAGTGTTCCTCTAGCGTTCCTCCAGCGTTTCTCCAATGTTCCTCCAGCGTTCCTCCAATGTTCCTCCAGCGTTCCTTCAGTGTTTCTCCAGCGTTCCTCCAGTGTTCCTCCAGCGTTGCTCCAGCATTGCTCCAGCGTTCCTCCAACGTTCCTCCAGTGTTTCTCCAGTGTTCCTCCAGCGATGCTTCAGCATTGCTCCAGCGTTCCTCCAACGTTCCTCCAGTGTTGCTCCAGTGTTCCTCCAGCGTTGCTTCAGCGTTGCTCCAGCGTTCCTCCAACGTTCCTCCAGCGTTCCTCCAGCGTTCCTCCAACGTTCCTCCAGTGTTCCTCCAGCGTTCCTCCAACGTTCCTCCAGTGTTCCCCAGTGTTCCTCCAGCGTTCCTCTAGTGTTCCTCCAGCGTTGCTCCAGTGTTCCTCCAGCGTTGCTTCAACGTTCCTCCAGTGTTTCTCCAGTGTTGCTCCAGTGTTCCTCCAGCGTTGCTTCAGCGTTGCTCCAGCATTCCTCCAGCGTCCCTCCAGTGTTTCTCCAGTGTTTCTCCAGTGTTCCTCCAGCGTTGCTCCAGCATTGCTCCAGCGTTCCTCCAACGTTCATCCAGTGTTTCTCCAGTGTTGCTCCAGTGTTCCTCCAGCGTTGCTTCAGCGTTGCTCCAGCGTTCCTCCAACGTTCCTCCAGCGTTCCTCCAGCGTTCCTCCAACGTTCCTCCAGTGTTCCCCAGTGTTCCTCCAGCGTTCCTCTAGCGTTCCTCCAGCATTCCTCCAGCGTTCCTCCAGTGTTTCTCCAGTGTTTCTCCAGTGTTCCTCCAGCGTTGCTCCAGCAATGCTCCAGTGTTCCTCCAACGTTCCTCCAGTGTTTCTCCAGTGTTGCTCCAGTGTTCCTCCAGCGTTGCTTCAGCGTTGCTCCAGCGTTCCTCCAGCGTTCCTCCAGCGTTCCTCCAGTGTTCCCCAGCGTTCCTCCAGCGTTCCTCCAGCATTTCAGCATTTCTCCAGCGTTCCTCCAGCGTCCCTCCAGCGTTCCTCCAACGTTCCTCCAGTGTTCCTCCAGCGTTCCTCCAGTGTTCCTCTAGCGTTCCTCCAGCGTTTCTCCAATGTTCCTCCAGCGTTCCTCCAATGTTCCTCCAGCGTTCCTTCAGTGTTTCTCCAGCGTTCCTCCAGTGTTCCTCCAGCGTTGCTACAGTGTTCCTCCAGCGTTGCTTCAACGTTCCTCCAGTGTTTCTCCAGCGTTGCTCCAGTGTTCCTCCAGCGTTGCTTCAACGTTTCTCCAGTGTTGCTCCAGCATTCCTCCAGCGTTCCTCCAGCATTTCTCCAGCATTCCTCCAGCGTTCCTCCAGCATTCCTCCAGCGTTCCTCCAGTGTTGCGCCAGCGTTCCTCCAGCATTCCTCCAGTGTTCCTCTAGCGTTCCTCCAGCGTTTCTCCAACGTTCCTCCAGCGTTGCTCCAGCGTTCCTCCAGCATTCCTCCAGTGTTCCTCTAGCGTTCCTCCAGCGTTTCTCCAATGTTCCTCCAGCGTTCCTCCAGCGTTGCTCCAGTGTTCCTCCAGCATTGCTCTGGATTTTCAGAATCTGCAGAATCTCTTATGGTTATTACTTTCATTAAACAAGGGGTCAAAAACCAGGGGAATTTATTTCAGAGTTTACTACCTAAGCATGTACCCCTATACAACTCCAGAGAGCCACGAAACAAAGAATGTGAAAGTCATTCACAGAGAAATACCAACACACCCACCTCCCGCACGGAAAAGAACGGCGTTCCGATCATCAACCCTGCAAAACCCCCTTCCATGTGCACAAAATGGACCAGGTACATCGACCCCCCCTCCCAAAAATCAACCCCTCCTCTGCACAAAAAGCTAACCCCCTCCCCTCACACAACAAAATGGCAATGGAATGGGAGATAAAGAAAAACCAGAAAATAAAAACCATATGCTTGAAGAAAATCCGCAGCCCACGTATGCAATAGTCCAATTCACAAATGCAAAACCACAATACCATCTCAGGATATCGGCAACACTGTTCGAAAGAGTGCCCGCGGCAGAGAGGCCTACCCGCCTGCCACAGCAATAGTCCGCTCACCAGCTCCTTCTCCAGCAGCAATCAAAAGGCAGACTGAGCTGAAATCTCGCTCGCCTTCTGCATTCGCCTTGATGTCTCAATCTTCCTTGACCCTTTAATTGGCAAATAATGGATGCCTTAAATGGCGAAATGGAATCCAAAATCGGCTCGTGTCCCATCTCAAGTTTCTTCATGTTGAGGCCACCTGAGTACGCGCTCGCTTCCCGGAATCTTCTCGGAGACGGCAAAGTGCTGGGTCACTCAAGCAATCTCCAAACTGTAAATCGCAGGCTCCAACAGTCCCAGGGGCACACTTAAAGTGAAAAGCAGACGTAAGAGAAGTAAAACAAAGATATTTTGGTTCACTATCTGGAAGATGTTGGCCGAGGGAGCGTTGTACGCTTGACCGGAAGTGGGCTGCTGGAACGATTGGATGGAAAGCAAGAGAATAAAATTCCACCCAGAGGGTGTTGGGGACAAAAACCTTCATCACACTTAAAAATATGCCTGGATGTTTAATTACATGGCCTATATATACCAATCAAATGGCTGGAAGGTGGCATCGCATTGGGATCCTCTTTTTCAACTGACACACACTCATATGAGCTGTTCATGTTTCAATTTTCTGTTGATTCCAGTGATCATCTGTGCTACATCTCAAAAAATAAATAAACAAAAGAGAACGAAGTGTGTAAATACAAACCAAAAATATAATAATAAAAAAAAAGCAAACGATATCAAGGACATGAGATCCTCGAAAGTGATTCCAAAAGTGGGAAGAGTTCAGTTACGGGCTGAGTGAAGTGATTCCCTCTGCTTCAAGAGTCTATTCTGAGGAATAATCCAGATCCGAAACTTCGTTCAATCAGTGGCATAAATTTTGTGACTTTGAGAACAAATCAGAGTCTGTAAGTGATCTATCTCCTGACTTGTTAAATCTTTTCTAACAACTAGGCACAAAGTCAAATGAGTATTTTGTGACCCTGGCTAGCTTTCCACGCATGCAGGGAATGACAGCCTGGACACATGCATGACAATCTGGGCACATGCATGACAATCTGGGCACATGCATGACAGCCTGGACACATGCATGACAATCTGGGCACATGCATGACAATCTGGGCACATGCATGACAGCCTGGACACATGCATGACAATCTGGGCACATGCATGACAGCCTGGACACATGCATGACAATCTGGGCACATGCATGACAGCCTGGACACATGCATGACAATCTAGGCACATGCATGACAGCCTGGACAAATTCATGACAATCTGGGCACATTCATGACAGCCTGGACACATGCATGACAATCTGGGCACATGCATGACAGCCTGGACACATGCATGACAATCTGGGCACATTCATGACAATCTGGGCACATGCATGACAGCCTTGACAAATTCATGACAATCTGGGCACATTCATGACAGCCTGGACACATGCATGACAGCCTGGGCACATGCATGACAGCCTGGGCACATGCATGACAATCTGGGCACATTCATGACAGCCTGGACACATGCATGACAGCCTGGGCACATGCATGACAGCCTGGGCACATGCATGACAATCTGGACACATTCATGACAGCCTGGGCACATGCATGACAGCCTGGGCACATGCATGACAATCTGGACACATTCATGACAGCCTGGGCACATGCATGACAATCTGGACACATTCATGACAATCTGGGCACATGCATGACAATCTGGGCACATTCATGACAGCCTGGGCACATTCATGACAATCTGGGCACATTCATGACAATCTGTGCACATGCATGACAGCCTGGACACATGTATGAGAATCTGATGAAGGAGTGTACCTTGATAATTTCATCCACTTCAGAGCTGGAAGCAGACTGCAGAAGTGGCAGAAAGCAAAGACCATCTACTTCAACATTTGCGGTTGCAATCCTAATGATTCATTGAATGTCAGGGGAGATCAGATGTATGAATGAACAAGCATCATGAAGAAGCTCTCAAAGTGCCAGGACAGGCCCAGAAGGAGTCTTCATTATGCACCGGACAGAATCTCCAGAACACTGGTGGTGTACTGCCTTCTGCAGAAGATTGTGCTCTCTGAGGTATGGAGTTGTGGAAGAGCTTACATCCTCTTCACACTGTTTGTGATGGGAGAAGCAGGAGGGATGTGATGAAATAGTGCAAGGACATCTTTCCACATCGCTGTCAAAGATGTCCTTAAAAGTGTAGGGTCTGACTCAGGTTGCACTGCTGGAAACATGGTGCTGAAAGCACATACTGTAGTAATAACTTCTCACATTCTCCCAATGCCATCGATGCAGTGTTGTCCCGCGCACTGCCAACAATTCCTGTAACATCTTCATATTGGCCTTCCTCAGCCAGCAATCAAAATTAGGCAAAACAGGAAAATAATGCAAAGTGTTTAATATGACTTAATTAAGCATTAGAAAGTTCATGATATATTTTCTCATTCTCTTAAAGGAGTAGGTGAGTGTATGAAATCTTAGTCTGTGTTCTTATTGGCTCTCGGTGGTGCAATCCCTCAAGAGATAAAGATAGGCTTCTCAGAAATCTGTTTCTGCAGCCGAAGTGGCCGGCTAACTTTTAGCTAGCAGCTGGGAGACAGGACACTGTGGAAGCTTTAGAGAAGGAGCAGAAGAGATTTACCAGGATGCGGCCTGAAATGGAGAGCAAATCTTACGAGGACAAATGGAGCGATCCAGAGTTTTCCCTTCGAAGCAAATGAGGTCCAGATGTGAGTTGATCGAGGTTTACAAGATGGTAGAAGACACAATAGAGAGGACAGCCAGAGACTTTTCCCAGGGTGGAAATGACTAATACAAGGGGGCAAAGATGTAAAGGTGATTGGAGGGAAGTATAAAGAAATGTCAGAGGGTAGCGGGTGAGTGTGTGGTTGAGGCAGATACATTAGGACATTTAAGAGACTCTTAGACAGACGCATGCATGATAGAAAAATGGAGAGCTATGTAGGAAGAGAAGGTTAGAGGAGGTTAAAAGGTTGGCACAAAATCGAGAGCTGAAGAGCACATACTGCACTGCACTGTCCTATGCTCCATGTTCTAAACTACCAGCTGAGGAACCTTAGTTGGGCTGATTTAACAAGTTGTATTGAATTCCCACTTTCCTTGTTACCTCTTGCTAACTTTCTGAGCCAGTGGCATTTCATTGTGATGACAAGGACTTTGTAGATTAGTGCAGTCTGAAGGTGCAAAATCTCAATTATTGTCATCGTATTTGAGGTGGCAGAGGTTTCAGCACCCAGTCTTCGTCCTCCTCTGGTCTAGGCATGGTTGGACTCGCTGCAAGTGAGAATTTATCTCCACCTATCATTGTGATATGTAACTCACCCAGGCCTAGGGAGACCATTTTTTTTATGCAGTTTTGAACAACTCTCTCTCTCACGAGGTCTGATCTTGCTCCTGTGTGAATTGTGAGACACCAAATGAAAACCCACCTACAGCAACCACTCTCCGCTGAACATCGACGGTTCCTCAGTAGAGATCGTTACGAGCGCCAGATTTCTTGGTGTTCACCTGGCGGAGAATCTCAGCTGGTCCCTCAACACCAGCTCCATAGCCAAGAAAGCCCAGCAGCGTCTCTACTTTCTGCAAAGGCTGAGGAAAGTCCATCTCCCACCCCCCAATCTCACCACATTCTACAGGGGTTGTATTGAGAACATCCTGAGCAGCTGCATCACCGAAGCATTCGGGCTCTCACGACCAGACTGTGTACCAGTTTCTTCCCCCAAGCCAACAGGCTCCTCAATAACACACACAAAATGCTGGTGGAACACAGCAGGCCAGGCAGCACCTACAGGGAGAAGCGCTGTCGACGTTTTGGGCTGAGACCCTTCATTAGTCCTGACGAAGGGTCTCGGCCCGAAACGTCAACAGTGCTTCTCCCTATAGATGCTGCCTGGCCTGCTGCGTTCCACCAGCATTTTGTGTGTGTTGTTTGAATTTCCAGCATCTGCAGATTTCCTCGTGGAGACTCCTCGGTGCTCAGAGTCTAGACTGACATCTACATTCTTATATTGTAATTTATCCTCTACTGTGCCTGTTGTCTTGTTTATTAATTATTGTACTGCCCTGCACTGTTTTGTGATCTTTATGTAGTCCTGTGCAGGTCTGTAGTCTAGTGTAGTTTTTATGTTGTTTTACGTAGTCTAGTGTAGCCTTGTGCTTCCTCACAGTCCGGTGTAGTTCTGTGTTGTTTCATGTAGCACCAGGGTCCTGGAGGAACGTTGTTTCATTTTTACTGTGTGCTGTACCAGCAGCTTATGGTTGAAATGACAATAAACTTGACTTGACTTGTCTCAGTGTTGTGAATATTTGAGCAGGCAAATAGTAAGGGAGAGCTGTACAGTAACACACACACTGATACAACTCTGTGATTTAACGTTGTGGGGCCCCTCCACTGAGGGTTAAATCTCACATGAAGACCCTGCCTGAGACAAAGGACAGAATTGTATTGGGAAAATGAGGATATGTAGCTCAAAGTTCAAAGCGAGTGTGTATCACTTCATGCTACCTTGCGATTTATTTTCCGGCAGACATTAACGATATAACTGAGGATCCATGAAAAACTACACAGAAAGACTGACAAACAACCAAAGTGCAAAAAAAGGCAAACTGTGTAAATTTTCAAAACATACAATAACTACTGAAAGTAAATAAATAATACCAAAAACACGAGACGTAGAGTCCTTGCAAATGAGACAGAATCTGTTCAGAGTTGAGGTGAGTGAAATTATCCATGCCTGACAGTTGAAGGATAATAACTATTCCTGAACCTGGTGGTGAGGGACCTAAGGCTCCAGTACCTCCTTCCCAATGGCAGAAGTGAGAAAAGAGCATGACCTTGATGGTGGGGGGCTTCCTTGAGGTAGTGCTCCTTGTAGGTGTGCTCAACAGTGGGGAGGTCTTTCCCTGTGACGGGCTGGGCTGTGCCCATCACTTTTAATAGGCGTTTTTGTTCTCAGGCATTGGAATTTCCATCCATAGCCGGCTGCGATGCATCCCATCGGGGTACTCTCCACTGTGCCTCTACAGAAGTTAGTCAAAATATTAGCTGACATGGCAAATCTGTGCAAACTTCTAAGAAAGTAGAGGTGCTGCCATGCCTGCTTTGTAACGGCACTTATGTGCTAGTCCCAGAAAAGATCCTCTGATTTAATGTTACTGACCCTAAAGGGAGCTCTACTTTCTTTTTCCTGGTTTTGCTGACGTTGAGTGAGAGGTTGTTGTTGTGGCACCACTCATCCAGATTTTCCATTGTTCCCCCCACCACCCCGGTATGCTGATTCATCACCACCTTTGATTCAGCTAACAGCAGTGGTGACATTAGAGATCTTAGATATGGCAATGGATCTGTGTTTAACCTCACAGTCGTAAGGATAAAGTGAGCAGAACAGGAGGCTAAGCACACAGCCTAGCAGTACACCTGTACTGATGCTGGTGATTGAGGAGATGCTGTTGTCGGTCCAAATTGACTGCAAGTGAGAAAACTGAGGATCCAAGGCGGTATCAAGGCCTGAGCCTAGGACCTGAGTGCTTAGTTTCAAGGGAATGGTAATGTCGAATGTTGGTTATTGTTATGAAAAATCACATATTTCATTCTAAATTAATATGACACCAGGCCTTAAAGCTTAGTGATAAAGCTTTCACTTTAATGAAAGTTTCACTGTACATATTCCAGTCAGCAAGCATCTTATCCAAAGCTTACAGGAGCCATTAATTTATCATAGTCAATATTGAAATGAAGATGCTGGTTAGAGATTAGTCTGATCCTCTCACTCCAAGGACATTTCTTTCCAAAGCAGTCATGTGATATCCTTGCTTTATAACTTCTGTACAGCGGAAAAACATAACGTCTTTATCAGAATGAAGAAAACGAAATTGTTACGTTTCTTTCACTGCTTTTATAGTCCTTTAGATTTTTCTTAATGAACTGAATACCAGCTTTGAAAAGGTTTTTTTTTATTGACCAATATCCTGATCTATTAGCGTCAGTCTCGTGCAGTTTTCTTTGGTATTTAACTGATGAAAAGATGGTTGCTGCGATGTGTCTAGTGGATGGTAACACAGCGGGTCGTGCTTGACACTCTCACTTTCAGCTTCCACCACTGGCTAGCAATCTTGTGAAAAGGAGAGCTGAGTGTGCAAGTCTCTCCCTACACACGGCCAGTACACGGCCTCTCCGACAACGAGCCTCGTGTAGTGCCTCCTCGCTAGTGACACATGGAAACTGAACCTCCTTTCGGATTCAGGCTGAAGTACAGGGGACGGGGAGGAGGTCTGGCCTCTGCACACGTAGCACACAGGCCCACCGGTGTGCGGACGTGCCCTGGTACTCATGAAGCAGATCCCCAGCTGTGGGTAAATAGCCCCACTGGGCAGCCTTGGGAGAGACGAAGGCCACGGGAGTAAACCCAGACAGCAAACCCAGAGTGGAGCCCCTAAGGCGGCTGGACGTCTTTGAACATCCTTCCGGCAGCTCCTGCAGCCTGTGCCAAACGTATTGCTTCATAAGCTTTCCTTTGGACTACACCAGTGAGGCCGAGAGGGGGATCCTCATGACTGGCCATCTCAGGATCTCCATACCTTCCACCCCGGCTTGTGATGATGATCATCACCCATTGTCCTTTGAGACACACGGATGCCAACCATCTACCGATGTTAGAAAATGCTTACATGGTAGAAAGTTAAAGCAGCAAGTAACTGAAGGAAGAGTCACTGAAGCTGCAGTTTACTGTGCTCTAATTTCATTTTGTTATCAAAGTGACCTTATACAGACAGACAGACAGACAGACTTTATTGATCCCGAGGGAAATTGGGTTTCATTACAGTCGCGCCAACCAAGAATAGTGTAGAAATATAGCAATATAAAACCATAAATAATTAAATAATAATAAGTTAATCATGCCAAGTGGAAATAAGTCCAGGACTAGCCTATTGGCTCAGGGTGTCTGACACTCCGAGGGAGGAGTTGTAAAGTTTGACGGCCACAGGCACGAATGACTTCCTATGACACTCAGTGTTACATCTCGGTGGAATGAGTCTCTGGCTGAATGTACCCCTGTGCCTAACCAGTACATTATGGAGTGGATGGGAGTCATTGTCCAAGATGGCATGCAACTTGGACAGCATCCTCTTTTCAGACACAACCGTCAGAGAGTCCAGTTCCACCCCAACAACATCACTGGCCTTACGAATGAGTTTCCAATTCATAATATTTGTAGTCACAATTTCTGTGAATTCTCACGGTCTCTGTTTTGTATTGCTGTGCTTTCAGACTGTTCTTGCATTCCATGCAAGTGACTGTTCCATGCAACGCACTGATCTCCTCTAACGTTTTGAGTCCGATCACCTGCCCACCTCACTCACCCATCCACTTCTTCCATGTATCCAGTTGAAAGTCAAAGTAAAGTCATTCTCAAATTATGTATGTATTTGGTCACCATACACTACTTTGAGATTCATTTTCTTGCAGGTATTTACAGGAAAATAATGCAATATAATAGAATTTATAAAAAACTGTGCATAAGCAAAGACTGACAAACAACCAAAAGAAAACAAATTGTGCAAAATAAATACATGGAGAAATAGATAGATAGATAAATAAATAAAAACTGAGAATCTGAGTTGTGGAGTCTGTAGGCTCCCCTATAAATCCATATATTTATCAATCTTCTCAGGATCTCGGTACCCAGTACATTGAATTCACAAATATTATCCTCATTCATAGTTTGCTTGATATCCCATTCCCAAATTAGTATTCCATTCCTAACTGACTGTACATGTCAAGAGGTAGTAATGGGATATGAAGAAATGGCAGATGAATTCAGTAAAAGGTTTGCATCAGTTTCTGCTGTTGACGACACCAGCAGTATGCCAGAGTTATGGGAGTGTTAGGGGGTGGGAGTGAGTGTCATTGCTATAACTAAGGAGGAGGTTCTTGGGAAGCTGAAAGATCTGAAGGTAGATAAATCAGTTGGACCAGATGGTGTACACCCCAGTGTACCCTCTTTCAACTACACATGAAAGAGGTGGCTGAAGAAGTTGTGGAGGCATTAGTAATGATCTTTCAAGAATAACTAGATTCTGGAATGGTTCCAGAAGAGTGGAAAATTTGCAAATGTCACTCCACATTTTAAGAGAGTGGGGAAAGGTCAAAACAGGCAATTATAGGCCAGTTAGCCTGAGTTCAGTGGTTGGGAAGGTGTTGGAGTCCATTGTTAAGGGCAAGTTTTAGTGTACTTGGAGGCACAGGATAAAATATGCTGAAATCAGAATCATTTCCTTAAGGGGAAATCTTGGCTGACAAATCTGTTAGAATTCTGAGGAAATAAAAAGCAGGATAGACAAAGGAGAGTCAGTGAGTGTTATTTACTTGGATTTTCAGAAGGCCTTTGACAAGGTGCTACACATGAGACTGCTTAGTAAGGTAAGAGCCCATGGAATTACAGGGGAGTTACTATCATGGATAGAAGACTGACCGACTGGCAGGAAGCAAAGAGTGGAAATAAAAGTGACCTTTTCTGGTTGGCTGCTGGTAATTAATGGTGCTCCACAGGGATTGGTGTTGGAACCATTTCTTTTCACGTTACAGTACTCCAAGTGGGGACTGACCAGGGTCCTATATAGCTGCAACACTTCCTCCCGGCTCTTAAACGCAGTCCCACAGTTGATGCAGGCCAATGTACCATATGCTTTCTCAACCACAGAGTCAACATGAGCAGCTGCTTTGAATGTCCTATAGACTCAAACCCCAAGATCCCTCTGATTTTCCACACTGCCAAGAGTCTTACCATTAATGCTATATTCTGCCATCAGATTTGACCTACCAAAATGAACCACCTCACACTTATCTGGGTTGAACTCCATCGGCCACTTCTCAGCCCAGTTTTGCATCCTATCAATGTCCCACTGTAATCTCTGACAGCCCTCCACGCTATCCACAACACATCTAACTTTTGTGTCATCGGCAAATTTACTAACCCATCCCTCCACTTCCTCATCCAGGTCATTTATCAAAATCACGAAGAGCAGGGGTCCCAAAACAGATCCCTGAGGCACACCACTGGTCACCGACCTCCATGCAGAATATGACCTGTCTACAACCACTCTTTGCCTTCTGTGGGCAAACCAGTTCTGGATCCACAAAGCAATGTCCCCTTGGATCCCATGCCTCCTTACTTTCTCAATAAGCCTTGCATGGGGTACCTTATCAAATGCCTTGCTGAAATCCATATACACTACATCTACTGCTCTACCTTCATCAATGTGTTTAGTGACATCCTCAAAAAATTCAATCAGGCTCGTAAAGCATGACCTGCCCTTGACAAAGCCATGCTGACTATTCCTAATTATATTATACTTCTCCAAATGTTCATAAATCCTGCCTCTCAGGATCTTCTCCATCAACTTACCAACCACTGAGGTAAGACTCACTGGTCTATAATTTCCTGGGCTATCTCTACTTCCTTTCTTGAATAAGGGAACAACATCCACAACCCTCCAATCCTCTGGAACCTCTCCCATCCCCATTGATGATGTAAAGATCATCACCAGAGGCTCAGCAATCTCCTCCCTCACCTCCCACAGTAGCCTGAGGTATATCTTGTCCGGTCCCCGTGACTTATCTAACTTGATGCTTTCCAAAAGCTCCAGCACATCCTCTTCCTTAATATCTACATGCTCGAGCTTTTCAGTCCACTGCAAGTCATCCCTACAATCACCAAGATCCTTTTCTGTAGTGAATACTGAAGCAAAGTATTCATTAAGTACCTCTCCTATCTCCCCTGGTTCCATACACACTTTTCCACTGTCACGCTTGATTGGTCCTATTCTCTCATGTCTGATCCTCTTGCTCCTCACATACCTGTTGAATGCCTTGGGGTTCTCCTTAATCTTGTCTGCCAAGGACTTCTCATGGCCCCTTCTGGCTCTCCTAATCTCCTTCTTAAGCTCCTTTCTGCTAGCCTTACAATCTTCTGGATCTCTATCATTACCTAGTTTTTTTGAATCATTCGTGAGCTCTTCTTTTCTTCTTGACTAGATTTTCAACAGCCTTTGTTCACCACAGTTCCTGTACCCTACTGTCCTTTCCCTGTCTCATTGGAACGTACCTGTGCAGAACTCCATGCAAATATCGCCTGAGCATTTCTTCCGTACGTTTCCCTGAGAGCATGTTTCCAATTTATACTTCCAAGTTCCTGCCTGATAGCCTCATATTTCCCCTTACTCCAATTAAACGTTTCCCTAACTTGTCTGTTCCTATCCCTCTCCAATGCTATGGTAATGTTTGGCTTTGTCTGCAGGACTGGCTTCAGTTATCTACTATGCTTCCCAACCACTGCCAAATTTGTTTGCACCCACTTGAGCAGTGTTCAGAAATGTAACTACAAAGGTATTGGTTGCCTTCCAGTTTAGTGCAATTGGTCCTCCCTGTACTAGTCTACCTAATCCATGAAGTGTAGTAGTTGGTACAACACTTACACAACCAGAGACTTGAGTTCAATTCCTGCCTCTACCTGTAAGGAGTTTGTACATTCTCCCCATGACTGCATGGGTTTCCTTCAGGTGCTCCGATTTCCTCCCAAAGTGCAGAAACATAGATTAATTGGTCATTGCAAACTGTCCCATGATTAGGGTTAAATTGGGGGGGGGGGCGCAGTTGCTGGGTGGTGCATCTCAAAGGGCTGGAAGGGCCCATTCTACACTGTATCTCAATAAATAAATAAACGAGGCTAACCCATTGACACAAGTTTCTTTGTACATTTCATTCCTTTCCATTCAAAATCATCAAATTATGTGCTACAACGAAGGGAATGGCAAGAAATCCTATAACTCTAGTAACTTCGGTTGCCTTCCTATTTAAAAATCTTTATAGGAGTTTGATAAGAGAAATGGCCATGATTACTTCCATAGCTTGATCAATGTTAAATTGAAGATATAAAGAATCACAGTGAACACAAAATGATCTTTTGTTCAAACATGGAATTCTGCACTGAGTATTATTGAAAAAAAAACTTCCCAAATTTAAAAAAACACATATTGAGTTGGAACAATAGCAAAGGCTATGTGGAGTGAATGAGTTAAAAATGTAGTGCAGGTATGAGGAATTGAATGATTAGAACTCACACCACCAGGTTCAGGAATAGATATTACCTCAACCATCAGGGCTATTAAACCAAGCTTCACTTGCCCCATCATTGAAATGTTCCCACTGCCCTATGGACTCACTTTCAAGGACTCTTTGTCTCACGTTCCTGATATTTATTGCTTATTTCTTTTTAAATTATTTCTTCTTTTTGTACTTGCACCATTTGTCATCTTTTACACTCCGGTTGAATGCTCAAGTCGGTGTGGTCTTTCATTGATTGTGTTATTGTTATTATTCTGTGAATTTATTGACCATGACTCATAAGACAATGAATCTCAGGGTTGTATATGGTGACATATATGTACTTTGATAATAAATTTACTTTGAACTTTGATACGTATGTACTTGTAAATTACGGACAAGGACAAGCCACTTGGCTCTTGAAGTCTCTGCATATTCACAAAGATCCCCTCAGCTCCCCACTCTTCCCTTGCATCTCAGGAACTGCTTTGCCTCCACTTCCATACATATGATTCCTGCATTTTCCAACAAAAGGAATAGGCAGGGGCCTCTGTGGTGGTGCAGATATAACTGAGAGTGACTCTGTGACTTGCTGCTGTTTGCTTCTTGCTCTTGCATCCCGGTGGTAATTAGAAACCAAGCATGAAAGAAAATCCAGCAGCAAGGCCGCACCTAATCTGTACCTTAGGCAACTGGTGCCACCACAGATCCATTCTTGATTACTTACTTTTGGCCTTTTACTTGATTAAATTTGAAATGCCTTGTGTCTGAATTGCTTTGTTATCGTTATACTAGGGTTTCAATGTCACAGTGTCTGAAACAGATGGATGGTCAAAGATTACTTTTCTCTAATCTCCCTTAATGCATATAGTGGATGGAAAGAAATTCTCCTCCTGATATGTTCTTTATCTCGCAAAATTGTTCCTGAGTAGGGATTTGGTTGAGAAGGTAATTGCGTCAATTGAGCTGGTGATTGTGCAATTTCTGTTCGTGCACCTGGTACAGCTGAGTCACAGTGGCTATAAAGGTAGTGACTACCAGCACTGGTAGGAGACAGAGCATCCCAGCAAAGCTGGTACATGTGCAAGATAGCATCGCAAGAACTGCTCCAGGCTATCGTCAAATTCCATAACTGGACAATGGTGAGAACTGTTCTTCTTCTGATGTGTATGTATTTTTCTAATAAAACTTCTCAGTGAAGTGAAAGGACTGCATAGTATTAGCAATATTAGTTTACTCTGTTTAATCATGGGACAATTTACAATGACCAGTTAACCTACGGACCTGTAGGACTTTGGGCTGTGGGGGGAAAGTGGAGCATCTGGAAGAAACTCATGTGGTCACGGGGAGAACGTACAAACTCCTTGCAGGCGGTGGTGGGAATTGAACCTGGGCTGCGGGTTCTTTGAAGCTTTGTGCTAACCACTACACTACCGCGCCGCACTAGATAAGCAATCTAGACTCAATCGATGAGAAACCTGAACATAAGAAACGTAAACTCAGCTCCATCTACCTGAGAATCTGAAAACTGTAAATTCTGGATGTATGAAGTAAAAACTGCTGGAAACATTCAACAGTCCAGGCAGCCTCTGTGGAAAGAGAAGCAAAAGTACAGATGCTGCCTGACCTGTTTCTCCGTAAACACTCTGCCTATCTTTGTTTACTTGAATTGAACTGACTTTATTACTTACAGCCTCCATATGCACAAGGAGTAAAAATCTTCACGTTATGTCTCCATTCAAATGTGCAATGCGCAATTATAGTAATTATAATATATAAGAAATATTATGTATAACAGGACAGTCAATATAACATAGAAATACGGTAGCATCAGCATGAAATAATCAGTCTGATGGCCTGGTGGAAGAAGCTGTCCCAGAGCCTGTTGGTCCTGGTTTTTATGCTGCGGTACTGTTTCCTGGATGGTAGCAACCAGAGCAGTTTGTGGTTGGGGTGACTCGGGTCCCCAATGATCCTTCGGGCCCTTTTTACACACCTGTCTTTGTAAATGTCCTGAATAGTGGGAAGGTCACATCTGCAGATGTGCTGGGCTGTCCGCACCACTCTCTGCAGAGCCCTGCGATTGAGGGAGGTACAGTTCCCGTACCGGGCAGTGATGATGCTCTCAGTTGTGCCCTTGTAGAAAGTTCATAGGATTTGGGGGCCCATACCAAACTTCCTCAACCATCTGAGGTGAAAGAGGTGTTGTTGTGTCTTTTTCACCACACAGCCGTTATGACCAGACCATGTGAGATCCTCGGTGGCGTTTATGCCAAGGAACTTAAAGCCGTTCACCCTCTCAACCCCAGATCCATTGATCCAGATCTATACTGAAGGAAGAAGTCCTTGGCCAACATCCCACTCTCATTCAAAACCATTGTTTTTCACTGCTTATTCCCAGAACCTCTTTATGACAGTTGATAGCCCTGATTTTTCTCCATAATGGTAGGTATGACATTGAGAGCAGCACTAAGTTGTGGCTGAAAGAAAATCTTAGTTGGGAGCTTAACATCCAGGGATATAAATTTTATCAAAAGGACAGGCAAGTAGGCAGTAAGGTTGGGGTGGCTGTGTTGATGAAATATGAAATTAAATCCTTACAAAGAGGTGACATAGGATCCGTAGATGTAGAATCCTTGTGGGTAGGGTTGAGAAACTGCAAAGGTAAAGAGAGCCTAGTGGGAATTATATGAAGGCCTCTGAACCGTAGCTATGATGTGGGGTACAAGTTACAATGGGAGATGGGAAAGGCATGTAAAAGGGCAATGTTATGATAGTCACAGGCGATTTCAATACGCAGGTAGATTGGTGCTGGATGCCAAGAGATGGAATTTGTAGAATGCCTATGAGGTGGCTTTTTGTAGTTGGGCCCACTCAGTGAAAGGCAATTCTGGATCGGGTACTGTGTAATGAACCAGGCTTGAGTAGGGAGCTTAAGGTAAAGGAACCCCCAGAATTGGCCCAGCAATTCGAGAGGAAGAAGCTGAAGTCAGATGTGACAGTATTGTAGCGGAGTAAAGGGAATTACAGAGGCACAAGGAGCTGGTCAAAGTTGATTGGAAGGGGACAGTAGCAAGGATGTTGGCAGAGTGCCACTAACTTCGTTATTTTGTTATATCGCTAGTTATAGTTTCATTAGTTTTTATAGGTACACGATTGCTTCATCTTTGCTGGTTGCTTAATAAAAGATCAAACATACTTTCTTCGATTTAGAATTTGTTAATGTGGATAGCGTGTCATACAGTGTCACCCCTCATTCTCAGTCTCTGAGTGGCTTTGGTTTGTTTTCAAGTGACCGCTACAGTGACAAAGAGCGATCAAATGGGCCCAATGATTTCTTCTGAATTGACTGTAAAAGTTGCTGTTCTTGTTTCCTTTTTTAAAAAATTTCGATCTATTCTAAACGTTCTGTGCGGATGGGTGCTGAGCCATAGAGAAGGTATTAGTAAAGGAGACCAAAAGCTTTGTGCTTTAATGAAGTATCACGAAAGGCAGTTATGGGGCTTTGGGAGAGCTGTGGGATTGCAAAACTTTGAGATGGACAGCTAACAATAAGGCTGAAGAACATCTTCTATCCTGCTGTTGTTGAGCAGGTGCCAAGATGGACTCTTGACCCCACGTTCTTCCTGATTACGGCCTTGCACCTCGTTGTCTGCCTGTGCTGTACTTTGTAATTGTAAGACTTCATTCTGTTTCCCTTGTACTATACTGATGAAATGAAATTACAAAACCAAGCTTTTTATTGTATTGTACCTCGTACATGTGATAATAAACCAACTTTCCAAACTTAACATTATCATCACAGCTGTTAATGAAGGGAAATGGAATGTGCTAGAATGTGTGGGGAACATAAAGGACCAAGAAAAATTATTGGCTGGAGGTTACTTAGGTAACAAACATAATCACAAGGGATGCTTCAGATGCTGGAAATCCGCAGTAACACACCTAAAATGCTGGAGGAACTCAGCAGGTCAGGCAGCATCCAGGGCAGAGGTTCCCAACCTGGGGGCCATGGACCCCTTGGCTAACGGTAGGGGTCTATGGCATAAAAAAGGTTGGGAACCCCTGGTCTAGAGAGAGGTATAAAGCATTTATGTATCAAGGTGAAATCCTTCATCAGGATTGGCCGTCCCAGTCAAGGGTCTCGGCCTGAAATGTCCACTCTTTATTCCTCTCCATAGATGCTGCCTGACCTGCAGAATTCCCATTGGTTAACAAATACTTGGCCATGAAGATATTTCAACACAAGTGTGGGAATTTTAAACACAGGAGAATAAGGAGCTTGTGTGAATCAGTGAACTTGGACATGTGAATAAACTTTTGGATGTAATGGGACCTACTGATGGTAGATACTCAGTTTTGAGTGTTTTTGCCAAAGAGACAATAGCGACTGTACTTCAGGAGTAATTAATTGACAGCATTGGAACTGTTCTAATGATGTGAACAATGTTGTGTAAATGGAAATCTCTGGTAGTCTGACTGAAGGATCTAAAAGAGTTAGAACTGGCCCTGTTAGTAGTAGCATTGTATAAAAATAAGAAATCCCATTTTGCACATGTGATATTTTCCCTCTAAATTACTGAACAGGTAGTCTTTCAGTCCAGGCATTCTACCCTATGGAAAAGAATCATGTTATGGTTTCAGGTGCCACGGCTGAAGTAACACTTGTCTCACTTACTTTCTACTTGTTACTTTCTAGCTGCGTCAACAATCAGAAATTCCATCATGGAACCCCTGCCATGGGGTGTCAAAGCATGGTCTTCTGAAAACATGACTGTAGTATGGACAGCTTTGTGAAAGTACGTTAATGGTTGTCCTTTATATTTCAGTCTGTTTACAAGATGTTTACTTACATGAAGCGTGGCGGACTGGCCCTGATTGTTCTCCTCATAGTGGAACACAGCTTTCACTCCTTCCCTGAGGTAGAGGCTGCCGCAGGAGGTGAGTATCCCTAGGGGTTTACAAGGCCAGCAGGTAGTCGCGTTAAGTCAGCATCTTAAGGAACGTATGTTGAAGCAGTTGGGAAAGCAAATGATTGTAAAGTTAGCACTGTTAAAATCCTTTAGTTTACAGGAACTGGTTCTCAGGAGAGAAATCATCACCTTTGGGCCGAACCTTGCTGAGGAACTTTACCCAGCTGCACAGTGAAGATCCCTGTGTGAGCGCTGAAGTCCCAGCAAGGTCGTATCAATGCCAAAGGATTTCATCAGTATTAGCTTTCTAATTCTCCTTCCTCACTATTTGGGGAGCTGTTAAAACTGGAGGGGTTATTTGACGGTTTGGTCAAAATCGAGCCTGGTAAACTTGAATTTAATTTCTGACCCAATGCAAATTCTACTCGTTAAGAAAAAGACCACTGGGTAAACCATGGTTGTGAAAGTCCAAAGAGAGTTGACCAGCCTAACTGTCGTCCCTGGCAGGTCACGCTCTGTGTCCCTGGTCATACAGCGTTTAATTTTGTTATGGGTCTCAGCCTTTCCAACCATTTCAGACAATGAATTCCACAACACTGTCACTGATTGCTTTCTCATCTACTTTCTCCAATCCTTCCACCAATCATTTTGCTCTCAATGGCATTGCCAAGCAAAATACATTCTTCCTATTTCATGTCTGGTTTTTTTAACCCCGATATTTTATCTCTAAGGATCTGTGAATCACACTGTTCCACATCACTCACTTTTTGTGATTTTGTCCCTCCCCAAGAACAAAACCTTCCACTTCTCCACAATGAACTTTGGAGTTGTAGAAAAGTACAGCGTAGAAACAGGCCCTTTGAGTGAAGAAGCTCCTCCCCCATGTTCCCCTTAAATATTTCACTTCTCACCCATAACCTATGACCGCTAGCTCGAGTCCTCAACGACCCACAGTGCAAAGAGACTGCTTGATTTCCGTGTCTATCAAATCTCTCCCCATCCTCCTGTGCTTCAGGATATAAAGTTCTAACCTGTTCTACCTTTCCCTTTGGCACAAGTCCTGGTAATATCCATGTACATTTTCTCTGTATTCTTCAATCCTATTGGTATCTTTCCTCTAGGTAGGTGACCAGAACTGCACACAGTACTCCAAATTAGGCCTCGCCAAGGTCTCATTCAAAGGTTCAAAAAAAAGCATTGGTATCACCACCGAGCGTGAGCAAAGAGACAGACTTGCAGCTACCCCAAAGACTTTGCATTTTACCCTGTATTCGACATCCCACAGGTTCACTCTCTCCCTAATAAGGGAGAAGGAGGTGTCTCCGTTTCCCCAGCGATCCGGGAGACATAACAAGCAGCTGGCTGGTTCATGATGTTAAGAGTCCGTTACGTCGCTTTTTTCAGGCTCTGTGCCTGAAGATCGTAAAGATCCCGGGTCTCCAGGCACACAGCAGATATCCCGACTCCCCCGACCGCACGCGGGTCGCCTGTTAACACTGACCCCCGAGATCTTAGGCTTCCAAATCTGAGCTGGACTTCCAGGCTGAACCCAGTCCTGAAACCCCGAGAACGGGTCCCACTCCTGCGAAGAACCGAAGCCTGCGTGTAACTCCAGGTCAGGGTCATCAAAAGAACCCTGAAAGGAAAAAAATAAAGATATTGAAGATGGAAACAGAGCTGTTTCTGAAGATGCAAGCAAGGGAATCGCTGTTTAGTGCCACTCAACTTCAGAATCAGAATCAGGTTTAATATCACCGGCATATGCTGTGAAATTTGTTGTTTTGTGGCTGCAGTACATAATAAAAGCTATAAATTACATGGAAACATAGAAAACCTACAGCGCAATACAGGCCCTTCGGCCCACAAAGCTGTGCTGAACATGTCCTTACCTTAGAACTACCTAGGCTTACCCATAGCCCTCTATTTTTCTAAGCTCCCTGTACCTATCCAGGAGTCTCTTAAAAGACCCGATCGTATCCACTTCCATCACTATCGCCGGCAGCCCATTCCACACACTCTCCACTCTCTGCTTAAAAAACTTACCCCTGACATCTGATAACTCCTATGTACCTAAGAATTAGGTACAGAATTGCAATAAGAAATGAATATAAACAATTTAAATTAAATATACATTGCAAAAAGAGAGCAAACAATAGTGAGGTAGTGTTCATCCACTCATTGTCCATTCAGAACTCTGAAGGCAGAGGGGAAGAAGCTGTTTCTAAACTGTTAAGTTTGTCTCCTGTACCTCCTCCCGGATGGTAGCAATGAGAAGAAGGCATGGCCTGGGTGATGGGCGCTGTCCTTTGAGGGATTGCCATTTGATGGTGGGGAGGCTGGTCCCGTAATGGAACTGGCTGACTGTGTAACTTTGTTCACTTTCTCCAGTCCCCTCCATATCAGATGCCATCAGTTGGGACGCTGTCCATGGTAAACGTGTGACAGTCATTGGTGACGTACCAAATCTCCTCATGCTTCTCGTGAAACATAGCCACATTTGTCATTGTATCCAGATGTTGGACCCAGGATAGATCTTCAGAGATGTGGACACCCGGGAACTTGAAACTGCTCACCCATCCCAGTGCTGATCCCTCGATGAGGTCTGGTGTGTGTTCCCTCAGCTTCCCCTTTCCTGAAGTCCACAAGCAATCTATTGATCTTACTGCCGTAGAGTGCAAGATTGTTGTTGTGACACCACTCAACCAGCTGATCTACTACTTATACGCCTCCTCATCACCATCTGAAATTCTGCCAACATCATTGGCAAATTTATAGATGTTGTTTGAGCTGTGCCAGGCACACAGTCATGGGTTAACATAACGTCCCAACCCCTGTACTCAATCCTTTGATTTATGAAGACCAAAGTAGAAAAAATTCTCTTTATGACTATGGCTCTGTGACGCCACTTCCAATTGTGAATCGATATTCCCAGATCCCTCTGTTCTTCAGTACTCCTCGGTGTCCCACTATTCCCTGTGGTAATCCTACCCTGGTTTGTCCTCCCAGAATATAATGCCTAACACTTGTCTGCTCTAAGTCCCATCTCTATTATTCATTCAATTTTTCTAGCTGTTCCAAATCCTGTTGCAAGCTTCGATAGCCTTCCTTGCTGTCCACTACACTGCTAAACTTGGTGTCATCTGCATCTTTGCTGACCTAAGTTACCAAATTATTGTACAGGTCGTTGATATAGATGACAAACAACAACAACAGACCCAGCACCGATCCCTGTGGCACACCACTAGTCCCAGGCCTCCAGCCAGAGAGGTAACCATCTACTACCACTCTCTGACTTCTCCCACAAAGCCAATGTCTAATCCAATTTACTACCTCATCCTGAATGCCGAGCGACTGAACCTTCTTGATGAATCTCCCTTATGGGACCTTGTCAAGAACCTTGCTAAAGTCTATGTAGACAACATCCACTGCATTTCCTTCATCAGCTCTGCTGTCAACTTTGAAAAATGCCATAAGATTGATTAGACATGACCTACCACACATGTGATGTAAACTGCCTCTAATCAGTTGTTGTCTAACCAAGTACACGTATATCTGGTCCCTTCAATCACCTTACAATAACTTACCCACTACTGATATCAGGCTCACTGACCTCTAATTTTCCCAGCTTATTCTTAGAGCCCTTCTTAAACAGCAGAATAACATTAGCTATCTTCCAGTCCTCTGATATCTCACCTGGGGCTAGGGATATTTTAAATACCTTTGCTAGGGCTGCTGCAATTTTTACACTAGTCTCCCACAAGGGCCCGAGGAAACACCTTGTCAGGCTCTGGGGGTTTGTCCACCCGGATCTGCCTCAAGACAGCGAGTGTATACAGTCTGTATATGGTACGTGTCCTCACTGCTCTTTTGCCTTGGTTCTACGTCCATCTCCTGAGTAAATACAGACACTAAAATTCATTTAAGATCATCCTCATCTCTTGCAAGTCCATGCATAGATGACCACACTGATCTTCAAGAGGGCCAATTTTGTCTCTTTGTTCTTAATGCATCTTCAGAAGCCCTTGTCTACTAGAGTAACCTCATGCCTTCTTTTAGCCCTCCTGATTTCCTTCCTAAGTGTTCCCTTGTGTTTCCGAATGCTCCTCGACTGCCTCTTCTTTTCCTTGCTGCCCATACCTGCTATGTACCTCCTTCTTCTTCCTGACCAAGGCCTCAATATCTCTCAAATATAGGTTCCCTAAACCTGTCGGCCTTGCCTTTTATTCTGACAGGAACGTACAAACTCTGTACTCTCAGAATTTCACTTTTGAAGGCCCCCCCCCCCCACTTACCAAGCACTTCTTTGGCCAGAAAACGGCCTGTTCCAATCCACCTTTGCCAGATCTTTCCCAATGTCATCAAAATTGGCCTGTCTCTAATTTAGAACATCAACCCAAGGATGAGTTCTGCCCTTCTCCGTCTTGAAGCTAATGGATTTCGGACATCACAGTAGTTTAGCAATTGGTGAGATGCTGTTGAAGCTCAGGGCATTCCAGAGTTTGAAGTTCATCTCTGGTGCCATCTGCAAGGAGGCTGTGTGTTCTCCTGGGCATCTCTACAGGCCCCCAAACAGCAGTCTGGATGTAGGGTGTAAGTTGAATGAAGAGTTAAAATTGGCATGTCGCAAAGGTAATGATATAGTTGTCATGGGGGATTTCAACATGCAGGTAGACTGAGAGAATCAGAATGGTACTGGATCCCAAGAAAGGGAGTTTGTGGAGTGCCTCCGAGATGGTTTCTTAGAACAGCTTGTACTGGAGCCTACCAGGGAGAAAGCAATTCTAGGTTTAGTGTTGTGCAATGAACCGGATTTGATCAGGGACCTGGAGGTAAAGGAACCATTAGGAGGTAGTGACCATAATATGATATGTTTTAACCTACAATTTGAGAATGAGAAGGGAAAATCAGATGTGTCAGTATTACAGTTGAAAAAAGAGAACTATGGAGCTATGAGGGAGGAGCTGGCCAAAGTTCAATGGAACAAAACCCTAGCAGGGAAGACAGTGGAACAACAATGGCAGGTATCTCTGGGAATAATGCAGAAGGTGCAGGATCGGTTCATTCCAAAGAGGAAGAAAGATCCTAAGGGGAGTAAGGGGAGGCCATGGCTGACAAAGGAAGTAAAGGACAGTGTAAAAAAAAAGTATAACATAGCAAAGATGAGTTAGAAGCCAGAGGACTGGGAAGTTTTTAAAGAGCAACAGAAGATAACAAAAAAGGCAATACGCCAAGAAAAAATGAGCCAAGAATATAAAGGAGGATAGTAAAAGCTTCTTTAGGTATGTGAATAGCAAAAAAATAGTTCAGACCAAAATTGGGCCATTGAAGACAGAAACGGGTGAATTTATTATGGGGAACAAGGAAATGGCAGGTGAGTTGAACAGGTACTTTGGATCTGTCTTCACTACATCTCCCAGATGTAATAGTGGCCAAAGGAACTAGGGTAAAGGATGAACTGAAGGAAATTTATATTAGGCAAGAAACGGTGTTGGATAGACTGTTGAGTCTGAAGGCTGATAAGTCCCTGGGACCTGATGGTCTGCATCCCAGGGTACTTAACGAGGTGGCTCTAGAAATCGTGGATACATTGGTAATCATTTTCTAATGTTCTATAGATTCAGGAACAGTTCCTGCGAATTGGAGGGAGAGCCAGTGGATGTAGTGTACCTGGACTTTCAGAAAGCTTTTGATAAAGTCCGACATAGGGGATTAGTGGGCAAAATTAGGGCACATGGTATTGGGGGCAGAGTACTGACATGGATTGAAAATTGGCTGGTCCCTTAACGGGTCCCTTTCGGAATGGCAGGCTGTGACCTGTGGGGTACCGCAAGGTTCGGTGCTGGGACCACAGCTGTTTACAATATACATTAATGATTTAGATGAAGGGATTAAAAGTAACGTTAGCAAATTTGCCGATGACACAAAGCTGGGTGGCAGTGTGAAATGTCAGGAGGATGTTATGAGAATGCAGGGTGACTTGGACAGGTTGGGTGAGTGGGCGAATGTATGGCAGATGCAGTCTAATGTGGATAAATGTGAGGTTATTCATTTCATTGGCAAGAACAGGAAGGCAAATTACTATCTAAATGGAGTCAATTTAGGAAAAGGGGAAGTACAACGAGATCTAGGTGGTCTTGTACATCAGTCAATGAAAGCAAGCATGCAGGTACAGCAGGCAGTGAAGAAAGCTAATGGCATGCTGGCCTTTATAACAAGAGGAATTGAGTATAGGAGTAAAGAGGTCCTTCTGCAGCTGTACAGGGCCCTGGTGAGACCCCACCTGGAGTATTATGTGCAGTTTTGGTCTCCAAATTTGAGGAAGGACATTCTTGCTATTGAGGGAGTGCAGCGTAGGTTCACAAGGTCAATTCCCGGAGTGGTGGGACTGCCATATGTTGAAAGATTGGAGCGACTGGGCTTGTATACACTGGAATTTAGAAGAATGAGAGGGGATCTGATTGAAACATATAAGATTGTTAAGGGATTGGACACGCTGGAGGCAAGAAGCATGTTCCCACTGATGGGTGAGTCCAGAACTAGAGGCCACAGTTTAAGAATAAGGGGTAGGCCATTTAGAACAGAGATGCGGAAAAACTTTTTCACCCAGAGAGTGGTGGATATGTGGAATGCTCTGCCCCAGAAGGCAGTGGAGGCCAAGTCTCTGGATGCTTTCAAGAGAGAGTTAGATAGAGCTCTTATAGGTAGCGGGGTCAAGGGATATGGGGAGAGGGCAGGAACGGGGCACTGATTGTGTATGATCAGCCATGATCACAGTGAATGGTGGTGCTGGCTAGAAGGGCCGAATGGCCTACTCCTGCACCTATTGTCTGTGGGATTCCTGTGGGTGCTCATGTTTCGTCCCTCGGTCCAAAGGTGTACCAGTTAGTAGGGTAATTGGTTATTGCAAATTGTCCTGTGATTAGGCTAGGGTTAAATAGGCGAGTTGCTGAGAAAGGTGTGGCTCGTCGGCTCGGAAGGGACTGTTCCACACTGGCAAAATAAATAATTATGATCACTACACTTACACACATTCTATCACCTTCCCTGTCTCGTTCCCTAACAGGAGATCTACTATCACACTTTCTCTAGCTGAGAGCTTTGTATATTGATTAAGGAAACTTTCCTGAACACATTCGACCAACTCTGTCCCAATCCAGCTGTTTTACAATATGGGCATACAGTCAATATTTGGAGAGTTATAATCACCTACTCTCACAACCCTATGTTTCTCTAAACTGTTTGCATTCTCCCTACAAATTTGCTCCCCTAAATCCTACTGACTATTGGGTGGTCTATATGTAATCCCATTATTGTGGCCATTCCTTTCTTATTCTCTGTCCTGTCTGAGACTGCTGTGACTAGTAATGCCGTCCCTCCCACTTTAATCCCTACCACTCTGAAACAGCAGAACCCTAGAACACTGTGCGGCCAGTTCTGCCCATCGCACTACTGGGCACAGTGTCAGAATTCCTTGCTCCGAGCTCATCTGCCTTATCTACGATACTCCTTGCCTTGAAATGAGCACAATCAGAACATTACTCCCATTGTGCTCAACCTTTCGATTCCTGTCTTTGCACGTACAGCTGGCTTAACAAGATCTTCACCCACAACCACTCCACCATCTGCTCTGGTACTCTACATTTACTGCTTCACAGACAAGGCTGTTTTTTTGTCTGTTCATCTCTGGGTAATTAAATTTAGAGGATCCATATTCCTTGTCGGCATTTTTCTGTGACTAGCCTTGTCCTCTCTTTGAAGTCTGTTTATATCATTGTTCAGATATCCTATCCAGCATTCGACAAGCTAATCATTTGTTGGAAAACGTTCTTCCCACTACTTGCATATTTTTTGATGCCATCTTGCAAAGTTAGAGTCATAGAAAGGTACAGCACAGAAGCAGGACCTTTAGCCCATCTAGTCTGTGCTGAACTATTTAAACTGCCCTGTCCCATCGACCTGCTTCGGGACCATGGTCCTCCTTACCCCTCCCATCCATGTCCCTATCCAAACTTCTCTTAAATGTTGAAATCGAGCTCGCATGCACCACTTGTGCTGGCATCTCATTCCACCCCCTGAGTGGAAAAGTTTACCTTCAAGTTCCACTTAAACTTTTCACCTTTCACCCTTAATCCATGACCTCTAGTTGTAGTCTCACCTAAGCTCAGCGGACAAAAGCCTGTTTGCATTTACCCTCTACTGGTTAAGCCCAGCCGTCGAAGGGGCACAACCTCACGGCTGCTACCTGGAGCCGAGTGTCCGGTGCGGACCAAAGATGAGTGAGCTGCCCCAGAATGGACAGACCAGAGGTGCTACCCCTCCCTGGACACCCCACAGGGTGTTAATGTTCCCAATAAACAATATGCTCAGTGGAAGAATGTGGAGAGGAAAGGCACCTGAACACCACACTTGCTTAGGGACAGGCAATAAATAATAGCCTTGCCAGCAAGCTTAAAAAAATAACAGATTAATTCATCTATTTCTACGCTGCATGCTTGAAAATGCTGGCTGCCAACCCTTGCTTTCTTGCTTCTCCACCGTGTTCCAGCTGCCCTTCCTCAGGACTGAACCCAGCCGTGCATCACCCAGTCATCCAAACCTCTCTTTGCCCATGCCCATAACAGCCACTGCTGAGGCTGAAGTGGGAAAGCAGGGATGCTGCCATGATGCACAGATAGGAAGGAGGCAGAGGATAGGGGGATCAGATCAGATAATTGTCACTGATATTTGGTGGGGAATTGGGGCACCAATGTGGGCCATTCAGTCTGTTGAGCACTTACTGGCACGACACAAGAACAATCCAGCTAGTCTCACTCCCTGCCCCTCGCAAATTATGTCCGATATTTGTCCATCTCTTTTAAATGCGACACTAAATCTGAGTTGGTACTGCATTCTAAACTCACGCTGCATAAATAAAAACACTTTTGCATTTTTAAGGAAATCCCCTTTATTCTTTACAAAAACACAAAGTACACTGCAGATGCTGGTCAGGCTGCTCAGCGGGTCAGGCTGCATCTGTGGAAACGAGCAGTCAATGTTTCGGATCAGGACAAAGGGTCTCAGCCCAAAATGTTGGCCGCTCGTTTCCAAGGATGCTGTCTGACCTGCCGAGTTCCTCCAGTGTATTGTTTGTGTCCTCTTTATTCGGCAACTCAAACTGACCTCTCTTCTAGCTGTTGTCAGGAACAGGGGCAGGACAGGACCCTAATGCAGGACACAGACACTGAAGTACTAGGGGTAGGACAGGATGGGGATGCCATGGCATGTGAGGGGTAAGGCAGGAGGATTCATCATGGCGGGCAGCGAGGATCCCCAGCAGGGCCACCTCCCAGGCAGAAACACAGAGGCCTGGGCCAGTCACAGACACCTGGGCAGGTGCAGAGCACAACCCTTAGGGAGCAATAGGTGGAAAGGGCAGAACCCCCAGCAGGCAGCAGTAGTCCAGCAAGACCTGCCCAACAGAGGCAACAGGTAGGAAGGGGTGGAATCCCCATCAGGCAGTGGCAGTCCAGCCAGACCTGCCCAACAGAGGCAACGGGTAGGAAGGAAACTGGGTCCAGGGTGAGCAGCAGGACTACCATGATACACCAGTAAATTGGGACAGGCAACCAACAGCATTGCAGCACAAGCAAGGAGAATGAGGCAAAACAGCAGGACCAGCGCACAGGACAGAAGCTGGGGAACAAGACCAACCAGATAGAGCATATACAGAACAGTCCAGCAACCAGATAGAGCATATACAGAACAGTCCAGCAACCAGATAGAGCATATACAGAGCCAGCAGTCCAGGTACAGAGTAGGTTAACCCAGCTCCAAAGCAGGACAACCCCACAACTAGGCTCAGTCCCCGAGCCCCTTATAAACACCTGCCCCTAATAGGTGACAGGTGTAACTCCTTAAGCCAAGATGATCCAATGTCTCTGGGTGACAGGAGGGCTGGCTGCAAGGCCCGGAGTCCGGAGTCCGCGGACCGGAGCAAGACCCGCAAGGCGGCCTCCGGACCGGACCCTAACAGCTGTGGCTGCACCAGTGTCTTACGAAGTTTCTTGCGGTTTCCTGCCCTGTCTTCTGTGCTTCTATTTATGAAATCTGAGATCTTCAATGGACTGTGATCATTTACTAAACCTGTCCCGTCAATTTAAGTAAATAGTCAGGGTATATATACTTACTCCATGCATACCCAGACATTACTTTAATCCTCCAGCTTTTTTTTTAAGAACTGGCTCCTTTAGTTTATAGTGTTCCTCCTTGTTCTCTGATCAAAATGTAATGCTTTGGAACTTTCCAGATTAAATTTCACCTGGCATTTCCCTGCCAGGTCCATGACATTTTTCTGATGAAAGGTCATTGATCTGAAGGATGAACTCTTCTGCTCCGCTGAGCAGTTCTGTTGCTTTCTTTCCATTTCCAATTTCAGCGCCCCTATGCTGTGTTTGGAACTATCCTCCTCACAGATCACCAAGTTTTGCAGATTTGGTATCTGTGCACTATTTGGGTTCCACGTACACCGGATTCTGGTTAATTGGGGCAGCTGTTTATTTGGGACAACTCTTAAAGAACAAAAACTATTCAAGAAAATAGTCGGGAATCTCTTCTTTACTTGGGCCACTATGCTGTTTAATTGGGACAGGAGCTGACAGAAGTTTCTAACTGGTGCCAGTCGCTGCACTTCTGTGGCTGTTAGACCACATAACAAATAATGTATTTAACTGAAATACAGAACAAATTAGAACACTGGCATTTCTACTGCAGTGCCATAAATCTGTGTATTCCTAATAGTTATTGACAGAGGAATTCATCCACACCAAGCAGTTTTCAAATAGTGCCAGATGTGTGTGGTTGTGTTCAAAAAGCAGTGATTTTTGCCACAGCTAGTTGGTCAGAACTGAGCAGTGAGACAATTCAGAACAGTCTCAATCACTGCGGTTTCAAGCATTCAGGCTTGGAGATGCCAGAAATGGCCGGGAGTGGAAATGAAATGATCTCACTACTTCAATGTGAGGAATTACGAAGATATGAACAATCAGCTGACTGTTACAATGAAAATGACAATTTGGAAGATGCATTAGTCAAAGGCATTGTATACATGCCGTCCATTATCTGCACCAAGTGCCTGCGTTGATTTTGTTCATTTACAGTCGATCTGAAGTGGTGGGAAGGAGTCTGTACACTCTCCCTGTGACCGTGTGGGTTTCCTCCTACAGTCCAAAGACAGCCTGGTTGGTAGGGTAATTGTCCTGCGATTAGGCTAGGGTTAACTCAGGGGGTTACTGGGCAGTGCAGCTTGAAGGTGGGAAGGGCCTGTTCCATATTGTATCTCAATAAATAAATAAAATTTAAATTGGCAGTGCAGGCTCAAAGGGCCAAATGGTCTACTTCTGCACTTATTGTCTAAAGAATGCAGTAGTGTGCACCGGATGAATTCCTCAGTCAATAACTATTAGGAACTAATAGACAGTTTTATAGTACAGCAGTAGAAATGCCAGTGTTCTAATTTGTTCTGTATTTTATTTAAATACATCATTTGTTACTCACTGAAACAGTAGTTGGGGCAGCTGCTTAATTGGGCCAAAGTGTACTGGTCCTCATGTGTCCCAGTTAAGCGGAAGGTAATGGTCCCAGTGCCGATGCCAGGGAAGCCCTGTTATACCTTGCCGTTCACTCCCGACAACAGCCATTATCCATCTACGGCTGTCCATTTTATTCCATGGGCTTCCATTGTTTTACAAGCACTGATGGAGGGCAGAGGGAATTGGGATATTGGCACTAATAGACGCTGGGCAGAGGGAGTGATGGTTTGCTGGCAGATAGCTGGAATCATCACAGGAGCCCTACACTGCCAGCTCTGTTCAGCCCAGGTTCCACAGCTTTGTTTCAGCAGGCCTGCAATATCATCCCATGTGCCTCTCACCTGGCGTACAAGGCTGATAATGCTCGTGGGTGCCCTGTCCAATTCCATGGCGAAATCTCCAGGAAGTATTCAATATTCCTTTTTCACCTCAGCACAGGGTTTGGGGAGGCTGCTGGGGTGATGTTTTGTAATTCAATAGAATGCCATGAGTGCCACAGGACATAGGCAAATCTCAGAGCCTGGGTATTGAAATCCTAACAAACGTGTGTGAGATAGGATGCAAAAACATTGAACATTTTGTAGAAACATAGAAAACCTGCAGCACATCACAGGACCTTCGACCCGCAGTGCTGAACCGAACATCTGCTTACTTTACTTTGTTGTTCCAGGTTTCCAGCCCAGTCCTGAAAAAGGGTCTGGACACAAAGCATCCCGTCCATTCCCACCCCCCCCCACCCCCACAGATGCTGTTTGAACCATAGCGTCGCTCCAGCATTGTGTGTGTTACTCTATATTTCCAGCATCTCCAATCTCTCTTTGTGTCTCCAGAAGAAATGGCATTTGATACAATCATAGCCAGCTTGATTTCCCATCTGATGATAACTTGGTTCACTACGTCCTGTTGTTGAAGAAAACTTCAGAGTTCAAATTAAATTTATTATCGCAGTACATTAATGTCACCATATACAACCCTGAGGTTCATTTTCCTGTGGGCATACTCAATATATCTATAATAGAGTCAATGAAAGACCACCCCAACCTGGGCGATTGACCAGAGTTGATCAAAAGACAACAAACTGCAAACACAAGAGGAAAGAAATAATAAATAAATAAATATTGAGAGCATGAGATGAATAATCCTTGAATGTGAGTCCATTGGTTCAATGTTGGGTCAAGTGAAGTTGAGTGAAGTTATCCCCTTTGGTTCAAGAGCCTGATGGTCGAGGGGGTAATAGCTGTTCCTGAACTTGGTGGTGAGAGTCCTGAGGCTCCTGTACCTTGCTGATGGCAGCTGTGGGAAGAGAGCATGTCCTGGGAGCTGGGGGTCCATGACGATGGATGTTACCTCCCTGGTACAGCGCTTCATGTAGATGTGCTCCATGGCGTTAAACTCCTAAGGAAGTAGAGGCGCTGAGAGCTTTGTAGGATGTGCTACATCCAGCACCTGGAAGATTAATTCCATCTGCTCTTTCTCCCTAAAGGGTGTCCGGACTGTCGGCTGAAGGAGAACACTCGCTTCTCAAGACCAGGGAAGCCCATTTTCCAGTGCAAAGGCTGTTGCTTTTCTCGTGCTTATCCCACACCAATGCGGTCCAAGAAAACCATGCTGGTCCCCAAGAATATCACCTCAGAGGCAACGTGCTGCGTGGCTAAATTATTTTCCAAGGTGAGAATTCTGGAGGAATACATGAAACTTGTATCAAGGAACGAAGCTCTCCTTTTTTTCAGTATCCTAACAAACGGTGCACCAACTAAAATGGTAAAATACATGCGAGGGACAGCTTAGCCAGCACTGGCTCAAAGTCATTGTCTAAAAAAATGATCTCAGCTATGTAAAGGATGCAGCCGGTTTTATCCAGGGAATTGTCAGAGATCCCCCTAGTCTTTTTGAAAAGTTACTGGATATTGCCATAAATAGTTTAAATCTAATATGAATTTGATTGAAACAGACAGACAGACATACTTTATTGATCCCGAGGGAAATTGGGTTTCGTTACAGTCGCACCAACCAAGAATAGTGAAGAAATATAGCAATATAAAACCACAAATAATTAAATAATAATGTTAATCATGCCAAGTGGAAATAAGTCCGGGACCAGCCTATTGGCTCAGGGTGTCTGACACTCTGAGGGAGGAGTTGTAAAGTTTGATGGCCACAGGCAGGAATGACTTCCTATGACGCTCAGTGTTACATCTCGGTGCAATGAGTCTCTGGCTGAATGTACTCCTGTGCCTAACAAGTACATTATGGAGTGGATGGGAGACATTGTCCAAGATGGCATGCAACTTGGACAGGATCCTCTTTTCAGACACCACCGTCAGAGAGTCCAGTTCCACCCCCACAACATCACTGGCCTTATGAATGAGTTTGTTGATTCTGTTGGTGTCTGCTACCCTCAGCCTGCTGCCCCAGCACACAACAGCAAACAATATAGCACTGGCCACCACAGACTCGTAGAACATCATCAGCATCGTCCAGCAGAAATTAAAGGACCTCAGTCTCCTCAGGAAATAGAGACGGCTCTGACCCTTCTTGTAGACAGCCTCAGTGTTTTTTGACCAGTCCAGTTTATTGTCAATTCGTATCCCCAGGTATTTGAAATCCTCCACCATGTCCACACTGACCCCTTGGGTGGAAACAGGGGTCACCGGTGCCTTAGCCCTCCTCAGGTCCACCACCAGCTCCTTAGTCTTTTTCACATTAAGCTGCAGATGATTCTGCTCGCACCATGTGACAAAGTTTCCCACCGTATCCCTGTACTCAGCCTTCAGCTCCCTTGTTGATGCATCCAACTATGGCAGAGTCATCAGAAAACTTCTGAAGATGGCAAGACCCTGTGTTGTAGTTGAAGTTCGAGGTGTAGATGGTGAAGAGAAAGGGAGACAGGACAGTCCCCTGTGGAGCCCCAGTGTTGCTGACCACTCTGTCTGACACACAGTGTTGCAAGCACACGTACAGTGGTCTGCCAGTCAGGTAATCAATAATCCATGACACCAGGGAAGCATCCACCTGCATCACTGTCAGCTTCTCACCCAGCAGAGCAGGGCAGAGGGTGTTGAACGCACTGGAGAAGTCAAAAAACATGACCCTCAGTGCAAGTGTTTAAGCAAGGGAATGGAATAACAAAGCATAACAAAGGTAGTGTGCTTGAAACCTAGGTGTAAATATTAGATTTCATTGGACACCTTGCTGTCATCTCCCCTGACCTGCTGACAGCTGATTTCTTCTATCTTATATTACAAAAGGCAGATATGTGGAACAAGGTCTATTTATTATCAAAGTATACAACTCAGAAATTCTTCTTCTCAAGACAGCCATGAAGCCAAGAAAGTAAAGAACGATCATCAAACCCAAATCCTCCTTCCTGCACAAAAAACAAACCAAAATACAACAGGCACATCGATCCCTCTCCCGCACACACACACACAAAAAAAGAACAAGACAGATCGGGCGAGAAAAACAGACTATAAGAGTGAAAGAAGTCCTGAGTCCAAATCTATTTTCATATCCACATCCAAAATGCAGCAGACCTGAGAAACGTTCTCAGTGTTGTAACTATTACATATTGTGTCTGATCACACAGCTGCTGACACCCTTCCACACCTTCTATGTCTTATTTCTCCCAACCACAACCCACCACTACCTCTTCCTGCTCCTCTCCCATGATGAAAACGCGTCTGGTACCATTCTGTGACTCTCCCGCATGTTCTAAACCATTGATATTACACTTCTGTTTAAGATAAGCCACTTCATTAAATACCACATATGCTTGAATGACGCTTGAGCATTTTCCTCAGATCTCTCTGTCCCTGGACTTCTTTAAACATCACCTTCAGTTTAGGTTGCCTCCCTATCATTCTTCTAACTCATAAAATCTTTTTTATGCCATGGACCAATACCATAAGCAAATGGACCCCAGCTTGGGAACCCAGGTCTCAGGCTATTCCAACAACACATTTGCATTCTCTTGAGGTGTGTCTCAGAGTTCATTCACGACACGGACAATTTTCTCATTTGGAATATGGGCAGCACACAAGGTCATGAACATAAATATGATGAACACTGTGATCCTGGTACTGACTCCAGGGGAACGTTAATGCATCCTCCCCCCCAGCCCCTCAGCCTGAAAAACAACGGCTGGCTCTCTTTCCTGTCACTGAGTCAATTTTCCATCCATGTTGCTCAGACTCTGTGGCCGTCAAATCTTGATGACAAGTCTGTTATGCCGTCCTTTATCGAACATTTTCTAATCTACTGTATGTGGTCCATTGCAGCCCTAGTAGCTTATCAAAATAACTTCATCAGGTTGGGCAAGTACGGCAGCCTTTGATAAAGCTTCTATTGAAACAAGCAAGTGGTAACCCTTCCCCTGGTTCTCACTTTAAACAGCTCACCAGTTAAACTGATGATTTGCGGCTGTTCTATTCACCCTTGTACCCCCTGTCTGAACAAGGGTATGATAGTTCCATTTCTCCAGTCCATGGCCAACAGGTTCATAAACTCAGTGGCCTCTTCTTTAGGTACATCTGTACACCATCTCATCAGCCAGTCATGTAGCAGCAACTCAAAAAAAGCATGCAGGCATGGTCAAGAGGTTCAGTTGTTGTTTCGACCAAACATCAAACTGGGGAAGAGAGATGACGGGGAATGCAAACTCTGACTGTGGAGTGGTTGGTGTGAGTATCTCAGAAATTACTGATTTTCACACACAACAGTCTCCGTGTGACTGGTGTGGGAAACATCCAGTGAGCGGCCGTTCTGTGGGCGAAATGCCTTGTTGTTGAGAGAGGTCAGAGGAGAATGGCCAGACTGCTTCAAACTGACAGGAATAATCACGCGTTTACAACAGTGGTGTGCAGACGAGTGTCTTTGAATTCACAACACATCAAACCTTGAAGTGGTTGGGCTATGGCAGCAGAAGACCATGAACATATGCTCAGTGGCCACTTTCAGCAACTGTGCTTGCATCTGGCCTGGACCAGACCCTCTATCAGTCTAAAGTGAAGTTTCAAACCTCTTCAGCACTGGTTTTTAACGCTCCTAATTCTCAGTTGCATCTTCCTTTCCTGAGACTGAAGCAGCAGCTCTGCCTTCGTAACTAAAGGCTGATAGCCTACTGGGTGCACATGACCATCAGCCACATACTTACACTAATCCAGTGATAATCCCCTTTTAATCTCCCCATTTTCACATCCACCATTCCAACTCCCCCTAACACCCCAGTCTTACTATTCACCTACACTGATTTTCAGCTGCCAGTTAACTGCTGGCCCGCATGCCTTTTTTTCCTCCTTTTCAGTTACCTCTTGATCTTTCTATAATCTTGCCTGTATCTATTTTCCATTCCTTCTTCCTACTCACGTTTACTCTTTATGCCTTTTGTCAGAATAAGTTGGCAATTTCTCTCTTGGGGAAGTGTACTTGGCTGCCCATTATTCACATCATTTTGCCTGACAGTCTTTGAATCCATCCAGCCTTGAAGAGATTTTAAGCAACCGATTAAAATCGGAAATCCTGTGTTTATCTACATTTCATATTCTAGTCTGGATTCTAATTAGTTCCTTAAACTTGTTATATCCAGGGGTGGTAATAGGAACAAGCTCCCACTACCTATTAAGTGCTCCCAATGGTGTGATCTTCAAATAGCCTCTGACAAACAAGTCCAGCTCCTGGCCTTGACCTTCACATGTGGCTTAGCTACTAAGCCTGCCAGAACCATTTCTACTGTCAGGAGAAGGGGCAAAGGTGGGCTACTGATGCCTTAAAACCAGTCGCTTTGGGCAGCTGTGTTTGGCAACTCATCTAGGAGAAGGAAAACTCTGATCTTAAACCTCAGCTCCTCGTGCTATATCCACTCACGGGGAAGGCTTCGGGAGTAAACCCTGAGGGAAAAATTCAGAGCTGGAGTCGTTAAGGCAGTCCTGCGTTGAGTTCAACGCTGCATGGCCACTACTGGTGCCAAACTGGATCAGTTTCTGCTGTTCCTTTGGGCGTGGAGGGAGGGAGGGAGCTTGCTACATTTTGTACTGCCTTGGCTTGTGTTCCAGACAGTTAGGAAGCAACATCCATGGTCGTCCCTGACCAACGGAGGCCTTGTTAGGATTGTAAGATCAGTCCTTGCCTTGCTTGCCTCAGTCTCCAGAACCAACTGCAACAATGTTTTCTTCTTCACTGAATTGGAGACACGCGGGTCAAGTAAGTTTTGAGCATACATCAAAGCCCCTCCTTGTCTCTTTACTTAGAACATAAGACATAGGAACAAATTAGGCCATTGGGCCCATCGATTCTGGTCCTCCATTTCATCGTGGCTGATCCATTTCCTTCTCAACTCCATCCTCTTGCCTTCTCATCATAACTTCGATGATGAAGAATTCATCAACCTGCTCTTCAAGTGCACCCAGTGAACTGGCCTCCAAAACAAATTCCACAGATTAGGCTAAAGAAATTCCTCCCATCTCTGTTCTAAAGGGACATCCCTCTGTTTTGGGGCTGTGCCCTCCGGTCCTGCACTCCCCCACCAAAGGAAATTTGAGGCAAACTGCTCCTTATTTCACACCTCCCTCCCCATCCCAGACTGGCACAGTCATTGTACACAGAGAGAGGTGGGTGTGCGGAATGCCCTGCCAGGGTGGTCGCAGAGGCAGATATATTGGGCAATGGAAGATAGAAAAATGGAGGACTGTGAGTGAGGAAAGATTAGATTGATCTTACAGTAGGTTAAAGGGTTGGCACAACATAAGGGGCTGAAGGGCCTGTAATGCTTTATGTTCCGATAATAATTAGACCACGGCTTGAGAGTGTGCAGTTCTGGACCCCACAGTGCGGCTGTACAGGAGAGAGTGCAGAGGAGTGCGGTCGCTGGGACTGGCAAATTTTGGTCGTTAGGAAAAGAGTGGATTGGCTGCTACTGTACATTCTGGAAGGAGGAGTCTGAGGGGAGACTTTATAGAGGCGCCTTATCTAATGAAAGGATCTAGATGGTGTAACTAGGAAAGTTCTAATTCTGGTAGTCAGAGGGTCATTGATTTAAAGTCAATGCTAGAGATTTCACAGAATATAAAGAAACATGTTTTCATTCACAAGGTTAGCAGAGGTTAAAAGGCACGCCACATTACAGAGTCCTGACTCAAGGGACTTACCTGACATGGTGAGCCAAATGGCCTCATTCCCCATGGCTCCATGGAAGAATGTTTATGGACATTGGCGCACCCATTTGGGGCTGGCTGTGGGTAACTCAATGAGTAAACAGCCTAATGCAGGGCATTTCCATCTGCAGGACGTCATTCTTCCGTGACTCTGCACGGTGCTTCGTTTCAGATCTTTAAAGGGTCACGGACGAGGAGGTGCTCGGGTCTACCGCGAACAGGATGGCGGGGTGGGGGGGAGGGGGAGATGCAAGTTTCTTCAGTGAATGCGTCGGAGGGTAGAGCTGGCCCGACTGCCTGCTCTTCTGAGAATGTACGTGGGCGGATTGAAATGACCCTGGAACTGATGTCGTCTGCTATTTCAACTGCTAAAAGCTTACGTTTAAATGAAACGTAAATTGAAATGCTGGTCGCCAAGGATTGTCTGAATGAGGGAGGGAAATGATTCTGGGGGTGGGGGAGGAGAGAATGCAGGAGGCTGAACAGCTGACTGATGAATGTACATTTACCCCTGTCCCCTGGGGTCCAAGACAAATCGTACCTGTATTGGACATCGTCGTGACACTCTTTCATTCCTCTGATATTTTTAGGTGACTTTAATGGGAAATCTGAAGATTGAAAATCACACAGACTGCCACTGCAGTACTTGTTACTATCACAAGTCCTGAGGCCACAAGACACATACTGAAGAAGATATAAAATGCATGTGTTTTTCAATGCTTCATGAAGCAGTTTTCTTTAGATGGAATTAGGCTTTTAAACTGTAGGCAACATTGTAACTGACATACTGTAATAAATCAGTTTATCTTCTCCAGGCTCATGTGGAACTTCGAGTTAATTTCACTTTATCTTCAAACACCTCATTCTTTCCTCAGTTTAACACCGCACGAGAGCAGAAAATTCATGCTCGGTCCACAAAGGAAACTACATACACTAGTACTGACCGCCTGCGGTTCTCTCCGCTGCAAATTCCGCTGCACTGGATATACAGAGAGAACTGCAGTCTGAGCACGTCTGGTCTAGCAGGCAAGAGGAAACTTCTAAAATAGCCTTATTTCAACTTTGGATTAAATTTCAACTTCAAATGTATTTGATCAAAGCAAGTGTTCAGAAATTGCCAACAGTTCAGAACCTTCATACCGAATCAGGGGCTTAATATTCATCAGTTTTCCATTGTTGACGGCTCCCAGTTCTACTTCAAGATAAATTTGCTGGGGCAAAAATACTCACTGAGGCTAAATTTGGAACTATTTTCCAAACTTTGCACCCTTTGTCTCACCTTGTAATACACGCAAGTGTATTCTCAAGTATCATTTTGTGGTACCGAAAGAAACAGTCAATGAAATCTTAACATGGAGATCTCAAAGCTGCTGTCAATAATTCACGACCCATCAGGCCTCACTGCTTGCATTTTTTCTCCACTGAAATCATTTGAACTGATGCTAACTTCTGATATTTGTCAAGGGAATTTACAGTTTCAGAAATATTTACCATAAACAATCTTGAAAATCTATCATTTGTTTGCAGTAGTACTAAGTAACTGTTAATGCCGTGATTATTGTGAAGAAAAATGTGTGGCCACAAGTTGATAATTTAATTGGCATGGATTATAATTTCCTTACATGAATTAATACCCAAAATGATATTACAACATTTCTGAACTTATTGATGATATTTTACTTCTGACATTATCACATGTATGTTCTGTATAATGCTTAAAACGTCAATTAAAATATTTAATTGTTTCTGGTCTGTGGAAGTTTATTGCTTAATGATATTAGACCTGCTAGTTGCCAAAAGTTTCATTCAAATGATGCTGAAAGCAGCGGGCAAGGAAAAAGTTTTTTGCAAAGTCATAACCAGACCTTATAGCATTTGAAATTGCCTGGTTTTATGCTCCACATATACACATAGTGCATATACAATTTTCCCTTTCCATCTCCTCCACTTGCACTGCCTACAATGTTACCAGGTTTGTTACAGGCAGACTTGTATATAGCAGTAGTTTTTAACTGGTTGCTTAAGGTCATTATAACCGGGGGGTGGTAATGGGGACAAGCTTCCACTATCTATTAAATGCTCCCAATGGTGTGTGCCTCAAATAGACTCTGACAACCAAGTCGAGCTCCTGGCCCTGGCCTTCACCTGAGGCTTAGCTATTAAGCCAGGCAGAAGCGTTTCTATTGACAGGAGAAGGGGCAAAGGCGGGTCACTGGTGCCTTAAAACCAGTCGCTTCGGGCAGATGGGGCTCGTCAGCCATGGTTGGCAACTCAGAGGGAAAACTCTGATCTCAAACCTCCACTGCCTTGTGGCTACACCCACACAAGGGGAAGGCTTCTGGAGTAAACCTGAGGGAAAATCCGGAGCTCTCATCCCACATTGAGTTCAACACTGACTGGCAACTCCTGGTGCCAGACTGTGTTGGTCTCCGCCATTCCTTTGGGTTCGTCAGATGCATGGAGAAGGGCAGCTTGCTACACGGGCACCAGCTTGATCTCTGCATTGCACTGCCCTGGCTTGCGTATCTAGACAGCTAGGACGGTGCTGACTGGCGGAGGTCTCAGAGTTTTGAAGTCATTACTAAGTATAATCATCAGTGAAGTGTATATCCCTGCACAATAGCACCTCCAATTCCAGTGATTATTCTCTTCAGTTGCCTCACCCGGCTCCAGAAGAAATCTATAATTTGCGTTCAGTTTCATACATTTTAACTACAGTTGGCCTTTGTGAGTAATCTTGGTAAATATGTTCTGGAAGTCACATGCAGTAACCCACTGATTTTCTTCAGTAATTCGATTATGCCTAGTTCAATTGGGTTCATTGGACATGGCCTACTCTTTATAGCAGAGAATCACATGGGTAGCGCACAGGAGGGGCTACGGTGAAAGGCTGCTACAAACTACAGAGGGATGTTTGAAATAAGTCGGAGTTTGGATGTGGGGAGTGGAGCTGTGGAAGCACAGATCAGAATCAGAATCAGGTTTTATATTAATATATATAAAGTAGTTAATTAAAAATAGTACAAAAACAGAAATGATAAAACATTGAGATAGTGTTCATGGGTTCAATCTCCTCTTAGGAATCAGATGGCAGAGGGGAAGAAGCTGTTCCTGATTTGCTGAGTGTGTGCCTTCAGGCTTCTGTATCTCCTACCTGATGGCAGAGGGGAAGAAGCTGTTCCTGATTTGCTGAGTGTGTGCCTTCAGGCTTCTGTACCTACCTGATGGTAACAGTGAGAAAAGGGCTTGCCCTGGGTGCTGGAGGTCATTAGTAATGGACGCTGCCTTTCTCAGACACCGCTCCTTGAAGATGTCTTGGATACTATGGAGGATAGTACCCAAGATGGAGCTGACTGATTTTACAACTTCCTGTAGCCTGTGCACGGGTGGAAAGAGTTTTAGCATGGATGACTTGAAACAGGATTGTGACTGAACTGCTTTATAGCTCGTATCAGAGACAATCTTTGTGATGGAATGGATAACTCAGACACTTTTTCCTCAACTTCAGATGGCCCATCACAACATGGCATAATTCTATAACGATAATGGGGAAGTATACCTACCTTAATTCAAGCTATTAATTACAAAGGCAGCGTGCAAGCACTCTCAGTTTGTGAAGTATTCTGTCCATCAAGACACAGGTAGTCAGACTTTCCCTGGGTCCCATGCTCAATGTTCCTCAGGTCTCTCCACCATCCTATCTTCTTGCACTGTTCCTGAGTTCAGTAAAGAGTTAAATCCTAGGACAGGGGTTCCCAACCTGGGGTCCACCGACCCCTTGCTTAATTTTGTTGGTCCATGGCATAAAAAAGGTTTTGGAACCTGATTTTGTTCTTCAATGAGACAGCACCACATTGATGGTGCAGTCCAGGCCCAACCCAATTCAGTACCTTTATCCCCTTTCAGGTGGACTACTGCTTGCTACAGCATAACTCTGTTTTTGATTTCATCAATTGTGTAGCATCCTGAGCCTGTCAGATGCAGGGGGACATGGAATTGATCTCAGACAAGAACTTCACTGTCCACATAAGTTAGGCCTCCTTTCTGTCTTAAACTAGTCACCTGATATTATCATGAGTCCCACTTAGGACCGGTGCCAATGGGTATATTTTAGAGCAGGGGTCCCCAACCTACTTTATGCCATGAACCCCTACCATTAACCGAGGGGTCCGTGAACCCCAAGATGATAACCTGTTTCAGAGTCAGCCCGTTGCTTCTTGTCTCACAGTGAGCAGCTGCCCACTGTCATCGTTTCCAGTTCATTCGTCCTCCGAGACCATGGCCTTAGATAAGCAGTATTCCAATTCGTGGTCGATGCCCAGTGAATCTGGGGTCTTGTTATATTGGAGTATTATTGTTCACCTGCCACAAAACAGCAACTAATGTCTGCAACAATAAACCTGATTCAGATTTATCTTGTTTCTGGCTGGTTCTAGAGTCTAGATTATTTCACAGGGTTAATTGCCAAAACAATTCCTGACTCGGAATCAGATCAATCAGTTCTGGTGATTCACTGTTTTGATTGTTCCCAAACACCTACTTAAACCTTACTAACATCCTGGGAAAAACTAACCATTACCAACCTTGTTTCTGGCGACCTCCAGGTTACAGTTCATACAGAATACCATGTCTTTTCTATGATGGTTGTTTTAACTGTGACCACCATGTCAACCACTAACTCCAGATGTGAAGAGGTCACCTCACATTTCCAAGCAAACGTGCATTAGATGCCTCACTTCCTTCCGTTTTGGGTGGGTGGGGGGGGGTTTGAACATTGGCTCCTACTCCAGATGTAAGCTGATCCCTTCACAGCCTGGACTGGATGCTTCTGTGCGTCTCTTTTAAATTCCATTCCATTCCATTCCTCCTCCTCCTTCTCCCTGTTAACTCTGCTCTGGCTGATCAGCTCTTCCCATCTCGTTGACCCACTGAACTCACATTGTCTCCTTCCTGTCCAATCCGTTCTGAACTGCATCCGAGACACCTCGCACGACCTCCACCATTCCCCCTTACATCCAGTCTTTATACACCTCCATCCCACAACAGGGAAGATTTGAACCCCTTGCTGCAACAAAGGTTCAACCAGCTCCTCTCCACCACCATGTTCACCCACCTGGCCGAACTTGGCTCTCACCCTGCACAGCTTTTCTTCTGATTCATGTCCTTCCTACAAACCAAAAGAGTAACCAAGAGCTCGAGACACACCTGTCTTTCGGTTGACTACATGGAACAGACCCTGTTCCAAACCTCTGGTGGCCCCCAACTTTTCCTCTGTTACAGCTGCTGTGTTGGTGTAGCTTCTGTGCCCATGAGGATCTCATCAATTTTATTAGCTTGGCCGTTATTTCTCACCCCACTCTCAAACCGGCTTGGATCATTTCAAACTGTTCTATCATTGTTCTGGACCTCTGTCCCTTTCTCAGTAGACAAACTAATCATGGACACCTGCAGGTCGGTCAACCTCCAAAGCTGCTGTGAAAACTCTCAGGGCTTGAAAACGATCACTTCTTTTAAGGTTAAATGAAATGATACAGCAGACAGCCAGGCTTTCCTTCCCGATGAGATTAATGCCTTCTATGCTCACCTTGACCATCAAAACATTCAATACCATCATGAGCTCCCAATGCCCCCGTTGATCCTATGATTTTAGTCTCTGAAACTGACATTCAGGAGGGTGAACACTCCGGCCCAGATGGGGTACCTGGCCACGTACTAAAGGCCTGTGCTGATCAACTGGCTGGTGTGTTCACTGAGATCTTTAACCTCTCACTTTGGCACTGTGTGGTACACACCGGCTTCAAGCAGGTTTCAATTATATTGATGCCCAAGAAGAGTGCAGTAGCCTGCCTCGACGGCTATCAGCCGGGAGCGGTGATGAAGTGATTTGAGAGGTTGGTGATGAAACATACCAACTCCTGCCTGAGAAGCAACGTAGATCTACTGCAATTTGCCTGCTGATGCACCATCAGTAACTCTCGGAGACGTGAGGTGAGATATCGGCTTTTATTGGCTGGAAGAAAGCACAAGCAGCAAGTGACCACCGCACAACATCCTGGAGACTGAGGGAGGGGCTGTGCCTCCAATCGCCTTTATACGGGGTCTGTGGGAGGAGCCACAGGAGCAGTCAGCAGAGGTGGGGGGGTCCAGACAGGTATATGTAGTTCACCACACCTGCCAGAGCAGATCCACCTCATTGACTCTTCACTCAACCCTGGAACATCTGGACACCAAAGATTTGTATATCAGGATGCTCCTTATTGACGGCAGCTCAGCATGAAAAACCATCATCCCCTCAAATCTAATCAATAAGCAAGACCCTGGCCTCTGTACCTCCTTGTGCAATTGGACCCTTGAAGTCCTCACTCGCAGGCCCCAGTCAGTTCAGGCTGGCAACAACACTTCCTGTACGATTTCTATCACCACAAGGCTGTGTGCTTCACCCCTGCTCCACTCACTTTACTGTGTGGCTACGTCCAGCTCCAATTCCATATTCAAGTTTGCTGAAACACAGATATCATATAGGAGGGAGAGTGAAAATCTGGCAGATTGGTACCATAATAACAACTTCTTACTCAATGTCAGCAAGATCAAGGAACTGATTATAGACTTCAGGAGAAGGAAATCAGAAGTTCATCAGCCAGTCCTCATTGAAGGATCAGAGGCGGAGAGGGTCAGCAACTTTAAATTCCTAGGTAATATTATTTCGGAGGACCTGTCCTGAGCGCAGCATGTGTGTGCAATTACAAAGAAAGTGTGGTTGCACCTCTACTTCCTTAGGAGTTTGCATAGATTTGGCATGCCTTCTCAAACTTTGACATTCCTTTATAGATGTATAGTGGAGAGTATATTGACTGGCTGCATCACAGCCAGGTATGGAAGCACGAACATCCTTGAACAGAAAATCCTACAAAAAGTAGTGGATATGGCCCAGTCCATCACAGGTAAAGCCCTCCCCAGAACTGACCACTTCTACATGAAATGCTATCACAGGAAAGCAGCATCCATCATCAGGGACCCCCACCACCCAGGACATGCTCTCTTCACGCTGCTGCCATCAGGAAGAAGGTACAGGAGCCTCAGGACTTACTTCACCAGGTACAGGAACGGTTATTACCCCGAACCATCAGACTCTTGAACCAAAAGGGATATCTTCATTTAACTTCACTTGCCCCATCATTGAAATACTCCCACAACCAGTGGACCAATTTTCAAGGACTTTGCATCTCATATTCTCAATATTTATTGCTTATTTATTGTTATTATTTCTTTGTTTTTTATTTGCAGAGTTTGTTGGCTTCTGCTGTCTGGTTGAATGGTATTTCATTGAATCTGTTATGGTTATTATTTTATAGGTTTATTTAGCATTGTATGCTGTGATATTTAATGTATGTACTTTGATAATAAATTTACTTTACCTAGGCTACACTTACTCCCACACTATCACTTTTAAGGATGCCAAACATTTTGCCCAGGTGTCCCACATCTGCTCGTGAATCAAGTCATTTGGTTTCACAAAATGGGTCTTCTTTCTACTGTTGATGGGGCTCTCTCTCACATTTCCTCCAGACGGAGCAGAGTCAGAGTTTCCCTACTCCTCATCTTTCACCTGACTGGCCTCCACATCCTTCATCGTTTCCACCGGCCACCTCTTCTCACTCGTCACTGTAGGAACTGCTCCCTCTAGACTTCACCCCACCCACCCATCTTGAGCCCAGGCAAACACAGGATGAATAGCATTTGTCTTACGTTTCCTCCCCTACCGCCATCTGGAGGCGTAGTTTGCCCTTCCATGTGAGGCAATTCCATGCACCTGTCCTGACTCCATTTCCTGCAGTCAGTCCTCCCAATGTGGCATCCGCATTGATTTACGGAGCACCTGCAATGGCAATCCCACACTGACCTGTCTGTCCTCAACCATCTTCACTGCCAGGCTGAGGACTAACACAAATTAACACCATATTCCTCTGGATAGTCTACAACTCAATGACACTTAACATTACATTTTCCTATTTCAGGAAACCCTTACCCCCTGTGTTCTCTTTCTCTCCTTCTGAAACACTTTCAGACCTCCCATTTTCGTTCCTTTTCTCTCTCCACCTTCATCCCATTCGATTTTTGCTGATCTGTCTCCATTTATCACCCACCTGCCTCTATCTTCCATCAGTCTCTATCGGCCCATGATTCCTCACCCCACCTCAGTTTGCCTATCAATGTCACCCCCATCTCACCTCACCCCACTGTTTCTTATAAAGCCATCTTCCCCCTCCACTCTCAATGTCCTGACCTGAAACTTCCACAGTTTCTTCGACATTGTCCCCCCCCCACAACACCGCCACAACCACCTGACACAAATGTTGCTCGAACCACTGAGTTCCTCCAGCACTTGGTTCTGCTCACCTCTCCCTTCCTCTCCCCTCCTCTGTTAGTGACCCAACACTTGTTTCGCAGTTCATACTCCGGCCCACTTCCCTTCTTGCTGGGCTGCACTCCAAACCAAAACTTAGTGGGTTGGCACACAAACTCACTGCTCGGTGGTGCTGGAGACAAGGCCCCAAGCTGCAGTTTTGCCTGTTTACAGCCGCCCGGGAGAGAGGCGTCAGAGTCAGCCTGCCCCGCTGCCCCCGTGTGTTCGCTCGGCAGAAGACAAACCATACTGTGTTCGACTGCGGATTTCTGCAACTTTCGTGGATCAGGGTCTTCGACTGTATTTTTTTGTGTGACTGTATTTTACTAATATTTTATATGTTCTTGCTATCGTATACTGTGTGCCTTTTTGTGTGTTGTACCCCTGCCCCAGAGTAATGCAGTTTTGCTTGTCTGTATTCATGGGTATTCATGTACAGCTGAATGACAATTAAACTTGAACTACGAAGTTTTTCTCTCTTGAATGGATTCCCAGTCTTTCCATGACCATGATTATTATTTGCAAATTTTTCTACAGAAGTGGTTTGCCATTGCCTTCTTCTGGGCGGTGTCTTTACAAGACGGGTGACCCCAGCCATTATCAATACTCTTCAGAGATTGTCTGCCTGGTGTCAGAGGTCACATACCCAGGACTTGTGATCAGCACCGGCTGCTCCCATGACCATTGCGACCTGCTCCCATGGCCTCTTGTAACCCTGATCGGGGGGCTAAGCAGGTGCTACACCTTGTCCAAGGGCCACCTGCAGGTTAGCGGAGGGAAGGAGCGCCTCACACCTCCTTTGGTACAGACGCATCTCCACCTCAACACTCTAGTGCTCAACTCTAAGACTCTAAATTTTACCCTTCAACTGCACACTGGGGGCACCGCTGTGCTACCTCTATAGTTGTGGACTTTAGGGACGAGAAGTTGAGGTAACACACACCAGCCCTCTTTGAGGCGTCTTCAGTGGGAAGGGTAAGCAGCTTCAAACGTCTGGCTGTCGGCATCTCTGAAGATCTATCCTGGGCCCAACTTAGGAAGAAGGCACGCCAGCGATTAGACTTCACTCGGAGTTTGAGAGGGTTTCGGATGTGGCCAAAGACTAGCAAATTTCTACAGATGCACCGTAGAGAGTGTCTTATGGAATGCACCCTCCCCCCCAGACCATCAGTTCCATTCTCAGAACCATTTCTGGCTGCAGGACCCTCCTCACCAGCATCTGCAAATGCCCACTGTGTCTGGCAACCCGAGCCTCCAGCTGGAGACGAAGTGCCTCCTATCTGACGGGCCCCTTGTTTCGGCACCACAGCCCATCTCACTCACTCTGTCCTGCTCCACACTGTGCCAACTCTACACGCACAACCTACCAGCTAACCTCCTGGAACAGAAACTGTGTCTGCCACTCAAACTGTATGCTGAACTTACCCCGTACCCCTTCAGACAGATGCCCCTCGAGGTCTGGGACGGTCAGGGGGTGCACACAGCCTGCTCGCCAGTCACAATCCCCACTTTGCCTGCTCACCCTCAGCTAACTTCACCCGTAAAAATCCATGGCAACGGAGGGAACCCTTGAGCTGACACAGCTCCCAGAGGGGTATCATGACTTCGCCAGAGCCTTCAGTGAGAGGGAGGCTGTGCGTTCCACACGACTGTGTGTTCCACCTCCTCCTGGTCATCTCGAGGCCATCTGCTGTCCCTCTATCCCCCTCAGATCCAAGCCACGACTTTGTCCAAAGGAAAGAGCGGGATCCATTGGCCACTCAGCAGAATCACAATTAATAACCACAACTCTCTCGTCGCCATGTTTAGCGCTTTTGAAACACTCCGCGTGATCCAGATCTTCACCAAACCGGATCTACGGATTGTGTACAACCTGATCCTCAAGTGGCAGGAGGGTGAGCAGAAGACGGCGGAGACGACCACACCCACAGGCCGTTATGAATATTGGCGATGCCTTTCGGATTTCCCATCAGTCCACCCGTTTTCCAAGCCTTCCCTAAGGAGCTCCTCCAAGACACGCCACATCCGGATATATTGGTCTACCTCGACGACATTCCCAAGGACCCCGAAGACCACGTCCGTCGCATTCGTTCAGTCCTTCAGTGTCTCCTCAAAATCCAGCTGCATGTGGGAAAACCCCAGTTCCACACCTGGGTGACACTCTTTCATCCTGGGGCACAACCATGGACCCGGGGAATGCGTGCACTATCATTGAATGTCCTCGAATGGCTACTGCACTTCCCTGGGCTTCCCCAACTTCTAAAGCCGTTTCAGGAACTACAACCAAACACTGCTGCTCTCCCCTCCCTCACCAAGTCACCTCACGGATAACCTACTCCACTGCCTCAGACCACTCTCTCGAGGAGCTCAAGGGACACGGCCTCTGCTCCCGTTGTCTGCCGTCCGAACGCCTCCAGGCCGTTAGAGATCGAGGTGGACGCACCTGACATAGGCACCAGGGGCATCCCATCCCAGTGAGGACTGGGCAAAAAGACACCCCTTGTGCCTTCTTCCTGCACAGGTTCCATACACACTGCCATTATGGCGCAGGAGACCGGGAGCTTCTACCTCACTTGGAGGAATGGAGACACTGGCTGATGGGAAACAACAAGCCCTTCCTGATCTGGACTGACCACCGGAACCTCATATCCATATAACAAACCCTCTAAATCAATCCACATCAAGCTGGCTGGGCCCTCTTCTTCGAGCAATTCAACTTCACCATCTCCTATCAACCCGGTTCCAAGAACACAAAGGCGGATGCCCTGTCACGACGCTTCAACCCATCTGGAAAGGAGACTGTTCCTCGGGCCATCATCCCACCCTCCCAGATCCACGCCCCGGTCGTCTGAGGCCTTGAGAACCAGATCCACAGGGCCCTGGCCTACACACCTGACAACCACGTGTATGTGCTGGCAGCCCTCAGACAGACTCCCGTGGGCCCACTCCGCACCCCTCTCTGGCCGTCCAGGTGAACAACAGGCTCTGAACTTCTGCAACGCTAGCTCTAGTAGCCCACCATGATCACAGGTGTTTGCCACCGCATGCCCTCAGTTCACTGTCCAATTCGTCCAACCAGCATTCCTCTCTGTGCTTCTACCAGTCCCTCTCTGGACCCACAACACCATGGGTTTGACACTGTCCAATGGGGCCATGGTGATCCTGACAGTGGTGAGTCGGTTCTCCAAGGAAGCCTGTTTCATTGCCCTCTGTCAGCAACTAAGATAGTGGACCTGATTTTCTAAAACCGAGTTCACCTCCATGGCTTCCCTCAGGACACTGTGTCAGACGTCTGCTGGGCCTCCTGCTCCCTCCTCTGCACCCCAGTCAGTTTGTCCTCCGGCCATCATCCACAGACCAATGGTCAGTCAGAAAGAGACGATCAGCAAGGTGGGAAAGTTTCTGCGAAGGCTTTGTTGTCTCTGACACTTCCACGTGAAACAAGAGTCTGTTCTGGGGTGAGCTACACACCTCCTTTGGCACGGCGATGTCACCCTTGGAGAAGCCCAAGATGGAGGCCCCATTTGCTAGGGCTTTGGTTGGCCACTGCTGGAATGCTTGGAGGAGGGCACGGAGGGCCATCCTAGTTGCTGACCGCGCCTAGTGATGCCATGCCAACTGCCACTGGCGCCCAGACAGACTACTTTGGCCTAGGGACCGTGTTTGACTATCCACCCGAGATCTGCCCCTACACACCGACTCCCACAAACTCTCACCCCGGCTCATTGCTCCCTTCAAGATCACCCATTGCATCAACCCATTCACTTACCGTCTCCGGCTGCCACAGCCCCTCAGGATCACTCCTACCTTCCATGTGTCCTGCCTCGAGCCCGTTGTCCATGGACCTCTCAACCCGCCCGGTCCTGCGCCTCTGGAATCTTGGGTGGTGGATGTTGGTTCCATGTACATGATTCTGCTTTTGCCTCTCATAATCTTATACGCCTCTTTCAAATTGCTTCTCATCCTCCTTTGATCCAAAGAGAAAATCCCTATCTCACTCAGCCTATCCTCATAAGACACACTCTCCAATCCAGGCAGCATCTCTCCAAATACTTCCTTTAATGAGGCAACCAGAATGGAGCAGGTCTAACCAGAATTTTATAGAGCTGCAACATCAGCTCGTGAGCTTAAACACCCAGTTACGGAAAGCCAACACCTTGAGGTGCCTTCTTAATCAGCCGATAAACTTGCAGGGAAACTTTGAGATACCTATCAACCTACACACCAATATCCCTCTGCTCCTCCACACAGCTAGGAATGCGTAACATTCCATTGCAGACTGTACTAACAAAGTGAAACCCACAGCCTTCTGGCTCAAAAGCATGAGTGGCAACTCTGTGCCAACCCTGGTTCCTAGTCGTGACTCCGTTCAGTGCTAAACACTCCACTCACCCTGGCAACCCTTTCCAGTACTATGTTAGTATGAGCAAGTGACAAATTTTACATACAGCATAGAATATTATAGAACAGTACAGGACTTTCAGCCCAAATATTGTACGTACTGTAGCGGTGTGCTACACGCAGCGCTAAAATAACGACACGGAGTCGGTAAACTGCAGTCAAAGATAATTTTATTCGAACTTCAAAGCCTTGCTTTTAAAGCCTCCCTCATCCCGCCCTCCCCGGGCGCAGACGCTCCAAGAGACACGTACTCACAACCCCCCCCCCCCCCCAGGCTTTTCACCCTTTGTTGTGGACCTGGCCTTTGTGCCCGCACGCTGGCGATTTGTGAGCCGGTTCGAGTGTGCTAGGAAGTGGGTCGCCACAGTCCTACTCAAAGATCAATCTAACCATTCCCTTCCACATAGGCCTTGAATTTTCTACCATCTATGTGCCTATCTTAGAGTCTCTAAAATGTATCTGGCTCTACCATCACCCCTGACAGGATGTTCCATGTGCCCATCACTCAGTAAAAAACTTACCTCTGACATCCCCCTTGTACCTGTCTCCAATCAACTTAATATTACACCGCCTCATATTAGCCATTTCCACCCTGGGGAAAGTCTCGGGCTCTCCACTCGATCTATGCCTCTTATCGTCTTGTACACTTCGCTCTCTCCAAGAGAAAAGCCCTCGCTCGTTCTCACAGTAATAGTCTGTATTCCAGGACTGACCTTCCTCCTCAAGGCATGAGTGAAACCTTTTGCTCTCGTGGGCATCGACTTTTTCTTTAGGCTCGTTTCATCAAGGAGGGTCTGCAGATTGGATTCAACAAAGTTGTGCACCGAGTTTATTTTTCGTGTCATCCTCCCGTTCCGGTAACTCTACAGCAACCCCAGCCACTGATACTCTTGAAGGGCCACACAGCAGAACTCCCATCAGACAGCCTCACCTAAACTGGGTGAACTCACCTTTTCCCTGCTGGCAACCCTCTTGGACCTCATTTGGACCCATCGTTTTGAAGACTTTCCCAGCACTCCCAAAAGCGTGCCTCCATTTTACACAGGTGAACTTCTCCATTAAATAGGCGAACAAGCAAGCGTGTAAAACTCCGACACAAGCCGTTCTGCTGACCTTTGGTGGATGTCCATCAGGGATGTTCCCTCTTTGGGATCAGGGTGATAAATCAGATCATGGAACAAAAAGGTATCTTTTAAAATTCATTTTATAGGTATGGATACTGCCATCAAGGCCAGTATTTATTGCCTGTCCACAACCGCCCTTGTCTCGGACTAGTGCAGTCTGCTCCCACAGAGCTCCCAGGCATGGTAGTTAGAAGGGTGATGTACCGGTGACACCCTTCCTAATCAGGACAGTATGTGGCCCAGAGGGGAGCCTGAAGGGGGGGTGTTTCCATGTACCTGTTAGGTAAAGGCCAAGGTTTCGGAGGTGCTGCTGCACAAATAAACCCTGAGGTGTTTCAAACTGCTTCAATAGTTTGCCAGTAGACAACAGGACATTAGCCATTTTGGATTTCCCACTCCCCTTACCTACTCCAACCTCACACTCTCAGGTAACCCATGCTCCTTGTGCTCCTTTCTCCCTCCGTCTGATCCACACAGGTCCATCCCTGTCCTCCATCACCCAGTACATATTATTGATTTATTGAGATACACTGAGAAGCAAACTGGGGGATTGCCACCCTAGCCAGATCACGGGCCAATTAGCCTACCAACCAGTACATCTTTGGACTGTGGGAGGAAACCGGAGCACCCGGAGGAAACCCACACAGCCACAAGGAGAACATATAAACTCCTTACAGGCAGTTGTTACAATGAGTGAAGGAAGCAAAGTCAAGTGAAGGCATAGAGATTCAGATTGGATGTAAATGCCAAACAGGAGGGATCTTGACACAGAGCCCTGATATGGAGACTTGACATGGAGTCTTGACTCAGAGAGACGGAGTCTCATAGGTAAACATTGAAACATAGAACAAACGGTTCCAAGCGGCCGGGAAATGTAGTTATCTCACAAGAAAAAGACCAACGAACTGGCAACTAGTGGTTGCGACGCCAGAGTTCTTCTACTATAGCTCTAGATGGAAACCAGGTGTGCTGTCATCAAAGCGACTTAGAAGTAATTTGGAAATAAACTGTCAGAACAGTGGCACAATCAATGGAAATTAGGTGCAAGACAGGGAAATGAACGATTGGGACCATGACAGCAATGGGGGGAATTGAACCGTTTCCACCTGCCCACCACCCTTCCCTTACCTGTTCTCAGTTATCACCTTCACCATCTATCAGAGTCCAGTATCTGCAGCATCTTGTGTCCCCATTTATCACCTCTGTTTCTACCTCCTCCTCCCCTCCACACCTGACCCAACCCACCCCTTTCTTCCATCCTTGACTCACTTCACCTGTCATCGACCAGTTGCTGTTCCTCGCTCCACTCTGTTCACAATTCAAGATCATTTAATGTCATTTCCAGCACACAAGTGTAAAGGAGAATGAAATAATTGTCACTCAGCATTCGGTGCAGCACAAAAAATACAGAATGAGATAAAGAACGCAATAATTTTTAAAAACACAATAAATACATAAGATATGTACACAGATTGATTTTATGCCCGTAAGGTGATGTCAGATACAGGTGCGTTTGTACATAGGATGACTCTGACAGGAGATGATGAAGTAGTGGTGGTGGAGTGGATTAGTGGGTGGAGGTGTTGATCAGCCTCACTGCTTGGGGAAAGTAACTGATTTTGGGTCTGGTGGTCCTGGTGTGGATGCTACATAGCCTCTTCCCTGATGGGAGTGGGACAAACAGACCATAAGCAGGCTGTGTGGGATCCTTCATGGCTTTTTTCCCAGCACCTTTCTGTGTATATGACCTTGATGGTGGGTAGGTTGGTGTTGATGAAGTGTTGGGCAGTTTTGACTTCCTGTCCGCTGCAGTGCGGTTTCCATACCATACAGTGATACACCTTATCAGGGTGCTCCCAACTGCCCACCTGTGGAAGGCCGCGAGTATTGATGTGCAGAGTCCAGCTCTCTCCAGCCTCCTCAGAAAGGAGAGGCTTTGGTGAGCTTTCCTGACTGTGTGGGATGTGGACTCCCAGAGGTTTCAAACTGCTCACAGTTCCCGCTGCTGTGCTGCTGATGCAAAGAGAGATAGAGTTCCCCTGAAGTCAGTAACCATCTCCTTTGTCTTGTTGGCGTTGAGGAAGAGGTTATTTTCCTGTCACTAGGCCTCGGGCTCTTCCTCCTCCTCTCTGTTGGCTGTCTCATCGTTGCTGGTGGTGAGCCACACCACTCCAGTGTCATCAGTGAACTTGACAACGTGATTACTCGGGTGTTTGGCCGTGCAGTTGTGTGTGAGCAGAGAGTACAGCAACACACCTAACGCACAGCCCCGGGGGGGGGGGGGGGGGAGAATGAGTAAATGGGGAGGGAGGACCGGTCGTGCTTCCAATCAGAAGTCTGTTAGTTAGGAGGCCCAACACCCAGTTGCACAGTGGTGTATTTAGACCGAGGAGCAGGAGTTCGTTCACAGGGTCTGCGGGACAAAAGTGCTGAATGACAACTGAAACCCAGAAGCAGCATTCTGATATAAATGTCCATGACTTCAAATGTGTCAGGGCCAGCTCCAAGACAGATGGTTCTGTCAGTAAGCACATCAGTGAGTGTCCAGAGTTTTCGATAGGTGCCATTATCAGCTGTTGAAAACAGTTCCTGGTGATTGCAGTCAGTCTCACTGGGCGGAAGGTGCAGAGTTGGTTGAGGGATGGTGAAGACTGTGGGGACTGCAGGCTGGATGAGTGAAGTTGCAGAGTTGGTAGAGGGATGGGGAAGACGGTGGGGACTGCAGGCTGGATGAGTGAAGTTGCAGAGTTGGTAGAGGGATGGGGAAGACTGTGGGGACTGCAGGCTGGATGAGTGAAGGTGCAGAGTTGGTGGGGGGATGGGGAAGACTGTGGGGACTGCAGGCTGGATGAGTGAAGGTGCAGAGGTGGTAGAGGGATGGGGAAGACTGTGGGGACTGCAGGCTGGATGAGTGAAGGTACAGAGTTGGTACAGGGATGGGGAAGACTGTGGGGACCGCAGGCTGGATAAGTGAAAATGCAGAGTTGGTAGAGGGATGGGGAAGACTGTGGGGACTGCATGCTGGATGAGTGAAGTTGCAGAGTTGGTAGAGGGATGGGGAAGACTGTGAGGACTGCATGCTGGATGAGTGAAGTTGCAGAGGTGGTAGAGGGATGGGGAGGACTGTGGGGACTGCAGGCTGGTTGAGTGAAGGAGCAGAGTTGGCAGAGGGATGGGGAAGACTGTGGGGACTGCAGGCTGGATGAGTGAAGGTGCAGAGGTGGTAGAGGGATGGGGAAGACTGTGGGGACTGCAGGCTGGATGAGTGAAGTTGCAGAGTTGGTAGAGGGATGGGGAAGACTGTGGGGACTGCAGGCTGGATGAGTGAAGGTGCAGAGGTGGTAGAGGGATGGGGAAGACTGTGGGGACTGCAGGCTGGATGAGTGAAGGTGCAGAGGGTAGAGGGATGGGGAAGACTGTGGGGACTGCATGCTGGATGAGTGAAGGTGCAGAGTTGGTAGAGGGATGGGGAAGACTGTGGGGACTGCATGCTGGATGAGTGAAGTTGCAGAGTTGGTAGAGGGATGGGGAAGACTATGGGGACTTCAGGCTGGATGAGTGAAGGTGCAGAGTTGGTAGAGGGATGGGGAAGACTGTGGGGACTTCAGGCTGGATGAGTGAAGGTGCAGAGGTGGTAGAGGGATGGGGAAGACAGTGGGGACTGCAGGCTGGATGAGGGAAGGTGCAGAGGTGGTAGAGGGATGGGGAAGACTGTGGGGACTGCAGGCTGGATGAGTGAAGGTACAGAGTTGGTAGAGGGATGGGGAAGACTGTGGTGACTGCAGGCTGGATGAGGGAAGGTGCAGAGGTGGTAGAGGGATGGGGAAGACTGTGGGGACTGCAGGCTGGATGAGTGAAGGTGCAGAGTTGGTAGAGGGATGGGGAAGACTGTGGGGACTGCAGGCTGGATGAGTGAAGGTGCAGAGTTGGTAGAGGGATGGGGAAGACTGTGGGGACTGCAGGCTGGATGAGTGAAGGGGCAGAGTTGGTAGAGGGATGGGGAAGACTGTGGGGACTGCAGGCTGGATGAGTGAAGGTACAGAGTTGGTAGAGGGATGGGGAAGACTGTGGGGACTGCAGGCAGGATGAGTGAAGGGGCAGAGTTGGTTGAGGGATGGTGAAGACTGTGGGGACTGCAGGCTGGATGAGTGAAGTTGCAGAGTTGGTAGAGGGATGGGGAAGACTGTGGGGACTGCAGGCTGGATGAGTGAAGGTGCAGAGTTGGTAGAGGGATGGGGAAGACTGTGGGGACTGCAGGCTGGATGAGTGAAGGTGCAGAGTTGGTAGAGGGATGGGGAAGACTGTGGGGACTGCAGGCTGGATGAGTGAAGTTGCAGAGTTGGTAGAGGGATGGGGAAGACTGTGGGGACTGCAGGCTGGACGAGTGAAGGTACAGAGTTGGTAGAGGGATGGGGAAGACTGTGGGGACTGCTGGCTGGATGAGTGAAGGTGCAGAGTTGGTAGAGGGATGGGGAAGACTGTGGGGACTGCAGGCTGGATGAGTGAAGGTGCAGAGTTGGTAGAGGGATGGGGAAGACTGTGGGGACTGCAGGCTGGATGAGTGAAGGTGCAGAGTTGGTAGAGGGATGGGGAAGACTGTGGGGACTGCAGGCTGGATGAGTGAAGGTGCAGAGGTGGTAGAGGGATGGGGAAGTGTGGGGACTGCATGCTGGATGAGTGAAGTTGCAGAGTTGGTAGAGGGATGGGGAAGACTGTGGGGACTGCAGGCAGGATGAGTGAAGTTGCAGAGTTGGTAGAGGGATGGGGAAGACTGTGGGGACTGCTGGCTGGATGAGTGAAGTTGCAGAGTTGGTAGAGGGATGGGGAAGACTGTGGGGACTGCAGGCTGGATGAGTGAAGGTGCAGAGGTGGTAGAGGGATGGGGAAGACTGTGGGGACTGCATGCTGGATGAGTGAAGTTGCAGAGTTGGTAGAGGGATGGGGAAGACTGTGGGGACTGCAGGCTGGATGAGTGAAGGTGCAGAGGTGGTAGAGGGATGGGGAAGACTGTGGGGACCGCAGGCTGGATGAGTGAAGGTGCAGATTTGGTAGAGGGATGGGGAAGTGTGGGGACTGCAGGCTGGACGAGTGAAGGGGCAGAGTTGGTAGAGGGATGGGGAAGACTGTGGGGACAGCAGGCTGGACGAGTGAAGGTACAGAGGTGGTAGAGGGATGGGGAAGTGTGGGGACTGCAGGCTGGATGAATGAAGCTGCAGAGTTGGTAGAGGGATGGGGAAGACTGTGGGGACAGCAGGCTGGATGAGTGAAGGTACAGAGTTGGTAGAGGGATGGTGAAGACTGTGGGGACTGCAGGCTGGATGAGGGAAGGTGCAGAGGTGGTAGAGGGATGGGGAAGACTGTGGGGACAGCAGGCTGGATGAGTGAAGGGGCAGAGTTGGTTGAGGGATGGTGAAGACTGTGGGGACTGCAGGCTGGATGAGTGAAGATGCAGAGGTGGTAGAGGGATGGGGAAGACTGTGGGGACCGCAGGCTGGATGAGGGAAGGTGCAGAGGTGGTAGAGGGATGGGGAAGACTGTGGGGACTGCAGGCTGGATGAGTGAAGGTGCAGAGTTGGTAGAGGGATGGGGAAGACTGTGGGGACTGCAGGCTGGATGAGTGAAGGGGCAGAGTTGGTAGAGGGATGGGGAAGACTGTGGGGACAGCAGGCTGGATGAGTGAAGGGGCAGAGTTGGTAGAGGGATGGGGAAGACTGTGGGGACAGCAGGCTGGATGAGTGAAGTTGCAGAGTTGGTAGAGGGATGGGGAAGACTGTGGGGACTGCAGGCTGGATGAGTGAAGGTGCAGAGGTGGTAGAGGGATGGGGAAGACTGTGGGGACTGCAGGCTGGATGAGGGAAGGTGCAGAGGTGGTAGAGGGATGGGGAAGACTGTGGGGACAGCAGGCTGGATGAGTGAAGGGGCAGAGTTGGTTGAGGGATGGTGAAGACTGTGGGGACTGCAGGCTGGATGAGTGAAGGTGCAGAGGTGGTAGAGGGATGGGGAAGACTGTGGGGACTGCAGGCTGGATGAGTGAAGATGCAGAGGTGGTAGAGGGATGGGGAAGACTGTGGGGACTGCAGGCAGGACGAGTGAAGGTACAGAGTTGGTAGAGGGATGGGGAAGACTGTGGGGACTGCAGGCTGGATGGGTGAAGGTGCAGAGTTGGTAGAGGGATGGGGAAGACTGTGGGGACCGCAGGCTGGATGGGTGAAGGTGCAGAGTTGGTAGAGGGATGGGGAAGACTGTGGGGACTGCAGGCTGGATGAGTGAAGTTGCAGAGTTGGTAGAGGGATGGGGAAGACTGTGGGGACCGCAGGCTGGATGAGTGAAGGTGCAGAGTTGGTAGAGGGATGGGGAAGACTGTGGGACTGCAGGCTGGATGGGTGAAGGTGCAGAGTTGGTACAGGGATGGGGAAGACTGTGGAGACACAGGCTGGATGAGTGAAGTTGCAGATTTGGTAGAGGGATGGGGAAGACTGTGGGGACAGCAGGCTGGATGAGTGAAGGTGCAGAGTTGGTAGAGGGATGGGGAAGACTGTGGGGACTGCAGGCTGGATGAGTGAAGGTGCAGAGTTGGTACAGGGATGGGGAAGGCTGTGGGGACTGCAGGCTGGATGAGTGAAGGGGCAGAGTTGGTAGAGGGATGGGGAAGACTGTGGGGACTGCAGGCTGGATCAGTGAAGGTGCAGAGGTGGTAGAGGGATGGGGAAGGCTGTGGTGACAGCAGGCTGGATGAGTGAAGGTGCAGAGTTGGTAGAGGGATGGGGAAGACTGTGGGGACTGCAGGCTGGATGAGTGAAGGGGCAGAGTTGGTAGAGGGATGGGGAAGACTGTGGGGACTGCAGGCTGGATCAGTGAAGGTGCAGAGGTGGTAGAGGGATGGTGAAGACTGTGGGGACTGCAGGCTGGATGAGTGAAGATGCAGAGGTGGTAGAGGGATGGGGAAGACTGTGGGGACCGCAGGCTGGATGAGGGAAGGTGCAGAGGTGGTAGAGGGATGGGGAAGACTGTGGGGACTGCAGGCTGGATGAGTGAAGGTGCAGAGTTGGTAGAGGGATGGGGAAGACTGTGGGGACTGCAGGCTGGATGAGTGAAGGGGCAGAGTTGGTAGAGGGATGGGGAAGACTGTGGGGACAGCAGGCTGGATGAGTGAAGGGGCAGAGTTGGTAGAGGGATGGGGAAGACTGTGGGGACAGCAGGCTGGATGAGTGAAGTTGCAGAGTTGGTAGAGGGATGGGGAAGACTGTGGGGACTGCAGGCTGGATGAGTGAAGGTGCAGAGGTGGTAGAGGGATGGGGAAGACTGTGGGGACTGCAGGCTGGATGAGGGAAGGTGCAGAGGTGGTAGAGGGATGGGGAAGACTGTGGGGACAGCAGGCTGGATGAGTGAAGGGGCAGAGTTGGTTGAGGGATGGTGAAGACTGTGGGGACTGCAGGCTGGATGAGTGAAGGTGCAGAGGTGGTAGAGGGATGGGGAAGACTGTGGGGACTGCAGGCTGGATGAGTGAAGATGCAGAGGTGGTAGAGGGATGGGGAAGACTGTGGGGACTGCAGGCAGGACGAGTGAAGGTACAGAGTTGGTAGAGGGATGGGGAAGACTGTGGGGACTGCAGGCTGGATGGGTGAAGGTGCAGAGTTGGTAGAGGGATGGGGAAGACTGTGGGGACCGCAGGCTGGATGGGTGAAGGTGCAGAGTTGGTAGAGGGATGGGGAAGACTGTGGGGACTGCAGGCTGGATGAGTGAAGTTGCAGAGTTGGTAGAGGGATGGGGAAGACTGTGGGGACCGCAGGCTGGATGAGTGAAGGTGCAGAGTTGGTAGAGGGATGGGGAAGACTGTGGGACTGCAGGCTGGATGGGTGAAGGTGCAGAGTTGGTACAGGGATGGGGAAGACTGTGGAGACACAGGCTGGATGAGTGAAGTTGCAGATTTGGTAGAGGGATGGGGAAGACTGTGGGGACAGCAGGCTGGATGAGTGAAGGTGCAGAGTTGGTAGAGGGATGGGGAAGACTGTGGGGACTGCAGGCTGGATGAGTGAAGGTGCAGAGTTGGTACAGGGATGGGGAAGGCTGTGGGGACTGCAGGCTGGATGAGTGAAGGGGCAGAGTTGGTAGAGGGATGGGGAAGACTGTGGGGACTGCAGGCTGGATCAGTGAAGGTGCAGAGGTGGTAGAGGGATGGGGAAGGCTGTGGTGACAGCAGGCTGGATGAGTGAAGGTGCAGAGTTGGTAGAGGGATGGGGAAGACTGTGGGGACTGCAGGCTGGATGAGTGAAGGGGCAGAGTTGGTAGAGGGATGGGGAAGACTGTGGGGACTGCAGGCTGGATCAGTGAAGGTGCAGAGGTGGTAGAGGGATGGGGAAGGCTGTGGTGACAGCAGGCTGGATGAGTGAAGGTGCAGAGTTGGTAGAGGGATGGGGAAGACTGTGGGGACTGCAGGCAGGATGAGTGAAGGGGCAGAGTTGGTTGAGGGATGGTGAAGACTGTGGGGACTGCAGGCTGGATGAGTGAAGTTGCAGAGTTGGTAGAGGGATGGGGAAGACTGTGGGGACTGCAGGCTGGATGAGTGAAGGGGCAGAGTTGGTTGAGGGATGGTGAAGACTGTGGGGACTGCAGGCTGGATGAGTGAAGTTGCAGAGTTGGTAGAGGGATGGGGAAGACTGTGGGGACTGCAGGCTGGATGAGTGAAGGTGCAGAGTTGGTAGAGGGATGGGGAAGACTGTGGGGACTGCAGGCTGGATGAGTGAAGGTGCAGAGTTGGTAGAGGGATGGGGAAGACTGTGGGGACTGCAGGCTGGATGAGTGAAGTTGCAGAGTTGGTAGAGGGATGGGGAAGACTGTGGGGACTGCAGGCTGGACGAGTGAAGGTACAGAGTTGGTAGAGGGATGGGGAAGACTGTGGGGACTGCAGGCAGGATGAGTGAAGTTGCAGAGTTGGTAGAGGGATGGGGAAGACTGTGGGGACTGCTGGCTGGATGAGTGAAGTTGCAGAGTTGGTAGAGGGATGGGGAAGACTGTGGGGACTGCAGGCTGGATGAGTGAAGGTGCAGAGTTGGTAGAGGGATGGGGAAGACTGTGGGGACTGCAGGCTGGATGAGTGAAGGTGCAGAGGTGGGAGAGGGATGGGGAAGTGTGGGGACTGCATGCTGGATGAGTGAAGTTGCAGAGTTGGTAGAGGGATGGGGAAGACTGTGGGGACTGCAGGCAGGATGAGTGAAGTTGCAGAGTTGGTAGAGGGATGGGGAAGACTGTGGGGACTGCTGGCTGGATGAGTGAAGTTGCAGAGTTGGTAGAGGGATGGGGAAGACTGTGGGGACTGCAGGCTGGATGAGTGAAGGTGCAGAGGTGGTAGAGGGATGGGGAAGACTGTGGGGACTGCAGGCTGGATGAGTGAAGTTGCAGAGTTGGTAGAGGGATGGGGAAGACTGTGGGGACTGCAGGCTGGACGAGTGAAGGTACAGAGTTGGTAGAGGGATGGGGAAGACTGTGGGGACTGCAGGCAGGATGAGTGAAGTTGCAGAGTTGGTAGAGGGATGGGGAAGACTGTGGGGACTGCTGGCTGGATGAGTGAAGTTGCAGAGTTGGTAGAGGGATGGGGAAGACTGTGGGGACTGCAGGCTGGATGAGTGAAGGTGCAGAGTTGGTAGAGGGATGGGGAAGACTGTGGGGACTGCAGGCTGGATGAGTGAAGGTGCAGAGGTGGTAGAGGGATGGGGAAGTGTGGGGACTGCATGCTGGATGAGTGAAGTTGCAGAGTTGGTAGAGGGATGGGGAAGACTGTGGGGACTGCAGGCAGGATGAGTGAAGTTGCAGAGTTGGTAGAGGGATGGGGAAGACTGTGGGGACTGCTGGCTGGATGAGTGAAGTTGCAGAGTTGGTAGAGGGATGGGGAAGACTGTGGGGACTGCAGGCTGGATGAGTGAAGGTGCAGAGGTGGTAGAGGGATGGGGAAGACTGTGGGGACTGCATGCTGGATGAGTGAAGTTGCAGAGTTGGTAGAGGGATGGGGAAGACTGTGGGGACAGCAGGCTGGATGAGTGAAGGGGCAGAGGTTGTAGAGGGATGGGGAAGACTGTGGGGACTGCAGGCTGGATGAGTGAAGGTGCAGAGGTGGTAGAGGGATGGGGAAGACTGTGGGGACTGCAGGCTGGATGAGTGAAGGTACAGAGTTGGAAGAGGAATGGGGAAGACTGTGGGGACTGCAGGCTGGATGAGTGAAGGTGCAGAGGTGGTAGAGGGATGGGGAAGACTGTGGGGACTGCAGGCTGGATGAGTGAAGGGGCAGAGTTGGTAGAGGGATGGGGAAGACTGTGGGGACAGCAGGCTGGATGAGTGAAGGGGCAGAGTTGGTAGAGGGATGGGGAAGACTGTGGGGACTGCAGGCTGGATGAGTGAAGGGGCAGAGTTGGTAGAGGGATGGGGAAGACTGTGGGGACAGCAGGCTGGATGAGTGAAGGGGCAGAGTTGGTAGAGGGATGGGGAAGACTGTGGGGACAGCAGGCTGGATGAGTGAAGTTGCAGAGTTGGTAGAGGGATGGGGAAGACTGTGGGGATAGCAGGCTGGATGAGTGAAGGGGCAGAGTTGGTTGAGGGATGGTGAAGACTGTGGGGACTGCAGGCTGGATGAGTGAAGGTGCAGAGGTGGTAGAGGGATGGGGAAGACTGTGGGGACTGCAGGCTGGATGAGTGAAGGTGCAGAGTTGGTAGAGGGATGGGGAAGACTGTGGGGACTGCAGGCTGGATGAGTGAAGGTGCAGAGTTTGTAGAGGGATGGGGAAGACTGTGGGGACTGCAGGCTGGATGAGGCAAGATGCAGAGGTGGTAGAGGGATGGGGAAGACTGTGGGGACAGCAGGCTGGATGAGTGAAGGGGCAGAGTTGGTTGAGGGATGGTGAAGACTGTGGGGACTGCAGGCTGGATGAGTGAAGGTGCAGAGGTGGTAGAGGGATGGGGAAGACTGTGGGGACTGCAGGCTGGATGAGGGAAGGTGCAGAGGTGGTAGAGGGATGGGGAAGACTGTGGGGACTGCAGGCAGGACGAGTGAAGGTACAGAGTTGGTAGAGGGATGGGGAAGACTGTGGGGACTGCAGGCTGGATGGGTGAAGGTGCAGAGTTGGTAGAGGGATGGGGAAGACTGTGGGGACTGCAGGCTGGATGAGTGAAGTTGCAGAGTTGGTAGAGGGATGGGGAAGACTGTGGGGACCGCAGGCTGGATGAGTGAAGGTGCAGAGTTGGTACAGGGATGGGGAAGACTGTGGAGACACAGGCTGGATGAGTGAAGTTGCAGAGTTGGTAGAGGGATGGGGAAGACTGTGGGGACTGCAGGCTGGTTGAGTGAAGGTACAGAGTTGGTAGAGGGATGGGGAAGACTGTGGGGACAGCAGGCTGGATGAGTGAAGGTGCAGAGTTGGTAGAGGGATGGGGAAGACTGTGGGGACTGCAGGCTGGATGAGTGAAGGTGCAGAGTTGGTACAGGGATGGGGAAGGCTGTGGGGACTGCAGGCTGGATGGGTGAAGGTGCAGAGGTGGTAGAGGGATGGGGAAGACTGTGGGGACTGCAGGCTGGATGAGTGAAGGGGCAGAGTTGGTAGAGGGATGGGGAGGACTGTGGGGACTGCAGGCTGGATCAGTGAAGGTGCAGAGGTGGTAGAGGGATGGGGAAGACTGTGGGGACTGCAGGCTGGATGAGTGAAGGTGCAGAGTTGGTACAGGGATGGGGAAGGCTGTGGGGACTGCAGGCTGGATGAGTGAAGGTGCAGAGTTGGTAGAGGGATGGGGAAGACTGTGGGGACTGCAGGCTGGATGAGTGAAGTTGCAGAGTTGGTAGAGGGATGGGGAAGACTGTGGGGACTGCAGGCTGGATGAGTGAAGGTGCAGAGTTGGTAGAGGGATGGGGAAGACTGTGGGGACTGCAGGCTGGATGAGTGAAGGTGCAGAGTTGGTACAGGGATGGGGAAGGCTGTGGGGACTGCAGGCTGGATGGGTGAAGGGGCAGAGTTGGTAGAGGGATGGTGAAGACTGTGGGGACTGCAGGCTGGATGGGTGAAGGTACAGAGTTGGTAGAGGGATGGGGAAGACTGTGGGGACAGCAGGCTGGACGAGTGAAGGTACAGAGGGGGTAGAGGGATGGGGAAGTGTGGGGACTGCAGGCTGGACGAGTGAAGGGGCAGAGTTGGTAGAGGGATGGGGAAGTGTGGGGACAGCAGGCTGGACGAGTGAAGGTACAGAGGTGGTAGAGGGATGGGGAAGTGTGGGGACTGCAGGCTGGATGAGTGAAGGGGCAGAGTTGGTAGAGGGATGGGGAAGACTGTGGGGACAGCAGGCTGGATGAGTGAAGGGGCAGAGTTGGTAGAGGGATGGGGAAGACTGTGGGGACTGCAGGCTGGATGAGTGAAGGGGCAGAGTTGGTAGAGGGATGGGGAAGACTGTGGGGACAGCAGGCTGGATGAGTGAAGGGGCAGAGTTGGTAGAGGGATGGGGAAGACTGTGGGGACAGCAGGCTGGATGAGTGAAGTTGCAGAGTTGGTAGAGGGATGGGGAAGACTGTGGGGATAGCAGGCTGGATGAGTGAAGGGGCAGAGTTGGTTGAGGGATGGTGAAGACTGTGGGGACTGCAGGCTGGATGAGTGAAGGTGCAGAGGTGGTAGAGGGATGGGGAAGACTGTGGGGACTGCAGGCTGGATGAGTGAAGTTACAGAGTTGGTAGAGGGATGGGGAAGACTGTGGGGACTGCAGGCTGGATGAGTGAAGGTGCAGAGGTGGTAGAGGGATGGGGAAGACTGTGGGGACTGCAGGCTGGATGAGGGAAGGTGCAGAGGTGGTAGAGGGATGGGGAAGACTGTGGGGACAGCAGGCTGGATGAGTGAAGGGGCAGAGTTGGTTGAGGGATGGTGAAGACTGTGGGGACTGCAGGCTGGATGAGTGAAGGTGCAGAGGTGGTAGAGGGATGGGGAAGACTGTGGGGACTGCAGGCTGGATGAGTGAAGGTACAGAGTTGGTAGAGGGATGGGGAAGACTGTGGGGACTGCAGGCTGGATGAGTGAAGATGCAGAGGTGGTAGAGGGATGGGGAAGACTGTGGGGACTGCAGGCTGGATGAGTGAAGATGCAGAGGTGGTAGAGGGATGGGGAAGACTGTGGGGACTGCAGGCTGGATGAGTGAAGGTACAGAGGTGGTAGAGGGATGGGGAAGACTGTGGGGACTGCAGGCTGGATGAGGGAAGGTGCAGAGGTGGTAGAGGGATGGGGAAGACTGTGGGGACTGCATGCTGGATGAGTGAAGTTGCAGAGTTGGTAGAGGGATGGGGAAGACTGTGGGGACTGCAGGCAGGATGAGTGAAGTTGCAGAGTTGGTAGAGGGATGGGGAAGACTGTGGGGACTGCTGGCTGGATGAGTGAAGTTGCAGAGTTGGTAGAGGGATGGGGAAGACTGTGGGGACTGCAGGCTGGATGAGTGAAGGTGCAGAGGTGGTAGAGGGATGGGGAAGACTGTGGGGACTGCATGCTGGATGAGTGAAGTTGCAGAGTTGGTAGAGGGATGGGGAAGACTGTGGGGACTGCAGGCTGGATGAGTGAAGGGGCAGAGGTGGTAGAGGGATGGGGAAGACTGTGGGGACTGCAGGCTGGATGAGTGAAGGTGCAGAGGTGGTAGAGGGATGGGGAAGACTGTGGGGACTGCAGGCAGGACGAGTGAAGGTACAGAGTTGGTAGAGGGATGGGGAAGACTGTGGGGACAGCAGGCTGGATGGGTGAAGGTGCAGAGTTGGTAGAGGGATGGGGAAGACTGTGGGGACTGCAGGCTGGATGAGTGAAGTTGCAGAGTTGGTAGAGGGATGGGGAAGACTGTGGGGACCGCAGGCTGGATGAGTGAAGGTGCAGAGTTGGTACAGGGATGGGGAAGACTGTGGAGACACAGGCTGGATGAGTGAAGTTGCAGATTTGGTAGAGGGATGGGGAAGACTGTGGGGACTGCAGGCTGGATGAGTGAAGTTGCAGAGTTGGTAGAGGGATGGGGAAGACTGTGGGGACTGCAGGCTGGTTGAGTGAAGGTACAGAGTTGGTAGAGGGATGGGGAAGACTGTGGGGACAGCAGGCTGGATGAGTGAAGGTGCAGAGTTGGTAGAGGGATGGGGAAGACTGTGGGGACTGCAGGCTGGTTGAGTGAAGTTGCAGAGTTGGTAGAGGGATGGGGAAGACTGTGGGGACTGCAGGCTGGTTGAGTGAAGTTGCAGAGTTGGTAGAGGGATGGGGAAGACTGTGGGGACTGCAGGCTGGATGGGTGAAGGTGCAGAGTTGGTAGAGGGATGGGGAAGACTGTGGGGACTGCAGGCTGGATGAGTGAAGGGGCAGAGTTGGTAGAGGGATGGGGAAGACTGTGGGGACTGCAGGCTGGATCAGTGAAGGTGCAGAGGTGGTAGAGGGATGAGGAAGGCTGTGGTGACAGCAGGCTGGATGAGTGAAGGTGCAGAGTTGGTAGAGGGTTGGGGAAGACTGTGGGGACTGCAGGCTGGATGAGTGAAGGTGCAGAGTTGGTACAGGGATGGGGAAGGCTGTGGGGACTGCAGGCTGGATGGGTGAAGGGGCAGAGTTGGTAGAGGGATGGTGAAGACTGTGGGGACTGCAGGCTGGATGGGTGAAGGTGCAGAGTTGGTAGAGGGATGGGGAAGACTGTGGGGACCGCAGGCTGGATGACTGAAGTTCAAGAGTTGGTAGAGGGATAGGGAAGACTGTGGGGACCGCAGGCTGGATGAGTGAAGGTGAAGAGTTGGTAGAGGGATGGGGAAGACTGTGGGGACCGCAGTCTGGATGAGTGAAGGTGCAGAGTTTGTGGGGGGATGGGGAAGACCTGTGGGGACTGCAGGCTGGATGACTGAAGTTCAAGAGTTGGTAGAGGGATGGGGAAGACTGTGGGGACCGCAGGCTGGATGACTGAAGTTCAAGAGTTGGTAGAGGGATGGGGAAGACTGTGGGGACCGCAGGCTGGATGAGTGAAGGTGCAGAGTTGGTAGAGGGATGTGGAAGACTGTGGGGACTGCAGGCTGGATGAGTGAAGGTGCAGAGTTTGTGGGGGGATGGAGAAGGTTGTGGGGACTGAAGGCTGAATGAGTGGAGGCGCAGAGTTGGTAGAGGGATGGGGAAGACTGTGGGGACTGCAGGCTGGATGAATGAAGCTGCAGAGTTGGTAGAGGGATGGGGAAGACTGTGGGGACTGCAGGCTGGATGAGTGAAGGGGCAGAGTTGGTAGAGGGATGGGGAAGACTGTGGGGACTGCAGGCTGGTTGAGTGAAGTTGCAGAGTTGGCAGAGGGATGGGGAAGACTGTGGGGACTGCAGGCTGGTTGAGTGAAGTTGCAGAGTTGGTAGAGGGATGGGGAAGACTGTGGGGACTGCAGGCTGGTTGAGTGAAGTTGCAGAGTTGGTAGAGGGATGGGGAAGACTGTGGGGACTGCAGGCTGGTTGAGTGAAGTTGCAGAGTTGGTAGAGGGATGGGGAAGACTGTGGAGACCACAGGCTGGATGAGTGAAGTTGCAGATTTGGTAGAGGGATGGGGAAGACTGTGGGGACTGCAGGCTGGATCAGTGAAGGTGCAGAGGTGGTAGAGGGATGGGGAAGGCTGTGGTGACAGCAGGCTGGATGAGTGAAGGTGCAGAGTTGGTAGAGGGATGGGGAAGACTGTGGGGACTGCAGGCTGGATGGGTGAAGGTGCAGAGTTGGTAGATGGATGGGGAGGACTGTGGGGACTGCAGGCTGGATGAGTGAAGGTGCAGAGGTGGTAGAGGGATGGGGAAGACTGTGGGGACCGCAGTCTGGATGAGTGAAGGTGCAGAGTTGGTGGGGGGATGGGGAAGGTTGTGGGGACAGCAGGCTGGATGAGTGAAGTATTGAAGGTGTAGAGTTGGTAGAGGGATGGGGAAGACTGTGGGGACTGCAGGCTGGATGAATGAAGCTGCAGAGTTGGTAGAGGGATGGGGAAGACTGTGGGGACTGCAGGCTGGATGAGTGAAGGTGCAGAGTTGGTAGAGGGATGGGGAAGGCTGTGGGGACTGCAGGCTGGTTGAGTGAAGTTGCAGAGTTGGTAGAGGGATGGGGAAGACTGTGGGGACTGCAGGCTGGTTGAGTGAAGTTGCAGAGTTGGTAGAGGGATGGGGAAGACTGTGGGGACTGCAGGCTGGATGACTGAAGGTCAAGAGTTGGTAGAGGGATGGGGAAGACAGTGGGGACTTCAGGCTGGATGAGTGAAGAATTGAAGGTGCACAGTGTCTAGAGGGATGGTGAAGACTGTGGGGACTGCAGGCTGGATCAGTGAAGCTGCAGAGTTGGTAGAAGAATGGGGAAGACTGTAGGGACTGCAGGCTGGATGAGTGAAGGTGCAGAGTTGGTAGAGTGATGGGGAAGACTGTGGGGACTGCAGGCTCGATGAGTGAAGGTGCAGAGTTGGTAGAGGGATGGGGAAGGCTGTGGGGACTGCAGTCTTGAAAACTGAAGATGCAGAGGTGGTAGAGGAATGGGGAAGGCTCTGGGGACTGCAGGCTGGATGAGTGAAGTATTGAAGCTGCAGAGTTGGTAGAAGAATGGGGAAGACTGTAGGGACTGCAGGCTGGATGAGTGAAGGTGCAGAGTTGGTAGAGGGATGGGGAAGACTGTGGGGACTGCAGGCTGGTTGAGTGAAGTTGCAGAGTTGGTAGAGGGATGGGGAAGACTGTGGGGACTGCAGGCTGGTTGAGTGAAGTTGCAGAGTTGGTAGAGGGATGGGGAAGACTGTGGAGACCACAGGCTGGATGAGTGAAGTTGCAGATTTGGTAGAGGGATGGAGAAGACTGTGGGGACTGCAGGCTGGATCAGTGAAGGTGCAGAGGTGGTAGAGGGATGGGGAAGGCTGTGGTGACAGCAGGCTGGATGAGTGAAGGTGCAGAGTTGGTAGAGGGATGGGGAAGACTGTGGGGACTGCAGGCTGGATGAGTGAAGGTGCAGAGTTGGTAGATGGATGGGGAGGACTGTGGGGACTGCAGGCTGGATGAGTGAAGGTACAGAGGTGGTAGAGGGATGGGGAAGACTGTGGGGACCGCAGTCTGTATGAGTGAAGGTGCAGAGTTTGTGGGGGGATGGGGAAGGTTGTGGGGACTACAGGCTGGATGAGTGAAGGTGCAGAGGTGGTAGAGGGATGGGGAAGACTGTGGGGACTGCAGGCTGGATGAATGAAGCTGCAGAGTTGGTAGAGGGATGGGGAAGACTGTGGGGACTGCAGGCTGGATGAGTGAAGTTGCAGAGTTGGTAGAGGGATGGGGAAGACTGTGGGGACTGCAGGCTGGATGAGTGAAGGTGCAGAGTTGGTAGAGGGATGGGGAAGACTGTGGGGACTGCAGGCTGGATGAGTGAAGGTGCAGAGTTGGTACAGGGATGGGGAAGGCTGTGGGGACTGCAGGCTGGATGGGTGAAGGGGCAGAGTTGGTAGAGGGATGGTGAAGACTGTGGGGACTGCAGGCTGGATGGGTGAAGGTACAGAGTTGGTAGAGGGATGGGGAAGACTGTGGGGACAGCAGGCTGGACGAGTGAAGGTACAGAGGGGGTAGAGGGATGGGGAAGTGTGGGGACTGCAGGCTGGACGAGTGAAGGGGCAGAGTTGGTAGAGGGATGGGGAAGTGTGGGGACAGCAGGCTGGACGAGTGAAGGTACAGAGGTGGTAGAGGGATGGGGAAGTGTGGGGACTGCAGGCTGGATGAGTGAAGGGGCAGAGTTGGTAGAGGGATGGGGAAGACTGTGGGGACAGCAGGCTGGATGAGTGAAGGGGCAGAGTTGGTAGAGGGATGGGGAAGACTGTGGGGACTGCAGGCTGGATGAGTGAAGGGGCAGAGTTGGTAGAGGGATGGGGAAGACTGTGGGGACAGCAGGCTGGATGAGTGAAGGGGCAGAGTTGGTAGAGGGATGGGGAAGACTGTGGGGACAGCAGGCTGGATGAGTGAAGTTGCAGAGTTGGTAGAGGGATGGGGAAGACTGTGGGGATAGCAGGCTGGATGAGTGAAGGGGCAGAGTTGGTTGAGGGATGGTGAAGACTGTGGGGACTGCAGGCTGGATGAGTGAAGGTGCAGAGGTGGTAGAGGGATGGGGAAGACTGTGGGGACTGCAGGCTGGATGAGTGAAGTTACAGAGTTGGTAGAGGGATGGGGAAGACTGTGGGGACTGCAGGCTGGATGAGTGAAGGTGCAGAGGTGGTAGAGGGATGGGGAAGACTGTGGGGACTGCAGGCTGGATGAGGGAAGGTGCAGAGGTGGTAGAGGGATGGGGAAGACTGTGGGGACAGCAGGCTGGATGAGTGAAGGGGCAGAGTTGGTTGAGGGATGGTGAAGACTGTGGGGACTGCAGGCTGGATGAGTGAAGGTGCAGAGGTGGTAGAGGGATGGGGAAGACTGTGGGGACTGCAGGCTGGATGAGTGAAGGTACAGAGTTGGTAGAGGGATGGGGAAGACTGTGGGGACTGCAGGCTGGATGAGTGAAGATGCAGAGGTGGTAGAGGGATGGGGAAGACTGTGGGGACTGCAGGCTGGATGAGTGAAGATGCAGAGGTGGTAGAGGGATGGGGAAGACTGTGGGGACTGCAGGCTGGATGAGTGAAGGTACAGAGGTGGTAGAGGGATGGGGAAGACTGTGGGGACTGCAGGCTGGATGAGGGAAGGTGCAGAGGTGGTAGAGGGATGGGGAAGACTGTGGGGACTGCATGCTGGATGAGTGAAGTTGCAGAGTTGGTAGAGGGATGGGGAAGACTGTGGGGACTGCAGGCAGGATGAGTGAAGTTGCAGAGTTGGTAGAGGGATGGGGAAGACTGTGGGGACTGCTGGCTGGATGAGTGAAGTTGCAGAGTTGGTAGAGGGATGGGGAAGACTGTGGGGACTGCAGGCTGGATGAGTGAAGGTGCAGAGGTGGTAGAGGGATGGGGAAGACTGTGGGGACTGCATGCTGGATGAGTGAAGTTGCAGAGTTGGTAGAGGGATGGGGAAGACTGTGGGGACTGCAGGCTGGATGAGTGAAGGGGCAGAGGTGGTAGAGGGATGGGGAAGACTGTGGGGACTGCAGGCTGGATGAGTGAAGGTGCAGAGGTGGTAGAGGGATGGGGAAGACTGTGGGGACTGCAGGCAGGACGAGTGAAGGTACAGAGTTGGTAGAGGGATGGGGAAGACTGTGGGGACAGCAGGCTGGATGGGTGAAGGTGCAGAGTTGGTAGAGGGATGGGGAAGACTGTGGGGACTGCAGGCTGGATGAGTGAAGTTGCAGAGTTGGTAGAGGGATGGGGAAGACTGTGGGGACCGCAGGCTGGATGAGTGAAGGTGCAGAGTTGGTACAGGGATGGGGAAGACTGTGGAGACACAGGCTGGATGAGTGAAGTTGCAGATTTGGTAGAGGGATGGGGAAGACTGTGGGGACTGCAGGCTGGATGAGTGAAGTTGCAGAGTTGGTAGAGGGATGGGGAAGACTGTGGGGACTGCAGGCTGGTTGAGTGAAGGTACAGAGTTGGTAGAGGGATGGGGAAGACTGTGGGGACAGCAGGCTGGATGAGTGAAGGTGCAGAGTTGGTAGAGGGATGGGGAAGACTGTGGGGACTGCAGGCTGGTTGAGTGAAGTTGCAGAGTTGGTAGAGGGATGGGGAAGACTGTGGGGACTGCAGGCTGGTTGAGTGAAGTTGCAGAGTTGGTAGAGGGATGGGGAAGACTGTGGGGACTGCAGGCTGGATGGGTGAAGGTGCAGAGTTGGTAGAGGGATGGGGAAGACTGTGGGGACTGCAGGCTGGATGAGTGAAGGGGCAGAGTTGGTAGAGGGATGGGGAAGACTGTGGGGACTGCAGGCTGGATCAGTGAAGGTGCAGAGGTGGTAGAGGGATGAGGAAGGCTGTGGTGACAGCAGGCTGGATGAGTGAAGGTGCAGAGTTGGTAGAGGGTTGGGGAAGACTGTGGGGACTGCAGGCTGGATGAGTGAAGGTGCAGAGTTGGTACAGGGATGGGGAAGGCTGTGGGGACTGCAGGCTGGATGGGTGAAGGGGCAGAGTTGGTAGAGGGATGGTGAAGACTGTGGGGACTGCAGGCTGGATGGGTGAAGGTGCAGAGTTGGTAGAGGGATGGGGAAGACTGTGGGGACCGCAGGCTGGATGACTGAAGTTCAAGAGTTGGTAGAGGGATAGGGAAGACTGTGGGGACCGCAGGCTGGATGAGTGAAGGTGAAGAGTTGGTAGAGGGATGGGGAAGACTGTGGGGACCGCAGTCTGGATGAGTGAAGGTGCAGAGTTTGTGGGGGGATGGGGAAGACCTGTGGGGACTGCAGGCTGGATGACTGAAGTTCAAGAGTTGGTAGATGGATGGGGAAGACTGTGGGGACCGCAGGCTGGATGACTGAAGTTCAAGAGTTGGTAGAGGGATGGGGAAGACTGTGGGGACCGCAGGCTGGATGAGTGAAGGTGCAGAGTTGGTAGAGGGATGTGGAAGACTGTGGGGACTGCAGGCTGGATGAGTGAAGGTGCAGAGTTTGTGGGGGGATGGAGAAGGTTGTGGGGACTGAAGGCTGAATGAGTGGAGGCGCAGAGTTGGTAGAGGGATGGGGAAGACTGTGGGGACTGCAGGCTGGATGAATGAAGCTGCAGAGTTGGTAGAGGGATGGGGAAGACTGTGGGGACTGCAGGCTGGATGAGTGAAGGGGCAGAGTTGGTAGAGGGATGGGGAAGACTGTGGGGACTGCAGGCTGGTTGAGTGAAGTTGCAGAGTTGGCAGAGGGATGGGGAAGACTGTGGGGACTGCAGGCTGGTTGAGTGAAGTTGCAGAGTTGGTAGAGGGATGGGGAAGACTGTGGGGACTGCAGGCTGGTTGAGTGAAGTTGCAGAGTTGGTAGAGGGATGGGGAAGACTGTGGGGACTGCAGGCTGGTTGAGTGAAGTTGCAGAGTTGGTAGAGGGATGGGGAAGACTGTGGAGACCACAGGCTGGATGAGTGAAGTTGCAGATTTGGTAGAGGAATGGGGAAGACTGTGGGGACTGCAGGCTGGATCAGTGAAGGTGCAGAGGTGGTAGAGGGATGGGGAAGGCTGTGGTGACAGCAGGCTGGATGAGTGAAGGTGCAGAGTTGGTAGAGGGATGGGGAAGACTGTGGGGACTGCAGGCTGGATGGGTGAAGGTGCAGAGTTGGTAGATGGATGGGGAGGACTGTGGGGACTGCAGGCTGGATGAGTGAAGGTGCAGAGGTGGTAGAGGGATGGGGAAGACTGTGGGGACCGCAGTCTGGATGAGTGAAGGTGCAGAGTTGGTGGGGGGATGGGGAAGGTTGTGGGGACAGCAGGCTGGATGAGTGAAGTATTGAAGGTGTAGAGTTGGTAGAGGGATGGGGAAGACTGTGGGGACTGCAGGCTGGATGAATGAAGCTGCAGAGTTGGTAGAGGGATGGGGAAGACTGTGGGGACTGCAGGCTGGATGAGTGAAGGTGCAGAGTTGGTAGAGGGATGGGGAAGGCTGTGGGGACTGCAGGCTGGTTGAGTGAAGTTGCAGAGTTGGTAGAGGGATGGGGAAGACTGTGGGGACTGCAGGCTGGTTGAGTGAAGTTGCAGAGTTGGTAGAGGGATGGGGAAGACTGTGGGGACTGCAGGCTGGATGACTGAAGGTCAAGAGTTGGTAGAGGGATGGGGAAGACAGTGGGGACTTCAGGCTGGATGAGTGAAGAATTGAAGGTGCACAGTGTCTAGAGGGATGGTGAAGACTGTGGGGACTGCAGGCTGGATCAGTGAAGCTGCAGAGTTGGTAGAAGAATGGGGAAGACTGTAGGGACTGCAGGCTGGATGAGTGAAGGTGCAGAGTTGGTAGAGTGATGGGGAAGACTGTGGGGACTGCAGGCTCGATGAGTGAAGGTGCAGAGTTGGTAGAGGGATGGGGAAGGCTGTGGGGACTGCAGTCTTGAAAACTGAAGATGCAGAGGTGGTAGAGGAATGGGGAAGGCTCTGGGGACTGCAGGCTGGATGAGTGAAGTATTGAAGCTGCAGAGTTGGTAGAAGAATGGGGAAGACTGTAGGGACTGCAGGCTGGATGAGTGAAGGTGCAGAGTTGGTAGAGGGATGGGGAAGACTGTGGGGACTGCAGGCTGGTTGAGTGAAGTTGCAGAGTTGGTAGAGGGATGGGGAAGACTGTGGGGACTGCAGGCTGGTTGAGTGAAGTTGCAGAGTTGGTAGAGGGATGGGGAAGACTGTGGAGACCACAGGCTGGATGAGTGAAGTTGCAGATTTGGTAGAGGGATGGGGAAGACTGTGGGGACTGCAGGCTGGATCAGTGAAGGTGCAGAGGTGGTAGAGGGATGGGGAAGGCTGTGGTGACAGCAGGCTGGATGAGTGAAGGTGCAGAGTTGGTAGAGGGATGGGGAAGACTGTGGGGACTGCAGGCTGGATGAGTGAAGGTGCAGAGTTGGTAGATGGATGGGGAGGACTGTGGGGACTGCAGGCTGGATGAGTGAAGGTACAGAGGTGGTAGAGGGATGGGGAAGACTGTGGGGACCGCAGTCTGTATGAGTGAAGGTGCAGAGTTTGTGGGGGGATGGGGAAGGTTGTGGGGACTACAGGCTGGATGAGTGAAGGTGCAGAGGTGGTAGAGGGATGGGGAAGACTGTGGGGACTGCAGGCTGGATGAATGAAGCTGCAGAGTTGGTAGAGGGATGGGGAAGACTGTGGGGACTGCAGGCTGGATGAGTGAAGTTGCAGAGTTGGTAGAGGGATGGGGAAGACTGTGGGGACTGCAGGCTGGATGAGTGAAGGTGCAGAGTTGGTGGGGGGATGGGGAAGGTTGTGGGGACAGCAGGCTGGATGAGTGAAGTATTGAAGGTGCAGAGTTGGTAGAGGGATGAGGAAGGCTGTGGTGACAGCAGGCTGGATGAGTGAAGGTGCAGAGATGGTAGAGGGATGGGGAAGACTGTCGGGACTGCAGGCTGCATGAGTGACCGTGCAGAGATGGTAGAGGGATGGGGAAGACTGTGGGGACTGCAGGCTGGATGAGTGAATGTGCAGAGGTGGTAGAGGGATGGGGAAGACTGTGGGGACTGCAGTCTGGATGAGTGAAGGTGCAGAGTTGGTGGGGGGATGGGGAAGGTTGTGGGGACAGCAGGCTGGATGAGTGAAGTATTGAAGGTGCAGAGTTGGTAGAGGGATGGGGAAGACTGTGGGGACTGCAGGCTGGATGAATGAAGCTGCAGAGTTGGTAGAGGGATGGGGAAGACTGTGGGGACTGCAGGCTGGATGAGTGAAGGTGCAGAGTTGGTAGAGGGATGGGGAAGACTGTGGGGACTGCAGGCTGGATGACTGAAGGTCAAGAGTTGGTAGAGGGATGGGGAAGACAGTGGGGACTTCAGGCTGGATGAGTGAAGAATTGAAGGTGCACAGTGTCTAGAGGGATGGTGAAGACTGTGGGGACTGCAGGCTGGATCAGTGAAGCTGCAGAGTTGGTAGAAGAATGGGGAAGACTGTAGGGACTGCAGGCTGGATGAGTGAAGGTGCAGAGTTTGTAGAGGGATGGGGAAGACTGTGGGGACTGCAGGCTCGATGAGTGAAGGTGCAGAGTTGGTAGAGGGATGGGGAAGGCTGTGGGGACTGCAGGCTTGAAAACTGAAGATGCAGAGGTGGTAGAGGAATGGGGAAGGCTCTGGGGACTGCAGGCTGGATGAGTGAAGTATTGAAGGTGCAGATTTGGTAGAGGGATGGGGAAGACTGTGGGGACTGCAGGCTGGATGAGGGAAGGTGCAGAGTTGGTAGAGGGATGGGGAAGACTGTGGGGACTGCAGGCTGGATGAGTGAAGGGGCAGAGTTGGCAGAGGGATGGGGAAGACTGTGGGGACTGCAGGCTGGATGAGTGAAGTTGCAGAGTTGGTAGAGGGATGGGGAAGTCTGTTGGGACCACAGGCTGGATGAGTGAAGTTGCAGAGTTGGTAGAGGGATGGGGAAGTCTGTTGGGACCACAGGCTGGATGAGTGAAGTACTGAAGGTGTCACTGGGCTGTTGTGCACACTCCCTGTGTACTCAGCCCGGGATATCAGCAGCCTTACCCGAACTGACTACATCTGCCCACGATCCCCTTCCCACCTGGATCGAAGCATCACTGGGCAGCCCTGCCTTCCCCCTCCCACCACCCCTCTACTGACTATTTCCCCTCTACACTCTCAACCCCGTGGTACCGAAACGTGTCCACAAATGCTGACCCTGATCTGCTGTGTCCCTTCAGCTGCTTGCTTTCTCATAACAGCATCTATTGACTTTTGGTTCTGCATCGTTAAAATAATTTTAAAAATTCACACGGTTACACCAAGAACTAAAAGAACCTGCGTAACAATCTAACGTTGTTAAGTACAGGTTGTTAAATGCAATCTACTGAAGAATGGTTCTCGCCCTGTAAAGTTTATAGTTGAGGTCTGGTGCCCCTAGTTCTCGTGTGCAAACTGCAAGTACTTTAAATAATTTCATATAGATGCGCAGAGTCGCACAGAATGAAAACAGGCCCCTCGGCCCAACTGCCCCATGCTGACTAAGATTCTGATCAATGCTCGTCCCCTTGGCTTCCCTTTGCTCCATATCATTCTAAGCCTGGGGCTTCTTAATCTTTCTGATGCCACGTACCGATACCTTTAAGCAAGGGGCAGGTTGGAAACCCCTGCTCTAAACCTTTCCCTGTCTGTGTACATGTCTAAACGTTGTCAATCCACCTGCCTCAACCATTTCATCTGGTAACTGATCGCTTTCTGGGTTAAAAGGATGCCCCTCGATCTCCTATTCTCTCCCCTTCACCTTGCAAGTTTATTTACAATAGTTTCTTTTCTATCTGTATGCCAGACACATATCCCTGGCGGTTTTGAAGTGTGGTTTCCCCCTCTGCCCAACCCCCCTGCCGCTGTCACTGGGTCCCTGGGCTGCCAATCTGATGGGGCCATACTGAGCGATGTGTTCCCGCAGGGGACCGCAGCTCTTCAGGTGAGAGTCCATCCCGTCTGTCAATCTACAAGAGGTCTCTTTGTCACTAATCAGAAAGTAGGTGTCAGACAGTTCATCTCTGTTTACAGATCTGATCAATGGAACACAGCCACGGCAAATAAAAGCTGAAGTTAGATTGCTGCTTTTAAAGTACACGCCTAGAAGTGGCAGGATATCAGCCCCTGCAGGGCAGGGAGCAGCAGCATTCTGCTTGAAGCTTGTGGCCAGGTGCAGACATCGCTCCTGTCATTAATGGCTATTGGGAGACGGGTGGGGGGGGGGCAAGCCATTTGTGTAAACACTCACACACCATGACCTTTGTCAGGCAGTTAAGAATAGGTAGGGAGGTGATGGGGTGGCAGGGGTTGAGGTTTGGAGGATTGGGGTGAAGTTGTGGGATGGGGTGAGGTTGGGAGGGGATGAGGGTTGGGGATGGGGTGAGGTTGGGGATGAAGGTGCAGTTGGGCGGGGATGAGGGTGGGTGGAAGGGGTGAGGTTGGGGGATGGGGTGAGGTTGAAGGAGGGGGTGAGGGTGGGGGATGGGATCAAATTGAGGGATGGGGTGAGTTTGGCAAAAGGGGGTTAGTTTGGGGAGGGGTGAGTTGAGGAGGGTACTATTGGGGAGGGGGTGAGGTTGAGGGAGTGTGTGAGGTTGGGAGGAAGTGAGGTTGAGAGAGTGAGGTTTGGAGGGGATGAGGTTGAGGGAGGGGTGAGGTTGAGGAGGGGGTGAGGTTGAGGAAAGGGTGAGGGTGGGAATGAGGTTGAGGGGGCTTGAGGTTAAGTGGGGGTGAGGGTGGGAATGAGGTTGTGGAGGGGATGAGGTTGAGGGAGGGGTGAGGTTGAGGAGGGGGTGAGGTTGAGGAGGGGGTGAGGTTGAGGAAAGGGTGAGGGTGGGAATGAGGTTGAGGGGGGTGAGGTTGAGTGGGGGTGAGGGTGGGAATGAGGATGGTGAAGGTGTGAGGTTGGGGAGGGGGTGAGGGTGGGAATGAGGTTGTGGAGGGGGTTTGAGGAAGGGGTGAGGTTGAGAAGGGGGTGGGTGGGGATGAGGATGGTGAAGGTGTGAGGCTGGGGAAGGTGTGAGGTTGGGGAGGGGGAGGTTGAGGTGAGGTTAAGGGGTGAGGGTGGGAATGAGGTTGAGGGGGGGGTGAAGTTGAGTGGGGGTAAGGGTGGGAATGAGGATGGTGAAGGTGTGAGGTTGGGGAGGGGGAGGTTGAGGGGGGTGAGGTTGAGGGGGGTGAGGTTGAGGAGGGGGTGAGGGTGGGAATGAGGATGGTGAAGGTGTGAGGTTGGGGAGGTTGAGGAGGGGGTGAGGTTGAGGAAAGGGTGAGGGTGGGAATGAGGTTGAGGGGGGGTGAGGTTGAGTTGGGGTGAGGGTGGGAATGAGGATGGTGAAGGTGTGAGGTTGGGGAGGCAGTGAGGGTGGGATTGAGGTTGGGGAGGGGGTGAGGTTGAGGAGGGGGTGAGAGTGGGATTGAGGTTGGAAAGGGGGTGAGGTTGGGGAGGGGGTGAGGTTGAGGAGGGGGTGAGGGTGGGATTGAGGTTGGTAAGGGGGTGAGGTTGAGGAGGGGGTGAGGGTGGGATTGAGGTTGGTAAGGGGGTGAGGTTGGGGAGGGGGTGAGGTTGAGGAGGGAGTGAGGGTGGGATTGAGGTTGGTAAGGGGGTGAGGATGGTGAAGGTGTGAGGTTGAGGAGGGGGTGAGGGTGGGATTGAGGTTTGTAAGGGGGTGAGGTTGAGGAGGGGGTGAGGGTGGGTTTGAGGTTGGTAAGGGGGTGAGGTTGGGGAGGGGGTGAGGTTGAGGAGGGAGTGAGGGTGGGATTGAGGTTGGTAAGGGGGTGAGGTTGGGGAGGGGGTGAGGTTGGTAAGGGGGTGAGGTTGGGGAGGGGGTGAGGTTGAGGAGGGGGTGAGGGTGGGATTGAGGTTGGAAAGGGGGTGAGGTTGGGGAGGGGGTGAGGTTGAGGAGGGAGTGAGAGTGGGATTGAGGTTGGTAAGGGGGTGAGGTTGGGGAGGGGGTGAGGTTGAGGAGGGGGTGAGGGTGGGATTGAGGTTGGTAAGGGGGTGAGGTTGGGGAGGGGTGAGGTTGAGGAAAGGGTGAGGGTGGGAATGAGGTTGAGGGTGGGTGAGGTTGAGGGGGGGTGAGGTTGAGTTGGGGTGAGGGTGGGATTGAGGTTGGTAAGGGGGTGAGGTTGGGGAGGGGGTGAGGTTGAGGAGGGAGTGGGGGTGGGATTGAGGTTGTTAAGGGGGTGAGGTTGGGGAGGGGGTGAGGTTGAGGAGGGAGTGGGGGTGGGATTGAGGTTGTTAAGGGGGTGAGGTTGGGGAGGGGGTGAGGTTGAGGAGGGAGTGAGGGTGGGATTGAGGTTGGTAAGGGGGTGAGGTTGGGGAGGGGGTGAGGTTGGTAAGGGGGTGAGGTTGGGGAGGGGGTGAGGTTGAGGAGGGGGTGAGGGTGGGATTGAGGTTGGAAAGGGGGTGAGGTTGGGGAGGGGGTGAGGTTGAGTTGGGGTGAGGGTGGGAATGAGGATGGTGAAGGTGTGAGGTTGGGGAGGCAGTGAGGGTGGGATTGAGGTTGGTAAGGGGGTGAGGTTAGGGAGGGGGTGAGGTTGAGGAGGGGGTGAGGGTGGGATTGAGGTTGGTAAGGGGGTGAGGTTGAGGAGGGGGTGAGGGTGGGATTGAGGTTGGTAAGGAGGTGAGGTTGGGGAGGGGGTGAGGTTGAGGAGGGAGTGAGGGTGGGATTGAGGTTGGTAAGGGGGTGAGGATGGTGAAGGTGTGAGGTTGAGGAGGGGGTGAGGGTGGGATTGAGGTTTGTAAGGGGGTGAGGTTGAGGAGGGGGTGAGGGTGGGATTGAGGTTGGTAAGGGGGTGAGGTTGGGGAGGGGGTGAGGTTGAGGAGGGAGTGGGGGTGGGATTGAGGTTGTTAAGGGGGTGAGGTTAGGGTGGGGGTGAGGTTGAGGAGGGAGTGAGGGTGGGATTGAGGTTGGTAAGGGGGTGAGGTTGGGGAGGAGGTGAGGTTGGTAAGGGGGTGAGGTTGGGGAGGGGGTGAGGTTGAGGAGGGGGTGAGGGTGGGATTGAGGTTGAAAGGGGGTGAGGTTGGGGAGGGGGTGAGGTTGAGGAGGGAGTGAGAGTGGGATTGAGGTTGGTAAGGGGGTGAGGTTGAGAAGGGGGTGAGGTTGAGGAGGGGGTGAGGGTGGGATTGAGGTTGGGGAGGGGGTGAGGTTGAGGAGGGGGTGAGGGTGGGATTGAGGTTGAGGAGGGGGTGAGGGTGGGATTGAGGTTGGGGAGGGGGTGAGGTTGAGGAGGGGGTGAGGGTGGGATTGAGGTTGGTAAGGGGGTGAGGTTGGGGAGGGGGTGAGGTTGGGGAGGGGGTGAGAGTGGGATTGAGGTTGGTAAGGGGGTGAGGTTGGGGAGGGGGTGAGGTTGAGGAGGGGGTGAGGGTGGGATTGAGGTTGGGGAGGGGGTGAGGTTGAGGAGGGGGTGAGGGTGGGATTGAGGTTGGGGAGGGGGTGAGGTTGGGGAGGGGGTGAGGTTGGGGAGGGGGTGAGGTTGGGGAGGGGGTGAGGTTGGTAAGGGGGTGAGGTTGGGGAGGGGGTGAGGTTGAGGAGGGGGTGAGGGTGGGATTGAGGTTGGTAAGGGGGTGAGGTTGGGGAGGGGGTGAGGTTGAGGAGGGGGTGAGAGTGGGATTGAGGTTGGTAAGGGGGTGAGGTTGGGGAGGGGGTGAGGTTGAGGAGGGGGTGAGGGTGGGATTGAGGTTGGGGAGGGGGTGAGAGTGGGATTGAGGTTGGTAAGGGGGTGAGGTTGGGGAGGGGGTGAGGTTGAGGAGGGGGTGAGGGTGGGATTGAGGTTGGAAAGGGGGTGAGGTTGGGGAGGGGGTGAGGTTGAGGAGGGGGTGAGAGTGGGATTGAGGTTGGTAAGGGGGTGAGGTTGGGGAGGGGGTGAGGTTGAGGAGGGGGTGAGGGTGGGATTGAGGTTGGGGAGGGGGTGAGGTTGAGGAGGGGGTGAGGGTGGGATTGAGGTTGGGGAGGGGGTGAGGTTGAGGAGGGGGTGAGGGTGGGATTGAGGTTGGGGAGGGGGTGAGGTTGAGGAGGGAGTGAGAGTGGGATTGAGGTTGGTAAGGGGGTGAGGTTGGGGAGGGGGTGAGGTTGAGGGGGGGTGAGGGTGGGATTGAGGTTGGGGAGGGGGTGAGGTTGAGGGGTAGGTGGAGATGAGATGACTTGTGGAGAATGAGCTGAGTGGTGCAGCTAGGGTGGAGATGAGCTAGGGAGTGGGTGGGGTGTGGATGGTTTCGGTCAGGGTGGCTGAGCGTTACCTGTGCTTTCTGCAGCTGGTAAACCTGCGGAAGGCTAATTTGAAGTCCTCGTTGAAGCTGGTGTAGAGGAGGGGATTAATCAGTGAGTTAACGTAACCCAGCCACGTTAGGAAGTCAGACGCCTTCGGTGAGACCGCCCAGAGTTTAATCCCTGTGAGCAGCTCTTTGACGAAGAAGGGCAGCCAGCAGACGACGAAGGCCCCCAGGATGAGTCCCAGGACGCGTGCAGCTCTCCGCTCCCTGCCACTGGAGATCTGCGGCAGCTCCCCGTTCTCTCTGCCCGCTGCTTCGACCGCCAGCTGGCTGCGGGTGCTTTCGAGCCCGGGGTCAGACACACAGAAGGTGTGCGCCAGCTTGCAGCCGGTGTAGCTGGGCGACCCCCTCCCGGCGCTGCGGTGGCTGGAGCCTCGCTTCTGGTAAAGGGTCTTGGCAGCGTGGTAGATGCGATAGTACAGGACGAGGATTAAAGCCAGAGGCACATAAAAGGCTCCAAACGTGGAATAAATGGTGTAGATGGCATGGTCGTGGTTAATTATGCACTGAGGCCCTGTTCTAGTAGCATCATGGCTTCTCCAAAACAGCGGTGGTATGGCTATACAGACGGAGATCACCCAGACAGTGACTATCATGGCCACGGCCCGCTTGGCTGTCCTTCTCCCTGCATACCGCACAGCGTCTGTAATGGCCCAGTACCTGTCCAGGGCGATCACGCACAGGTGAAGGATGGAACACGTGCAGAAGGTCATGTCGAGGCTTAGCCAGGCTTCGCACACAACATGACCGAGAACCCAGGTCTCCATGCTGATGTACAGAATACTGACAGGCATGACTGAAACGGCAACGAGCAGGTCTGTGAGCGCCAGGGAACAGATCAGGTAGTTGGCGGGCTGGTGCAGTTTCTTCGTGACGCAAATAGCAGCTATTACTGCCGAGTTCAACACCGCTGTCAGAAGCATGATCGCGGATAGGGTCAACGCCACGACCGTCTTCTTGGTGAATGCTCGCGTCTGTTCTGGACAGAAGGCCGCTGAGCAGTTGGTGAGGTTCATCGTTTAAAGCAGCTGGAATGTAGGTTTTTATATTTCCCAGGACATCGTTACAGAGGGGCTGATCAGGTAAACTCCGCTGGCAGGCAGAAACAAAATTCCCAACCCTTTCCACAGGAGCCCAGGGCGGAATAAGTCTGTGCTGCAAAGGAGAAAAAGACGCATGAAATCTTCTGTAGATACACTGACCACCTGTCCTCGTCCTCTCTATCCCATCGCTGTCCCTCGCTACAGTTGGGCGTGTGTAATGATCATGCCTCCTGTTGTGTGTGTGGTATTTAATGTACAACCACCCTGCTGGGTCGGGCAAACGATGCACTGGTTAATGTCGGTCTATTGTACTGGGCTTGGAGTGAATGACGAGTGTGCAGGACTCTTTGGGTGCAGCATGCTACAAACCTGGGTGGAGGTTCATCGCTACCAAAGGAGTTAAAAGGCGCTCCTTCCCTCCGCTAGCTTGCAGGTCACCCTGGGGTAAGGTTTTGCATCTGATCAGGGTCATGTGAAGCCATGGGAGCGGCTGATGGACGGTCGTATGAGCAGCCGGTGCAGATCGCAAGACATGGTCATGTGACCATTGGCACCAGGCGGACAATGGCTGGGGTCACCCGTGTAGAGAATTTGCCAAGAACAGTCATGGACTGCCCACGTCATAAGAGACGGCACATAAGGAATGAAAGAAGTTACAGGCTACTAACTTTCATTCAGGATGTGGGAAAGGTTTCACTGCGATGCAATGGAGAACCGGTGTTTGCTTTATGGTTGGGGATAATGGGATGTCAGCCGTCCACTGCGGGGAGTGCGCTTTTGTGTGACACAGGGGTGAGCTGGGTCCTGTGTTCAGTGAGAGATGGAGAGAGACGACACTGGAGAGAACCAGTCGTAGGATTCGGCCCGGTGGGGGACCAAGATTTGATGGAGCCGGGCACTGAGATCAACTGAGGATCGGTGAGTAAGACTTTTGGAAGAGTTGAGTTCCAACTTGTGCGCATTTGACTGTTTAATTATAATTTCTTTCTTTTCTTTACTAACCCTTTAAGCTAAGATTCATAAATATGATTCCTTTGACCGTGTACAGTGTGCTGTCTGTTGTTTCTTGGCACTGAGTTGTCACAGGGTTGCAAATTACACAGCATCCACACAGACCGGGGTTTGGGGTGGGAGAGTCGCCTCAGTCTCACGGGTTTGGCGGGATTGGACTGTGTATTCCCTAGAATGACGCAGCCAAGGAAGTCAGCAGGGTTTCAGTTACCAACCTTGTTTGGTATGGCATGTAATGCCAATTCTCTGCAATGAACGGTGTGTAACATCTGCTGACTGAGCATCATCTTTCACATTGTCACTGTTCAAACATACTGGAACAGGCGGGCGAGAGGCACAGCTTGCTCGTTCTAACAGGACATCAGCTGGGAATGTATCTTTCCTTTGCTATACCCAGTACTCTCAAACACCTACCTTGTATTCTTACATGAGATTCAGGTGTCGGGCAGTGTTTCCTCTCGTCTTGTACATACACAGGATTACAGTTTCCTGTAACTAGAGAAAAAACATGGTTAAGACACAACCTTCCAGGGTTTGATAAGTGCCCAGCTTCTGGGTGGCAGCCGTGATGTGACTTCAGAGAAAGATGTCACGGAAGTACCGAGAGACACAATGTGTTTGCAGAGCTCCTGACGATAACCTTTGGACTTCAGTTCTACAAAGCACTTCCACTCCCTTAGCAGGACTGCAAGCACAGATGTTTATTCAGAGATATGTAGCATTGTGATTAGACTGGCTTGTTTTGCAGTCAACATTACTGACAGCGGAGAGGTGATGTGCTGGAGCATCAGCTTTAGATGTTCCATGCCTCTGCAACTCGTAAATATTTCTCACTGAATCTTCTCACCTGACAACAAGCAAATAGCATCTTCTTTAGTGACTAAGATCTTTTCAATGGGAGAGTTTGATGATCTGCACACAACAATTTGAAGATTTCCTCTGGGTTTGCAAGAGTGGCTTCACAACTGGGTTTTAGAAACAAGCATGGCATGAATGACGCTGGAAATCTGAAATAAAAACATAAAAAGCTGGAATTAACCATCAGGTCAGACATCTTCACTCAATCTCAGCAAGAGCAAGGAGCTGATTATTGGCTTCAGGAGGAAACCAGAGGTCCGAGAGTCAGGCCTCATTGGAGGGTCAGAGGTGGAGAGGGGCAGCAACTTTAAATTCCTTGGTGTTATTATTTTGGAAGACCTGTCCTGGGCCCAGCGTTTAAGTGTAATTACAAAGTAAGCCTCCACTTCCTTGGGAGTTCGTGAAGATGTGGCATGATTTCTAAAACTTTGACAAATTTCTACAGATGTGTAGTGGAGAGTATATTGACTGGTTGCATCACAGCCTGGTAAGGAAACATCAATGCCCTTGAACAGAAAATCCTACAAAAAGTAGCAGATATGGCCCAGTCCATCATGGGTAAAGCCCTCCCAACTACTGAGCATATTTACTTGAAACATTGCCCCAGGAAAGCAGCATCCATCATCAGGGACCCCTACCACCCAGGACATGCTCTGTTGCCATCAAGAAGGTGGTGCAGGAGCCTGGGGATTCGCACCATCACAGGTCCAGGAACAGTTACTCTCAACCATCAAGTTCTTGAACCAAAGGGGATAACTTCACTCAGCTTCACTGGCCCCATCACTGAGATGTTCCCAGAACCTGCGAACTCACCTTCAAGGACTCATGTTCTCGATAGTTATTGCTTATTTATTATTATGATGATGATTATTGTATTTGCACAGGTTGTTTTCTTCCACACTCTGGTTGAATGCCCTGGTTGGATGGTTATTCATTGATTCTGTTATGTTTATTATTCTATAGATCAGTAGGTTAACTGGTCATTGTGAATTGTCCTGGGACTAGGCTCGGATTAAATCAGGGGGTCGCTGGGCAGCTTGACTCCAAGAGCTGGAAAGGGCCTGTTCCACGCTGCTGTCTCTCAATAGATAAGTACACGCTAACAGCACACAATCATTTAAACTGATGCTGGGGAAGAGCTGTGACAGTGGCCTGGAATTGGTTGACATTGTTAAATCCACTGCACTTCGCACTCTCCTGCATGCCAAGCCTGCTCTTCCCAGAAGCTGGACCCCTCCAGCTTGGTCCCATGGGGTGCAAGGCCCTCCCACCAAATCGCTGGACAGGCAGCCTAGCCCCACCTCTCTGCTCACTTGGTCTCAAAATGTAAAGTTCCTGTCAATCTCCTATGTCCAAAATTATTTATAACTTAAAATTTTAAAAAAAGGTTAAATTGTAAAACATGGGAAAATACTTAAAACAATTACAGCAAGTAGAAAATACTGGACACACTCTCAGGCAGTGACCGCGGAGAGAAAAACTGTTTCAGATTCACGATCATTTGCTAAGAGCCCGGAAGAAGGGTCTTGACTTGAAATGTCGACTGCCTCTTCAATTCCATAGATGCTACCCGACTTGCTGAATTCCTGCAATGTTACGTTATTGAACCCAAGTGGGAAATCCTTTTGTTACAGCAGCAATATTTAAAAACACACTTAGCACTGTGCAAAGTTAACTAATAATTAAGTACAGAGTAATAATATACACAATACTAATGTACAAAATAATAAAACAGATACTATTGTACAATGATGTGTGTTCTCCTGTCGCACAGAGATGAACTGTTGTATCTGATTATTGGATTTGGTAGGGAAGATTTTCTGTAACGATGCTTGTGACAGTGGAGCTGAATGAGTCTGCTCGAGAGGGGGCTCTGCTGCTTATTCAGTCGGTCATGGAGAGGGTGTGCCTGATTGTCCATAGTGGATAACAGTTTGTTTAGCCACCTCCTCTCCACCACTAACTCAGAAGAGTCGAGGTTGTACAAGGACGGATCCAGCCTTTTTGATGAGTTTAGTCTTTTTGCATCACCAGCACCGATGCTGTGAGGCAGGAATTCAATTAAATTGAATTGACTTTATCACTTACATCCATCACATGCATGAGGAGTAAAAATCTTTACGTTATGTCTCTGTCTAAATGTGCAGTGTGCAATTTATAGTAAATATTATGTACAATAGGATAGTCAATATAACATAGAAATACAGTGGTGTCAGTGTGAATTAATCAGTCTGATGGCCTGGTGGAAGAAGCTGTCCCGGAGCCTGTTGGTCCTGACTTTTGTGCTGCGGTACCATTTCCTGGATGGTAGCAGCTGGAACAGTTTGCGGTTGGGGTGACTCGGGTCCCCAATGATCCTTCGAGCCCTTTTAACATACCCGTCTTTGTAAATGTCCTGAATCATGGGAAGTTCACATCTACAGATGTGCTGGGCTGTCCGCACCACTCTCTGCAGAGTCCTGCGATTGAGGGAGGTACAGCTCCCATACCAGGCAGTGATGCAGCCAGTCAGGATGCTCTCAGTTGTGCCTCTGTAGAAAGTTCTTGGGATTTTGGAGTCCATACCAAACTTCTTTAACTGTCTGAGGTGAAAGAGGTGCTGTTGTGCCTTTTTCACCAAACATCTGGTATGTGCAGACCACGAGAGATCCTCGGTGATGTGTGTGCTGAGGAACTTAAAGCTGTTCACCCTCTCAACCCCAGATCCACTGATGTCTGTAGGGACTAACCCGTCTCCATTCCTCCTCTAGTCCACAACCAGCTCCTTTGTTTTTGCGACGTTGAGGGAGAGGTTGTTTCCTTGACACCGCTGTGTCAGGCTGATGACTTCTTCTCTGTCGGCTGCCTCATTACTAGTTGAGATCAGACCAATCAGTGTAGTGTCAGCAGCAAATTTAATTAACAGCTTAGAGCTGTGGGTGGCGACACAGTCATGGGTATACAGAGATGAGGCTTAGTACACAGCCCTGAGGGGCACCTGTGTTGAGGGGCAGAGGGGCAGAGGTGAGGGAGCCCACTCTTACCACCTGCCGGTGATCTGACAGGAAGTCCAGGATCCAGCTGCACAAGGCAGGGTGAAGGCCGAGGTCTCTGAGCTTCTTGTCGAGCCTAGAGAGAATTATGGTGTGTAAGGAAGTGTGTAGAGCTGTGGCTATTGCCTCACCCGTCGATCGGTTGTGTGGGTAGGTGAATTGCAGGGGGTCCAGTGTGGGTGGAAGAAGATCTACAAAGGGAATGAGAACAGGGGTTCTGTGGGAGAGGGTGGCCAGATATTCCCTGTGAGGTCCTGGTCCAGTGGGCGTTTGGGGAGATGAGAACCAGCCTCTGCAACGTAGAGGGTAGATCACCAAACAACAGCAGCACCCACTTTTTCAACAGCTCCAACAAAGGGTCCTTCACCAGAACTATTAACTTTTTCTTGTCCCATAGTTGCTGCCAGCATTTGCTGTTTTATTTCAGATTTGCCTTTGGTAAACTATACTTACATTGATTGGCTGGTTTTTGTGTCATAGGTTCATACAGCATGGAAACAGACCCCTCTGATTCAACTGATCCCATTGGCCGATATCCCCCTGAACTGTCCTCTCCATGGAAAACCCTGTACAAAGCAGTGGATGTGGCCCAGTCTGTTATGGGTAAAGCCCACCCCACAATTGAGCGCATCTACACTAAACGTTGCTGCAGAAAAGCAGCATCCATCATCAAGTCCCCAGCCACCCAGGCCATGCTCTCTTCTCACTGCTGCCATCAGGAAGATGAGATCGAAGCCCCAGGACTCGCATCACCAGGTTCAGTTATTCCCCTCAACTATCAGGCTCTTGAACCAAAGGGGACAACTTCACTTGCCCCATCCTTGAAATGTTCCCATAACCAATGGACTTACTTTCAAGGACTCTTCAGCTGATGATCTTGAAGCTTATTGCTTAAGTATAATTATTACTTCTTTTGTGTTTTGTATTTGCACAGTTTGTTGCCTTTTGCACACCGGTTGAACGCCCAGTTGGAGCGGTCATCCACTGATTCATTATGGGTTTATTGAGTATGCCTGCAAGAAAATGAATCTCAGGGTTGTATATGGTGACATATAGGTACTTTGATAATAAGTTTACTTTGAACTTGGTCTCAGCCTCTCCTGGTAGTCCACTAGTTGAAGATAGGGAACTTCACCATAACAACCCAAAATCAACCCAGCCTGGCAACAGGCCCTTTGTTACATTTTAAATCTTTTCCATCTCACCCTAAGCCTATTGCCCTCTAGATTTAGACTCCCCTATCCTGGGGAAGAAACTGTTAGAATTCACCTTATGTGTGCCTCTCATAACTTTAAACAATTGATGTAAGGTTGTTCTTCGTTCTGCCACATTCTATGGGATGAAGGCCTAGCCTTGCTCATCTTTCCCTAGAACTCCAACCCTCCGACTCTGGCAAATTCCTCATAAATCTTCGCACTATTGCCAGCTTAACCACATTTTTCTCATAACGAGGTGACCTAAGCTGTATAGTAGTTCAAGCGTGACCTCATCAATGACTCATACAACTGCAGCCTGGTGGCCTGTCTCCTGTACACAGTGCTCTGATTGACAAAGGCCGGCATGCTAACACATTTTTCATCCGTTTACCTGTCAAGCCTCTTCAAACCAGCTAGTGCTGCTGTTCCATTTCACTCCCTGTTGCCCTACCATTCATTGTATTTGTCCTATGTCGGTTTGACTCTCCAAAATGCATCACCTCTCACTTATGTGTATTGAAATCCACTTGTCTCTCGTTGGCATGCTTCGCTAGCTGATCAAGGTCACTCTATAATCTACAATAACCTTCTTCACCATCAACAAAACCTCCTAATTTTGTGTCATCCGCAAACTTACTGATCAAGCCTTGTGCACTTTCGTCCAAATCATTTATATAAATAATGAGTAATAAGAGTCACAACTCTAACATCTGTGGCATACCACTAGTCATTGGCCTCCATTCTGAGACACAACCCTCAACGACCATCCTTTGTTTCCTTCCTCTGAGCCGATGTTGAACCCATTTAACCAGCTCTCTGTAGATTCCATGAGACCCAACCTTCCAGACCGGCCTAACATTAGTCACCTCGTTGAGCGCCTTGTTAAAGTCCAAATAGACAGCAGCCACTGCCCTAACCACATCTATCTTTTTGGTTACACCTTCAAAGCTTGGTGAAGCATGACTGCCCAAGAACAAAGCCATGCTGACTCCTCCTCATCAGACCCTGTCTGTCCAAATACTGGGAGACCCTTTCTCCTGCAGCAACCATGGTTTTCTCCTCAGTAAACACTAAGAAGTATTCGTTAAAAATCCCATCCATCTCCTACAACTCAAGACGTAGACAGCCCTAAGGGGGCCTAATCTCTCCCTAAACATTCTTCTACTATTTAACATAGAGGGCCTCTTAGGATTTCCCTTAACCTTACCTGCCAGATCCCTTATATACCCCTCACTTTGTCCTGATTTCCCTCTTAAGGGTATTCTTAATCTTTAATGGTCAAGAAGGAACTTGCTTGATCCTGACCTCCTAAACCTAATATGTGCTTCCTCTGTCATCCTAAACCAGGGCCTCAATACCTTTGGTTAGCCAAGGCTCTCTAAGCTTGCCAGGTTTACCCTTCAGCCCAACAGGAACATGCTGCTCCAGGACACTGGCTGTCACTTTCCTAAAAACTCCCACTTGCCACTAGTTCAATTCCCAACAAACAGGCTTACCCAATCGGCCTCTGCTAGATCCTCCCCAAATCGCCCAAAGTTAGCCTTGCTCCAGTTTGGGGCCCTAACCTGCGGACATGTCCTATCCTTTTCCATCACTTTCTTAAAAATAATAGCATTAAGGTTACAAGAGTCAAAGTGCTCCCTGACTGTCACTTCAGTCACTTCCCTAAGCAGAGAGAATTGATGCAGGGCATTGTGAACTGAAGCATTTTGTCAGAATGAATGTGGGGAGGTAATGAGGATTAAATGACATGTTTAGAAAGGGCGTGTAGGAGCATGTGGACCTTGGTCTCTTGAAAGTGTTACTGAAGGGCAAAGTGCCCTGGGATTCATGGAAGAGGGACGTAAATCTACACACAGTGAGACTCCTGTCAAGTTCCTGGGTGTCAACATCTCGGAGGATCTATCCTGAGGCCAGCACATTGATGCAATTACAAAGAAGGTACAACAGCGGGTATATTTCACCTGGAGTCTGAGGAGACCTGGAATGTCACCAAAGACACTCGTAAATTTCTACAGATGTACCATGGAGAGCATTCTAACTGGTTGTATCCGTTTCCGGTACGGAGGGGCCACCGAACAGGATCAGGAAAGTTTCAGGAAGATCCAAAATCAGCCAGCTCCATCACGGGCACCGGCCTTCCAAGCATTGAGGACTTTGAAAAGGCAGTGTCCATATGAAAGACCCCCATCTCCCAGGACGTGCCCTTCCCTCTTTGCTACTATCAAGGAGTACAGGAGCATGAAGGCACACACTCATCATTTCAGGAACAGCTTCTTCCCCTCCACCAACAGATTTCTGAATGGACAATGAACCCATGTACACTATCTTGCTACTTTTTCTCTCTTTTTGCTCTACTAATTTAATTTAATTGTAATATATTGCACCGTATATACTTATTGTCACATCCATTTGCCAGCATTTGACCATTTCGCTCTAAGTCAGGGGTGCTCAGACACCTTGCTTAATGACATTGGTTGGGAACCCCTGGTCTAAGCCTTCCCTAACCACGTGTTTGTCCAATTCTCTTTTAAAAGTTGTTAATGTATCTACCTCCAATACTTCCTCCATCCATATACAATATATACCACCCACTATGTAAGACACTTCCTCCGTCCATATAGAATACATACCATTCACTGTGTAAGACACTTCCTCCGTCCATATAGAATATATACCACCCGCTGTGTAAGACACTTCCTTCATCCATATAGAATATATACCATTCATTGTGTAAGACACTTCCTCTGTCCATATAGAATATATACCATTCATCGTGTAAGACACTTCCTTCATCCATATAGAATATACACCACCCACTGTGTAAGACACTTCCTTCATCCATATAGAATATACACCACCCGCAGTGTAAGACACTTCCTCCATTCATATAGAATATACACCACCCGCTGTGTAAGACACTTCCTCCATTCATATAGAATATATACCATTCATTGTGTAAGACACTTCCTCCATCCATATAGAATATACACCACCTGCTATGTAAGACACTTCCTCCATTCATATAGAATATATACCATTCATCATGTAAGACACTTCCTTCATCCATATAGAATATACACCACCCACTGTGTAAGACACTTCCTTCATCCATATAGAATATACACCACCCGCAGTGTAAGACACTTCCTCCATTCATATAGAATATACACCACCCGCAGTGTAAGACACTTCCTCCATTCATATACAATATATACCATCCACTGTGTAAGAAAGTCTGACCTCAAGTTCTTGCGAAATCTGCCCCACGTTAAAGCTCTGCCCTTTAGTTCTTGATTCCTCAACCCTGTGATGAAGACTAAGTGCAATCGCCTGATCTTTGCCCCTCATGGGGAAAGAGAGGGAATGGGAAATGGAGGGAGAGTAGGAAAGGGAGGGAGAATGGGAAAGAGGGAGAATGGGAATGGGAAAGGGAGGGTGAATGGGAAAGAGGGCGAATGGGAAAGGGAGGGAGAATGAGAAAGGGAGGGAGAATGGGAAAGGGAGGGAGAATGGGAAAGGAAGGGAGAATGGGAAGGAGGGAGAATGGGAAAGGTAGGGAGAATGGAAAAGGGAGGAAGAATGAGAAAGGTAGGGAGAACGGGAAAGGGAGGGAGAATGGGAAAGGGAGGGAGAATGGGAAAGGGAGGGAGAATGGGAAGGAGGGAGAATGGGAAAGGTAGGGAGAATGGAAAAGGGAGGGAGAACGGGAAAGGTAGGGAGAACGGGAAAGGGAGGGAGAATGGGAAAGGGAGGGAGAATGGGAAGGAGGGAGAATGGGAAAGAGAGGAAGAATGGGACTGATCGTTCCGTGCTGGAGAAGAAGGAGTCCAAACACGATTCCGTGATCAGTCTCTGTGAACATGAATCACCTTGGCTGGAGCTCTTGGTGTGCAGTAACCGTAAACACACGGAGGGTTGAGGTTCTGACGCACAATTTGGAAACACATTGCACTTTAGCTTCCCAGCTGATTCACACTGGCTGGTGTGGTGAGGTTAGGGGCAGGAGGTTAGTCCTGTGAGGTTAGGGGTAGGAGGAGGTGTGGTGAGGTTAGGGGCAGGAGGTTAGTCCTGTGAGGCTAGGGGTAGGAGGCAGTGTGGTGAGGTTAGGGGCAGGAGGTTAGTCCTGTGAGGTTAGGGGTAGGAGGTGGTGTGGTGAGGTTAGGGGTAGGAGGCTGGTGTGGTGAGGTTAGGAGTAGGAGGTTAGTCCTGTGAGGTTAGGGGTAGGAGGTTAGTCCTGTGAGGTTAGGGGTAGGAGGCTGGTGTGGTGAGGTTAGGGGCAGGAGGTTAGTCCTGTGAGGTTAGAGGTAGGAGGCTGGTGTGGTGAGGTTAGGGGTAGGAGGCAGTGTGGTGAGGTTAGGGGTAGGAGGTTAGTCCTGTGAGGCTAGGGGCAGGAGGTTAGTCCTGTGAGGTTAGGGGTAGGAGGCTGGTGTGGTGAGGTTAGGGGTAGGAGGTTAGTCCTGTGAGGTTAGGGGTAGGAGGTTAGTACTGTGAGGTTAGGGGTAGGAGGCAGTGTGGTGAGGTTAGGAGCAGGAGGTTAGTCCTGTGAGGTTAGGGGTAGGAGGCAGTGTGGTGAGGTTAGGGGTAGGAGGCTGGTGTGGTGAGGTTAGGGGTAGGAGGCGGTGTGGTGAGGTTAGGGGTAGGAGGCTGGTGTGGTGAGGTTAGGGGCAGGAGGTTAGTCCTGTGAGGCTAGGGGTAGGAGGCAGTGTGGTGAGGTTAGGGGCAGGAGGTTAGTCCTGTGAGGTTAGGGGTAGGAGGCAGTGTGGTGAGGTTAGGGGCAGGAGGTTAGTCCTGTGAGGTTAGGGGTAGGAGGTGGTGTGGTGAGGTTAGGGGTAGGAGGCTGGTGTGGTGAGGTTAGGAGTAGGAGGTTAGTCCTGTGAGGTTAGGGGTAGGAGGTTAGTCCTGTGAGGTTAGGGGTAGGAGGCTGGTGTGGTGAGGTTAGGGGCAGGAGGTTAGTCCTGTGAGGTTAGAGGTAGGAGGCTGGTGTGGTGAGGTTAGGGGTAGGAGGCAGTGTGGTGAGGTTAGGGGTAGGAGGTTAGTCCTGTGAGGCTAGGGGCAGGAGGTTAGTCCTGTGAGGTTAGGGGTAGGAGGCTGGTGTGGTGAGGTTAGGGGTAGGAGGTTAGTCCTGTGAGGTTAGGGGTAGGAGGTTAGTACTGTGAGGTTAGGGGTAGGAGGCAGTGTGGTGAGGTTAGGAGCAGGAGGTTAGTCCTGTGAGGTTAGGGGTAGGAGGCAGTGTGGTGAGGTTAGGGGTAGGAGGCTGGTGTGGTGAGGTTAGGGGTAGGAGGCGGTGTGGTGAGGTTAGGGGCAGGTTAGTCCTGTGAGGCTAGGGGTAGGAGGCAGTGTGGTGAGGTTAGGGGTAGGAGGTTAGTCCTGTGAGGTTAGGGGCAGGAGGCTAGTCCTGTGAGGTTAGGGGTAGGAGGCTGGTGTGGTGAGGTTAGGGGTAGGAGGCTGGTGTGGTGAGGTTAGGGGTAGGAGGCGGTGTGGTGAGGTTAGGGGCAGGTTAGTCCTGTGAGGCTAGGGGTAGGAGGCAGTGTGGTGAGGTTAGGGGCAGGAGGTTAGTCCTGTGAGGTTAGGGGTAGGAGGCTGGTGTGGTGAGGTTAGGGGTAGGAGGCTGGTGTGGTGAGGTTAGGGGCAGGAGGTTAGTCCTGTGAGGTTAGGGGCAGGAGGCTAGTCCTGTGAGGTTAGGGGTAGGAGGCTGGTGTGGTGAGGTTAGGGGTAGGAGGTTAGTCCTGTGAGGTTCGGGGCAGGAGGTTAGTCCTGTGAGGTTAGGGGTAGGAGGTTAGTCCTGTGAGGTTAGGGGCAGGAGGTTAGTCCTGTGAGGTTAGGGGCAGGAGGTTAGTCCTGTGAGGTTAGGGGTAGGAGGCGGTGTGGTGAGGTTAGGGGCAGGAGGTTAGTCCTGTGAGGTTAGGGGTAGGAGGTTAGTCCTGTGAGGTTCGGGGCAGGAGGTTAGTCCTGTGAGGTTAGGGGTAGGAGGTTAGTCCTGTGAGGTTAGGGGCAGGAGGTTAGTCCTGTGAGGTTAGGGGTAGGAGGTTAGTCCTGTGAGGTTAGGGGCAGGAGGTTAGTCCTGTGAGGTTAGGGGTAGGAGGCTGGTGTGGTGAGGTTAGGGGTAGGAGGTTAGTCCTGTGAGGTTAGGGGTAGGAGGCAGTGTGGTGAGGTTAGGGGCAGGAGGTTAGTCCTATGAGATTAGGGGTAGGAGGCAGTGTGGTGAGGTTAGGGGCAGGAGGTTAGTCCTGTGAGGTTAGGGGTAGGAGGCGGTGTGGTGAGGTTAGGGGCAGGTTAGACCTGTGAGGCTAGGGGTAGGAGGCAGTGTGGTGAGGTTAGGGGCAGGAGGTTAGTCCTGTGAGGTTAGGGGTAGGAGGCGGTGTGGTGAGGTTAGGGGCAGGTTAGTCCTGTGAGGCTAGGGGTAGGAGGCAGTGTGGTGAGGTTAGGGGCAGGAGGTTAGTCCTGTGAGGTTAGGGGTAGGAGGTTAGTCCTGTGAGGTTAGGGGCAGGAGGCTAGTCCTGTGAGGTTAGGGGTAGGAGGTTAGTCCTGTGAGGTTAGGGGTAGGAGGTTAGTCCTGTGAGGTTAGGGGCAGGAGGTTAGTCCTGTGAGGTTAGGGGTAGGAGGTTAGTCCTGTGAGGCTAGGGGTAGGAGGCGGTGTGGTGAGGTTAGGGGCAGGAGGTTAGTCCTGTGAGGCTAGGGGTAGGAGGCGGTGTGGTGAGGTTAGGGGCAGGAGGTTAGTCCTGTGAGGTTAGGGGTAGGAGGCGGTGTGGTGAGGTTAGGGGCAGGAGGTTAGTCCTGTGAGGTTAGGGGCAGGAGGTTAGTCCTGTGAGGTTAGGGGTAGGAGGCGGTGTGGTGAGGTTAGGGGTAGGAGGCTGGTGTGGTGAGGTTAGGGGCAGGAGGTTAGTCCTGTGAGGTTAGGGGTAGGAGGCTGGTGTGGTGAGGTTAGGGGTAGGAGGCTGGTGTGGTGAGGTTAGGGGTAGGAGGCTGGTGTGGTGAGGTTAGGGGTAGGAGGCTGGTGTGGTGAGGTTAGGGGCAGGTGGCTGGTGTGGTGAGGTTAGGGGCAGGAGGCTGGTGTGGTGAGGTTAGGGGTAGGTGGCTGGTGTGGTGAGGTTAGGGGCAGGAGGCTGGTGTGGTGAGGTTAGGGGCAGGAGGTTAGTCCTGTGAGGTTAGGGGCAGGAGGCTGGTGTGGTGAGGTTAGGGGCAGGAGGTTAGTCCTGTGAGGTTAGGGGTAGGAGGCTGGTGTGGTGAGGTTAGGGGTAGTTCTACGATTGTACAGCAAGACACAGATGACCAAAGCAACCGAGTCAGTGGTGTGAAGATTGGAAGGCAGTGGCAATTTTTAGCACTGAGGAGGGGCAGTCTCCTGTCACACCTCTGTTGTGTGTTTTGATCAGTGATTGGGGGGGTGGAATGATAGCAAGCAAACAGAATGTGGTTATTTGGATTGCACATCGGGTCTGGTGCTTTGTCTCCGAGATGAATCAAATCTGAACCTGCCATCTCTTCACAGTCTGACTCTCAAGCAAAGCTGCTTGCTTTTTGAAGCTGACCCTGACACTGCCTAATAAGGAGGAATTGTCAGCGAGCAACAGTGACCAAACCTCCCAGCGGGAGGTGGGGAATGCTGCAAACTGCAGGAACCCCTTCCCCTGAGCAGGTAAACCCTGCCCTCAGCTTGCAAACCTTCCAGCTTAATCGAGGTGAGGTGGGGGGTGGGGCGAGGAAGCTTAAGAAAAGATTTACAAAGCAAGTTTATTTTTACACAGAACATGTTATCAGCAGAAGTAGTGGGAACAAATGTGACAGCAGAGATTAAAAGCCATTTGAGTAGACACGGTACAGAGCGTTACAGACAGATGGGATTAGTTTAGATCAGGAGTTCCCAACTTTTTTTCTGCCATGGCCCAATACATGACCCCTGGGTTAGACTGATATGATGGGTGTTGATATGAATGGTGTTGCAGTTTTATGTTCTATGACATAATTCGAAACATAGCGTCACCATGCTCCCAGTGGGTGAGGAAAGCACATGTGATTTCCCATCTGCCTACTCAGGGCCTAAACAAAGTTTTGACAGTAACTGATGTTCCCTTGCAAAAAAAATTAGTCAATTCACAGTCATATAATAGCCACCATATCACAGCCCCAAGTTTCATTCCATGCTTGCAAGTTACTCAAGTTGTAATATGCTTTGTGCATTTATATAATAGCAAATACCAGGAAATGCAGAACCTCGGCATTTTGTTTTCTCTAGAATGTGTTATACTCACATATTTCATCATTGTCTTTCCTGGTGTAACTACATCGTCTGGTTTTGTCCCAGCAGGAACCTCAAATGGACCCCTACTGTCTCTCAGTAATATCCTTTCAAGTCCTTCTCACTGATCCCTTCCCTGGCACCAGGAAGGGATGTCTTGTTCGTGCACTGGGGAATACTGCCCGATCCCCGGCCACTGAATCCTGCAGCATCTGTGTCTCCACAGGTGCCCCTTCCTTCAATTTGGATCCATCGGTTACTTGGAGATACAGGCCCTTCTGGCCCAAATGAGTTACACCCCCAACAACCCACCTACTTAATCCCAGGACAATTTACAATGACCAATTAATCTTCCGACGGATAGTGTGGGAGGAAGCTGGAACACCGGGGGGGGGGAAACCCAAGCACTTCACGGTACAAACGGTGCCGGAAATGAAGTCCGAATTTCGGAATGCCCGGAACGGTGACAGCATAACGGCCAAGCTGAAGGCTTTAAGAACGTGAGTTTGTTGGAAGGAGTGTGCCGTTTAATTGGCTCCTGGCTCAGGGATTGCCTGCAATAGTCTAGGACACTGAAATAAAATCAGCTTGTTTGTGACGTCCAGAACACACAATGTTTCGACTGTGTCGGAGATCAGCAGCTGCAGTCTGAAGGTGCTGAATGTTTCTGTTACCTGAGGAGTGAGAAAATAACTTCCTGACAAAAGGTGTCACAAATGCATTTCATCTTTGAATTAAAAAGCTAAACCTGCCCTTTGGAAGGTAAGTGGTTGACAAGAAAATGGCCAGGAGGAAACAAGGCTTCAGATTGAAGTGGCTGTCCCCTGAGGTCCCTCTTGTCTGGAATCAAACTCTGTAAATAGCCATTTGTTCTGTGGTCTGGGATCTCACAAGTGTCTTATTGGTTGATAAATCCTAACACAGCTGAGCTCTGGGCAAGGCAGCCTGAGATTTGAATACGTGATGGAGATTGATGATCCTGCGCAGTCATGTGCTGAGGGAGCACTGCATCTCTAAGTGAGGTCATGAACAAAGATGCTGACCGCTCTCCCAGGAGGAAGGTGACAGCAAAATTCACCCATCTGCAGAGAGTTATATCATGTCACAACACAGAGATTTACAAAAAACAGACATATGAGAAGCAACTTACAGGTGAAATCAAATTCGGGACTTTCTTTTACTATTTTGCTAGCAGGAAGAGAGAGGTTAGTAGGGATGTGAGTCCACTGACAACTGGGGAGAGGGATATTAATTATTGGTGAACTATCCTTTCCCCTCCCCTTCATGTACAGTGCTAGGCTGTTAACCAATTCCAACTCATTATTTGCTGCTGTGTAATATGGGTCCTTGTTGCTTGTAGTAGATATTGTTGGGGGAAAGTGTTCTGAACACACTCCAGAACTTAGTTTGCGATCTGAGATGAACGAAGTCCTACACCAGCATCACTCCAGTTTGCCTGTTTAACCTCTGGAGTTATGTTTTCTGCTGCTTGAAGGTTGTATAACTCCCACCATGGGCTTCAAATGCTCTCAACTTCTTCATCAAAAGTGCAAATCTCATCATTCACCGGTATACCAGGGACAATTCACAATTGACCCGCTGTCCAAACATTTTCGGGAAGGGGAGGAAAGCGGAGGCCCCACAAGAAACTCACACAGTCACCGCGAGAAATGCAAAGTCTGCGCAGACAGCACCGAAGGTCGGGATTGAATCCGGGTTACTAGAGCTGTGAAACACCAACCCTACCGGCTCTGCCTCTCCAGTCTCAACTGCCTGTTAACCTCACATTATATCGTCTTTTATGGCAATTTTACTTATTGTGTTTATTTATTTTTTAAATAAAATAATTTCATCCTTTCTTTTAATATCGTGGAAACTTCATCTTTAATCAGTGTGAGCGTTCGCCCTCCTCCCTTTTCCCTCACTACCCTGGATACCACATAGCCCGAAATATGAGGTCTCAGTTTCAGTAACGTCCGAACTCTGAGCTCGGCAATTCGTTCAAGTTGTAATATGCGTTTCTGACATAACAATTTACAGATTCCAGCAGTATTTCTCCAGTGTTTTTTATCCACATATTTCATATTTTCCTCTACTGGTGTTATTACGGCCTGAGGTTTTTGGCCCAGCTGAAAACTTAACTGCTGCTCTCCCTCTGCAATATTTCTTCAAGCCAGTCAAACTTCTCCTCACCCTGGCACCAGGAAGGCACTTTAACGTTTCAAAATTCAAAGTAAATTGATCACCGAAGTACGTTTATGTCACCATACGCAGTGTTTTTAATTTAGCAATACAGTGTGAAGTAGGTGTAATGAGCTCTTCGGGCCTGTGTGGGGCACCGGAGAGCACAGGGCTCCAAACACCTGAATTGTGGTTTTACCACACTTGTCACTCGTTCAGAGGTCCTCATGATTCTCTCGAGTTCTTTGTGATGCAGCCTCCTGTTTAAACTCGTGACAGGCTCGAGGGTTCTGTGTTACTTGTATTACCGTACTTAAGCGGACACCTGATTACCGCTAATCAGGAACGTCAGAACATTGAGAATGTTACTTTTTGTGGTGTCACCTGGACGAGCCACTAAGGGTTTTTTGGGATCATTGTGAATAAACTCTTGTTGCTGTTTCTACATCAAGAGTCTGTCTTTGCTGCGTACTTGGGTTCCGATGTTGCCGACGCACATTGTGACGGTAAATTCTTCAAGACCTTCTCTGAGCCACACTGCTCAAACCTAATATACAATAACCAATTAACCTACCCGGTACCTCCCAGACTGCGGGAGGAAACCGGAGCACTCGGAGAAAACCCCCGGGTTCTACCGGGTGGGTGTACAGAAACTCCTTTCCGAATGGCGCTGGAATTGAACTGTGAGCTTTGTAAGTCCCCCTGCTGTTAAAGCATGGTGCTAACTGCTACGCTGTACAGTACTTCCCAGAGATTCGATCATCTTGTGGGCATTCACAGTAGAACAAAGGAATACAGCAGAATGAATGAAAAACTACACACAAAGACTGACAACAGCCGATGTGCAAAAGAAGCCAGACTGAGCAAATACAAATGAATAAATAAATAATTAGATACAGATAAACAACTAATTAAATAAAGAAAGAGAGAAGGAAAGAAAGAAAGTTAAGAATGTAAGCTGTAGATTCATTGAAAGTGGGTCCCAAGGTTGTGGAATCAACTCAGTGCTAAGGTGAGTGAAGTTATCCACACTGGTTCAGGAGCGTGATGGTTGAGGGTTGATAACTGTTCCTCAACCTGGTGGTGTGGGACCTGAGGCTCCTGTACCTCCTTCCCGTTGGCAGCTGTGAGGAGAGAGCAGTTAATCCCGCTCCCAAAGGACACTCTGTTCCCCTACGATTGAATCCTCTACAATGAACAAATTTGCCTCTTCCCTCCACAGCTGCCCTCCCCCTCCCAGGCTCTGGTCACCTTCTTGCCCCCTGATGTCCTGGTCAGTTTTATGGCAGTACTCCAGACAGATTTTTTTCCTTTACCTCACAAACAACAGATTAATTGTATGCATAGTACAAGATCAATATCTGCAGATTGTTCTTCTCTAACTTCCTTTCTCTGTGCTCTTCATATCTTATCAGTCCTGTATGGAGCCTGTGCCTGAGGCCTGGAGCATGCCCCTGCACCACACTCCTCCTCTTATTCATTGAAGCTCACACTCAGCTCTCAATCATTTGTTCATTTTGGACTTTCTTTCTTGCTCTATTGTCCCATATATCCAGTTCAGAAATACAATTTATTTTGTCTTTTTATCTTATTCCTTGCTCATTTACATATAATTAATTGGGGCACCATGGTAGTGAAGAGGTTAGCACAATGCTCTACAATACAGGTGACCTGGGTTCCATTCCCGACACTGCCTAGAAGGAGGTTGTATGTCATTCCACAGTCCAAAGACGTACCAACTGGCTGGTAGGTTAATTGTCCTCTGATTAGGCTACGGTTATATAGATGGGTTGCTGGGCAGCACAGCTCGAAGGGCCTATTCCTTCAATAAATAAATATATTTGGCAAGGTCCTGCTTTGTAGGCTGGCCCAGCAGTTTAGAATACCTGGGGTCCAGGATGAGATGGCAGATTGGACACAAGATTGACCTGATGGTAGGAGTCCGAGGGTGGTAGAGGAGAGCTGCTTTTCAGACAGAAGATCATCATCGGCTGAGGCGTTGAGTATTGGAGTTGGGACAGCAGTTGTCCAAGTCATTGATTAGGCTGTACTTGGAGTGCTGTGTGCAGTGCTGGGAAGAAAAGATGAAGCGAGAAAGGAACTAGAAAAGATTCATAGGAACATTGCTTGGACTGCAGGGTTGAGTCATATGGAGAGATTGGAAAGGCTGGCGAGTGGAAGAGGCTGAGGGGGTGACCCTATAGAGCAGGGGTTCCCAACCTGGGGTTCACTGACCCCTTGCTTAATGCTATTGGTCCTTGGCATAAAAAAGGTTGGGAATCCTGGTGCAGAGGCATATAAAATTATTAGGGGCATTTGTGACAGCGACAAAATTTATCCCGTCATGGGGGAGACTCATGGGAGAGATTCATGGGGGAGACTCATGGGGAGACTCATGGGGGAGACTCATAGGGGAGACTCATGGGGAAACTCATGGGGGAGATTCATGGGGGAAACTCATGGGGGAGACTCATGGGGGAAACTCATGGGGGAAACTCATGGGGGAGACTCATGGGGGAGACTCATGGGGGAGACTCATGGGGGAGACTCATGGGGAAACTCATGGGGGAAACTCATGGGGGAGACTCATGGGGGAGACTCATGGGGAAACTCATGGGGGAGACTCATGGGGGAGACTCATGGGGAAACTCATGGGGAAACTCATGGGGGAGACTCATGGGGAAACTCATGGGAAACTCATGGGGGAGACTCATGGGGGAGACTCATGGGGGAGACTCATGGGGAAACTCATGGGGAAACTCATGGGGGAGACTCATGGGGGAAACTCATGGGGGAGACTCATGGGGGAGACTCATGGGGGAGACTCATGGGGAAACTCATGTGGGAGACTCATGGGGAAACTCATGGGGGAGACTCATGGGGAAACTCATGGGGGAGACTCATGGGGGAGACTCATGGGGGAGACTCATGGGGAAACTCATGGGGAAACTCATGGGGGAGACTCATGGGGGAGACTCATGGGGGAGACTCATGGGGGAGACTCATGGGGGAGACTCATGGGGAAACTCATGGGGAAACTCATGGGGGAGACTCATGGGGACACTCATGGGGACACTCATGGGGACACTCATGGGGGAGACTCATGGGGGAAACTCATGGGGGAAACTCATGGGGGAAACTCATGGGGAAACTCATGGGGAAACTCATGGGGAAACTCATGGGAGAGACTCATGGGGAAACTCATGGGGGAGACTCATGGGGGAAACTCATGGGGGAAACTCATGGGGGAAACTCATGGGGAAACTCATGGGGGAGACTCATGGGTTTAGGTGAGAGGGGAAACAGGTAACAGCAATTTGAGGGGCAAGTTTTTTGTACACACACGGTGGTGGGTATATGGGAGAAGCCTGTCGAGGGGGTGATATAGGCAGTGCTTAAAAGACATTTGGATGGGTAAGTGTATAGGAAAGCTTTAAAGAAATATGGGCCATGCACAGGATTATCAGAGATTGGGATGTTGGTCATGAGTTTGGCTGAAGGTTTTGTTTTCATACTGGATAATTCTGTGTCTCTATAAATCTATGATTTAAATTATAAAGTCATATACAAAAGAACAATTACAATCAATAATTACCTAATCCTAATCATTTGAGTGTCAAGTTATTGTGTCCAAATGGTATCTCAGTCCATGCCAGACTGCTGGTATAAATACAACTTTAAATTCAAAAATCAGATGAAGCATTAAAGCAGGGGCTCCCAACCTTGTTTATGCCATAGACCAGTACCATTAAGCAAAGGGTCTGTGGATCCCAGGCTGGGATCCACTGTGTCAATGGGGAAAAGAAACAGGGCCCCTTCCGTTTCAATAATAAACTGCCATTCTCACCAAATGCCAGTTTTTTATGATTATAGAACATTACAACCCAGTACAGGCCCTTCAGCCCACAATGACCTTCCTAGATCATTCTAACCCTTCCCCTCCTTCGTAGAACTCCATTTTACTATTATCCATGCACCTCTCTGAGAGTCTCTTCGATGTCCCTAACGTATCTGGCTCTACCACCACCCCAGGCAGCACGTTCACACACCTACCCCTCTCTGTGGTTTAAAGAAACCTACCCTTACACCTGCCTCCAATCACCCTCTCCTACTGACCAGTGCTGCCCTGGGGAAAGGCGCTGGCTGTCCACTCACGTACGTCTCTTATCATCTTAAGCACCTTCATCAAGTTGCCTCTCACGCTTTGCTCCAAAGAGAAAAGCCCTAGCACATTCATCCTATCCTCATTAGACATGCTCTCCAGTTCTGGTCAATCTCCTCTGCACACTCCCTAAAACTTCCACTTCCAACGGTCCCTCTAACTTGTAATGACCAGTGTGCGCAAAAATCTTGTGCTGTACAAATCTTTTTGCCCAGTGACAACAACGTGTGCTCACTGAATAATTTCCTCAATGGAAACAGCCAGTTCAATGAAATAAGCCGGTTCTAAAACCTGCAGACAAATCTTTGCAAACTCCACGTTGTCAACAGCGTCCACATCAGAAACCAGAAAAGGAAATGTGATTGTGTACGATCGTGAAATATACTTACCATGCCAATGGGGTAGAGGATGACAACCTTTTGTGTGCAGTTTAAATTCCTTTGTGCACTAGTAGCAAAAGAACACACACACACACACACTCCACATCCTTCCTATAATGAGGCAATCAGACTGTCAGTACGGAAGACAATGAAATCTGATGACACTGAGCCACAGAGGCTGGAACCAGCTGGTCAGACCAAGAGCGCATTTAGAACTAAAAGGATAAAATCTCTTCCGCTGCTCTGTCACATTAAACACAAAGTACACTGCAGATGCTGTGGTCAAATCAAGATGTACAAAAAAGCTGGATGAACTCAGCAGGTCGGGCAGCATCCGTTGACTGCCTCTTTCAATGGATGCTGCCTGACCTGCTGAGTTCATCCAGCTTTTTTGTACATTTTGCTCTGTCACATTCCTGGCTCCTATATACTCAGTGGCCACTTTATTAGGTACACCTGTAGCTCTGTTTGTTTATGCAAATATTTAATCAGCCAATCATGTGTCAGCAATTCAGTGCATGAAAGCATGCAGACACGGTCAAGAGTTTCATTTGTCGTTCAGACCAGACATCCGTAAGGAGAAGAAATGTGATCTAACTGACTTCGACCATGGAATGATGGTTGGTGCCAGATTGGGTGGTTTGAGTGTCTCAGAAACTGGGACTTTCATGCACACCAGACTGTAGAGTTTACAGAGAATGGTGCACAAAATCCAGTGGGCAAAAGTGCCTTGTTAATGAGAGAGGTCAGAGGAGGGCGGCCAGACTGGTTCAAGCTGACGAGAACGTGGCAGTAACTCACGTAGCCAAGCATTACAACAAAGTTATGCAGATAGTACCGAGTAAAGTAGCCATGCGTGTATACTTATTCTCAGAATCATCCATCTCCTACAAGCCACCATTCGAAAAGTCAATAGAAGCAGATTGCAGAAACTGCCCTATTATTACTTGAGGGTTATCCATTCATTGCTGGGCTGACAATAGTGTGCTCTTCAAGCAGATTAAAACCAAATTAGCAGATCACATCCATTTCATTCATCCCCTTAGCCGGCGTCTCCTCACTTAGGTCTGGCAGAATCCATGTTTATCACTACAGGGCCTGCTTCAGCTTTTAGCGCATACTGCTACGCCATAAAAGCACATTTAAAATGGATTAATTGCACTGCCTGAAGCAAAACAAATATAGCTTTAAAAATAGTTGCTGCCACCCACTTAGCGTCACTGCTTAGTGCAGAATCTACACTTTCAGCTTTGGGAGCTCGGACCAGGGTGGACTTGCTGTCTCACAGCAGCCTGAAACTGAACTGGTCGTGATTAATTATTTAATGTGATTTTTTTTCAATTGAAAGGTGGCTCGTATAAATAATTATGACAGTCTTAACCTGGTTTAGTCTTATTAATGGAGCTAAAATTGAGTTTATCACCAATGCAAAGTGATTATTGATAAAAACATCAGTAACAACTGGATTTAAAATCACTTAAAATGAAGACAGGACCTTCACCGGGCCATTTGATCATTTCATTTGCACATGCTAGTTGTTTTCTTTGACAACTCACAATTGTTAACTGATAATTTTTTTTAAGTTTGAAATTATTTAATGTTATTGACGACTGTAGGTTCAAGAACGAGTAAAGCAGAATGTATGGAGTCTTTCTGAATGAGCACAGTTCTGCTTGCTTGCACCAGGAGTTGTGCGGGCAGTGCCAGTTGCAGTCACTCAGTGAAAACTCACATACAGAGTGCCCAGGGCAGAACTCATTTAACACTACAATCCCAAAGCGATTCTGCGTTGAAGCCTGACCGCAAAGTTAAAGGTAACCATCCTGCAGAACCTGCCAGCGATGCGCGGTGGAATCTGCATCCTCCGATGGAGGATTGGGGAGGGTGGCTAGCTATGCTGAAAGCGAAACGCCACGAGGCAGCACGGTGTCATGCTGGAACTGTCACTTCATTATGCCAATGGCCCAAGATCAATCCAGTCCTCGGATACTGTCAGTGTGGAGTCTGCACGTTCTTCCTGCGACCACATGGCTTTCCTTTGTGTGATCCTCTTCCCCCCCCCCCCAACACACACACATCCCAAGTCCTGACGAAGGCTCTCGGCCCGAAACGTCAACAGCGCTTCTCCCTGTGGATGCTGCCTGGCCTGCTGTGTTCCACCAGCATCTTGTGTGTGTTGCTGTATCTGCTGACACTTTTTGAGTGTCCTTGTTAAAGCGAGGACATTGGCTTTGGGGAGCACTGAAGAAGATGATTGTGGTGTGCAAATTCAAAGATTCTTGAAGTGACAGTGCAGCTAGACGCAGCATAGCTGAAACACTGGTCATCACGATACAGGGAGGATGTACTCGTGCTAAAGAGGATACAGAGGAGATTCACCAGAATGTTGCCTGGGGGGACAGGGAGTTGGTGAGAACCATTTTGGTTCTAAGGAGAAACTGGAGAGACTGCGTCTGATTTCTCTGGAGTGGAGTGTGTCAGGAGAGGTCATGGCTGAGGTATTTAAAATGGTGAAAGTGTAGAAAAGAAGACTGAGGAACAAAGTCCTTTAGAGAAAATCTTGCCTGACGAACCTGTTGGAATTCCTTGAGGAGATTACAAGTAAGATAGATAAAGGGGAAGCAGTGGACTTTCAGAAGGGCTTTGACAAGGTACCACACACGAGGCTGCTTACCAAGTTAAGAGGCAATGGTATTACAGGGAAGTTACTAGCATGGTTAGAGCATTGGCTGATTGGTAGGAGGCAGCAAGAGGGAATAAAAGAATCCTTTTCTGGCCGGCTGCCAGTGACTAGTGGGGTTCCACAGGGGTTGGTGTTGGGACCACTTTGTTTTATGCTGTATATCAATGATTTAGATGATGGAATAGAAGATTTTGTTGCCAAGTTTGCAGATGATATGAAGACTGGTGGAGGGGCTGGTTTTTTTGAGGAAACAGCTAGGCTGCAGAAGGACTTCAACAGATTAGGAGAATGGGCAAGAAAGTGGCAAATGAAATACAATGTTGGATAATGCATGGCCATGCACTTTGGTTGTAGAAATAATTGTGCAGACTACTTTCTAAACAGAGAGAAAATCCAAAAATCTGAGATGGAAAAGGACTGGGAGTCCTTGTGCAGAACACGCTGTAGATCAACTTGCAAATTGAGTCGGTGGTGAGGAAGACAAATTCCACGTTAGCATTCATTTCAAGAGGTCTAGAATGCAAGAGCAAGGATGTGATGCTGAGGCTTTATAAGACACTGGTGAGGACTCACCTTGAGTATTGTGAACAATTTTGGGCTTCTTATCTAAGAGAAGATGTGCTGGCATTAGAGAAGGTTCAGAGGAGGTTCCCAAGGATGATTTCAGGAATGAAAGGGTTATCATACGAGGAACGTTTGATTGCTCTCAGTCCGTACTTGCTGGAATTCAGAAAGATGAGGGGGGATCTCATTGAAACTTTTCAGATGTTGAAAGGCCCAGACAGAGTGGATGTGGAAAGGGTGTTTCCCATGGTGGGGGAGTCCAGGACAAGAGGGCACAGCCTCAGGATAGAAGGGCATTCATTTAAAACAGAGATGCGGAGAAACTTCCTTAGCCAGGGGGTAGTGAACTTGTGGAATTTATTACCACAGGCAGCTGTGGAGGCCGTGTCGTTGGATGTACTTAAGGCAGAGTTCTTGATTGAACACAAAATCAAAGGTTATGGGGAGAAGGCCAGGGAACTGGGGCTGAGGAAGAGGACAAAAGGATGTTTGAATAGCAGAGCAGACTCGATTGGGCAAAACAGCCAAATTGTGCTCCTTATGTTATAGTCTTAACATTAAGAAGTGTTTAGACAAACACATAAGCCACCTGAGCACAGAGGGTTTGGGACCAAGTGCTGGAAGATCCATCTACCAGGGATGGGTGCCCACTGTCAGGGTGCCCACCTTGCTACGTTGAGTGCCAGCTAGCTTGTGCTGGGAGCTGCTGCAACTGAGTGTTGTCCTGAGGTCCTGGTGGGCTAATGTGGTGGAACTCATCATCCACCTGGTTCCTCTCCCACTCCTCACGTCCACCCGAACTTCATAGAACGGTACAGTCCAACGTTTCAACTTTCTCCAAGATCAACCTAACCCTTCCCTCCACTTTCCTTTCATCCATATGTCTATCTAAATGTCTCTTAAGTGTCCTTGATGTATCTGCCTCTACCATCACCCCTGGCAGGGCAGTCCATGCAACCCCCACACTCCGTGTAAAGAGCATACTTCTGACAACTCTAAGAGTATCCTTTCATACTAGCCTCTACCTTCCTGGGAAAAAGTCTCCGGTTATCCAACCTACCTATTCCTCTTATCACCTTGTACATCTTTATCAGATTGCCTCCCATCCTTCACTCCAAAGAGGAAAGCCATTGCTTGCTCACTCTTTCCTTATAAGATATGCTCTCTAATCCAGGCATCACCCTGGTAAATGTCCACTCCCTCGCAAAAGCTTCCACATCCTTTCCATAATCAGGTGACCGGAACCGAACACAATACTTCAAGTGTGGTCAAACCAGAGTTTTATAGAGCTGCAACATTACCTCATTACTCTTGAACTCAATCCCCTAACTAATGAAGATCAACACACCATATGCCTTCCTAACCACCTTATCGACTTGTACGGCAACTTCAGGAGATCTCTGGATATGCACCCTGTTCCCTCACACTGCTAAGAATCCTGCCATTAACCTACACTGGCTTTGAGTTCGACCTTTCAAAGTGCATCACTTCACATGTCCACAGATTGAAGTCCATCTGCTTCTTTTCAGTCCTGCTCTAGATCCTGTAAATGTCCCATTGTAAAGTAAAACAATCTTTGACACTACCTACCAACAATACTACCAACCTCCATGTCATCTGCAAGCTTACTGACCAACCCTCTCATTTATAAAAGTCACAAAGAGCAGGGCGTGTAGAACAGATCCCTGTGGAGCATTGTCAGGATACACTCCATCTATGGCCACACTCTGCTTTCTGTGGGCAAGCCAATTCCAAATGTTTCCCTGGATTCTATGCCTCTGACTTTCTGAATGAGTCCACCATGGGGAACCTTGTTGAATGTCTGACAAAGATCCATGAACACCACACCCATTGCTCTACCTTCATCGATCTGTCACTCCCTCAAAAAAGGTAATCCCCTCACAAAGCCATGCTGACTACCCCTCATCAGGCTGTGCTTCTCCATATGCTCAGAAATCCTCTCCAATAGTTTGCCCACAGTCTCATCGTCAACAGAGTCCAATGTGGTCACTCACCCACCGATTCTGAAAGGACCACCCAGACAACCAGAGATCTGAGGGCAGCGTGTGCCTGAGGCACAGCTTCTCCATGGTGCTGGGGTCTAAATCCCTCCCCAGCAGTGGTGTGAGAGCACTTTCCTTCACTGTGCACATCATCACCAACTTCTCAAGAGCAACTGGGGATGGGACAATGACAATTAGTTGTGACGATGATGACCAGATCTGAAAACAAATATAAAAAGGCTGGTTTACTGTTTATATTGTCAAATATTGCTTATTCTGCAAAACATTTCTGGATTGCTGACTGTGCCACGTGCCAGTGAGGGTGAGATGAGGACGATTTGGTAGATGAATGCTTGGCTGAAGAATTGGTGCAGGGGACAGGGTTTCAGATTTCTGGATCATTGGGCTCTCTTCTCTGGAAGGGTTGACCTGCACAAAAAGGATGAGTTTAAAGTATGGGTCCCCCTTAACCCAAGGGATAAGTGTGAGGTGCGACATTTTGGTAGGAATAACCCAAATAGGACGTACATGGTAAATGGTAGGGCATTGAAGAATGCAGTAGAACAGTGTGATCTAGGAATAATGGTGCATAGTTCCCTGAAGGTGGAATCTCATGTGGATAGGGTGGTGAAGAAAGCTTTTGGTATGTTGACCTTTATAAATCAGAGCATTGAGTATAGGAGTTGGGATGTAATGTTAAAATTGTACAAGGCATTGGTAAGGCTGAATTTGGAGTATTGTGTACAGTTCTGGTCACCAAATTATAGGAAAGATGTCAACAAAATAGAGAGAGTACAGAGAAGATTTACTAGAATGTTACCTAGGTTTCAGCACCTAAGTTACAGGGAAAGGTTGAACAAGTTAGGTCTTTATTCTTTGGAGCATAGAAGGTTGAGGGGGGACTTGATAGAGGTATTTAAAATTACGAGGGAGATAGATAGAGTTGACGTGGATAGGCTTTTTCCATTGAGAGTAGGCGAGATTCAAACAAGAGGACATGAGCTGAGAGTTAGGGGGCAAAAGTTTAAGGGTAACATGAGGGGGAATTTCTTTACTCAGAGAGTGGTAGCTGTGTGGAATGAGCTTCCAGTAGAAGTGGTAGAGGCAGGTTCGGTATTGTCATTTAAAGTAAAATTGGATAGGTATATGAACAGGATAGGAATGGAGGGTTAAGGGCTGAGTGCAGGTCAGTGGGACTAGGTGAGAGTAAGCATTCAGCACGGACTAGAAGGGCTGAGATGGCCTGTTTCCATGCTGTAATTGTTATATGATTATAAGGGGGACCAATATCTTTGTGGGCAGGTTTGCTAGAATTGTTTGGGGAGGAATTAAACTGATTTTGCAAAGGCATGTGAACTGGAGTGATTGGGCTGAGGATGGGGCAGTTGGGGGTACAAGTGTGCTGTGAGGAAGGACAGACAGATGATACAGCAAAATTGCAGTTGGGGGATAAGCTGAAGTGTAACATGGGAGCAAAATCAAAAAGGATGATGAATACAGAACTGAAGGTGTTGTACTTGCATGCGTGTAGTATACGGTTTAAGGTAGCTGATGATGTTAGAGATTGGTCAGTATGACATTGTGGGCAACGCTGAGTCATGGCTGAAAGAAGATCATGGTTGGGAGCTTAACATCCTAGGATGCACATTGTATCAAAAGGACAGGCAGGTAGACAGAGCGGATGGGGTGCTTCTGTTGGTAAAAATTGCAATCAGATCATTAGAAAGAGCTGACATAGGACTGGAAGATGTAGCGTACTTGTGGGTAGAGTTAAGAAAACTGCAAGGGTAAAAAGACCCTGCTGGGAGTTACATACAGGCCTCCAAATGGTAGCCAGGATGTGGGCTACAAATTACAATGGAAGATTGAAAAGACACAGAAAGGGCAATTTTACAACAGTCATTTGGGATTTCAATATGCAGGTAGACTGGTGCTGAATCTCAGGAGATTGTATTTGTGGAATGCTCTTGATATGGCTATTTTGAGCAGCTTCTGGTTGAGCCCACTAGGGGAAAGGCAACTCTGGATTGGGTGTTGTGTTCAAACCATATTTGATTAGGGAGCTTAAGGTAAAGGAACCCTAAGGAGACAGTGATTACAATATGATATAATTCACCCTGCAGTGAATCACAGAGGCAAGAGGGAGGAGCTGGCCAAAGTTGATTGGAAGGGGACACTAGCAGGGATGATGGCGAACAGCAATGGCTGGAGTTGCTGAGAACAATTCAGGAGGCCGAGGATACATATATCCCAAAGTTGAAGAAGTATTCTAAAGGGGGGATGAAACAAACATGGATGAGCAGGAAAATCAAAGACAGCATAAAAGCTCGATCTGAATTGGCTATTTCTGCTCCTATGTCTTATATCCTAGTGTCATGAAAACTGGAGTCCAAAGGGAAGACTTCTGTTCTGGTTGCTTGGCTGTTTGCCCATCTGTCTTACAGCCTATGTGCCTCTTGAACTGCCTTTCTGTCGTCTGTCTGTCTGTTAAATGGAGATGATCGTTGGCTAGGAATAATTATTGGCCAGGACTCAATGAACCAGTGCTGCAGGAAATCTTACACCCACCTGCGGGGTCTGGATGTGAAATCTCAAGCAGAAGGCAGTGTGATGACTGTGCAGCACTTTCTCCTTGCACCACTGCTTCATCAGCCGAGATTACCATGCTCCTTACTTTTAAATAAGCTTTTTAATTACATTTCACTTCTGATTTGGAGAGGAACCGAGATGTCTGCTGACTATCACGGTGTTTGCGTTTCCCTCGAGTAAACATCACTTGTTATGCCCGGGGAACATTTCAGTCTTATTTTAGCAAAACAAGATTTGTTCAGTTGGAGAAAAGACAAACTACAGTGAAGGGATAGCCGATGGTTTGGGACTGAGAGGATAGGGCGGAGAAAGGAAGTGTAAAGGTGAGGGACGGGGGTGAAGAAGGTGATAGGTGGAGCTGGGAGAGGGAGGAAGGGTAGGTGGATCTAGGAGGTGTCAGGGTACAGAGGCAGGGAGTGCCATGGACCAGTGTCAGCTTATACCATTAATTTTCTAGCTGAAGTTCCTCCAGTACTGGTTCCTGATCCCAGTGGCCACTGCCCCTCTCTGTTGTTAGCAATGGCTGATACTGGGATCCACTGAGACCATTTTTGGGCATAGGACAAGGGGATGGAGACAACTTACTGTTGTGCCAAACCCCAAGGGCTGATATATATAAAGTCGTACAGTACATCAATAAGCCCTCCAGCCAGTCCTGTGTCTGTTGGCCCTCAAGTCCTCTGCTACACAATTTACCTGCACTTCATGTGTCGACCTCTACATCTTGGCAATCAGGCTCTGAGCTAGATTCTTCTTCAATGTTATAAGAGTTCCTACCTCCTCTATACCTCAGGCAGTGGCGAAAAAAAATCTCAGTTCCCCTCTAAACATTTTCCTCTTTACTCTGAACTTACACTCAGGCCACTATATTAAATACACCTGTACACTGCTCATTGACACAAATATCTAGTCAGCCAATCATGCGGCAGCATTTCAACGCATGAAAGCATGCAGACATGGTCAAGCAGTTCAGCTGTTGCTCAGAGTAAACTTCAGAATGAGGAAAAAACTGACTGACCATATGGAATCACTGTTGGTGCCAGATGGGGTGGTTTGAGTATCGCAGAAACGGCTGATCTCCTGTGATTTTCAAGCACAACAGTCTCTAGAGTTTACAGAGAATGGTGTGAAAAAGTAAAAAAAGCAACCAGTGAGTGGCAGTACTGCCTTGTTAAAGGGAGAGGTCAGAGGAGAATAGCCAGACTGGTTCAAGCTGACAGGAAGGCGACAGTAACTCAAATAACCATGCGTTACAACGATGATGTACAGAAGAACATCTGTGAGCGCACAACATGTCAAACATTGAAGTGGATGGGCCACAGCAGCGGAAGACCATGAACACACACTCAGTGGCACTTATAGGGGCACCTAATCAAGTGACAACTGAAAGCTGTGTGGCACATTTTCCCACTATCTATCCACCCTACCTGTGCCACTCATTTTTTTGTGGGCATCTATTACGTCTGTTCCCATCTCCCCTCAACCTCCTCCACATCCTGGAGAAACAAAGTAGCGGCAGCGAATGACTTTCATTTCCCCAGTACTGACTAGGCTGCCCTAGTGCCAAAGACTGACACAGGTGCATCTTGATGGGGTATATAGCCAATCCAGCCACGGAAGGGGTGACACTAGGTTTGTATTTGGAAATTAAGCTGTCTAGGTAACTATAGATTCAGTGGAAGAGCGCTTTGATCACAAAGCAGTAGCTTTTCAGGCAGTTATGGATAAGGATAAGACTGGACCAGTGGGGTAAAGCGGGGCAAGGGCAAATTACAATACTGTTGGGCAGAAACTCTGGAGAATAGATGAGGAACAGCTTTTTATTGGGTGATCCACATCTTATATGTGGCAGCCATTTAAAGGCACCTAGAGAGCTGGTGCAGTGACAACAACTTGATGCTTAATGTCACCAAAACCAAGGAGATGATCGTTGATTTCAGACGGTCTCAGCCTGAGCACACACCCCTCAGCATCAGCGGCTCCACAGTGGAGAGAGTGGAAAACAGCAAGTTCCTTGGGGCGCAGATCTCGGACAATCTCACCTGGTCCAGGTTTTACACCACTGGGATTGTGAAATGAGCCCAGCAGAGACTGCACTTTTTGAGGAAGCTTAAACAAGCATCACTCCCCACTAACATCTTAACTACATTCTAGAGGCGTGGTTGAGAGTGTGCTGACTTTTTGCATCACAACCTGGTACTCCAGCTGCAGTGCTGCCGACAAAAAAGCCTTGCAGAGGGTGGTTAGGGGGGCAGAGAAGGTTATTGGGGTCTCCCTACCTTCTGTCTAAAACCTGTTTCAGAGTCGATGCCTCCAGAAGACACGGTACATCATTAAAGACCCCTCACACCCTCTCCATAAACTGTTTGTTTTTCTGCCATCAGGCAAACGTTACAGGAGCATCAAAACAAAAACCACAAGGCAACTAAACAGCTTCCTCCCACTGCTAAATAGCTGCTCTACCTGACTCTGCTTTGGACACTTTTAACTTGCACTGGACACTCATAACTTGATTTTAACCAACATGTTGCTGTTATGTTTTACTATTTATTGTTGCGTTTGTTATGTTATGATTGCACTGCTCCTGGGAAACGCTGTCTCATTCTGCCCTGCAGAGCTGATGTACGGTTAGAATGACAATAAACTTTTTGAATCTTGAATTTTGAATCATTGCTGATTTGGAAGAGGGGTCAGAGTGTAGCGTAGCAAAATTTGCTGATGACACTAAACTGAGTGGAAAAGCAAATTGTACAGAGGATGTGGAGAGTCTGCAGAGAGATATAGATAGGTTAAGTGAGTGGGCCAAGGTCTGGCAGATGGAATACAACATTGGTAAATGTGAGATCATCCACTTTGGAAGGAATAATAGAAGAGCAGATTAGTATTTAAATGGTGAAAGATTGCAAAGGGACTTGGGAGTGCTTGTTCATTGCTAGAGGGATTGAATTCAAGAGCAGGGAGGTCATGCTGCAACTATACAGGGTACTGGTGAGGCTGCACCTGAATTCTGGCATAAGTGTCCAAGTGAGAGAGAACTGTGTGCAGTGTGGTGGATATTGCGTCCTCCGTAGAGCGGTTGGGACAATAAGCAGACTGCAGGGGATCCAGCGATGAGGGGAGGCTGGCTGTGATATGAGGCTTGACAAGCCGTTCAAAACATTTCATCACTATGGGGGTCAGGGCAACGGGACGGTAATCATTCAGTCAGGCTACAACTGATTTCATTCAGTCAGGCTACAACTGATTTCTTTCAGACAGGCTACAACTGATTTCATTCAGACAGGCTACAACTGATTTCTTTCAGACAGGCTACAACTGATTTCATTGCTACAGGGATGATTGTGGAGGTTTTGAAGCATCTGGGGACAATGGCTTGACTAAGGGAGATGTTGAAAATGTCTGTCAGGACATCTGCTAATACATCAGCACATTCCTTGAGCACACGCCCATGGATGTTGTCGGGACCTCCCGCTTTTCCTGGGTTAACCCTGGCGAGGGTCCTCCGTTTTTGGTCAGATGGTAAGAAGGGACTGGCTGTAGTGTTTGATGCTTCGAAGCGTGCAAAGAAATTGTTTAACCTGTCTGGAAGAGAGGCATCGCTGTCATCAGTTTTCTGCCTGATCTTGTAGTCTGTCAGAGCTTGAATTCCCTGCCACGGCCATCTGGTGTCACCTGTATCACAGAAGTGTCCATGTATTTTGCCCGAGTAGGCCCTTTTTGCTTTCCTGATCCCTGGCTGAGCGAAGCTCACTCCTGTCCCCTGATCTGTAGGCTGTGTCACGGGCCTTCAGTAGTGAACGCACCTCTGTTGTCATCCATGGCTTTTTATAACCACGTGCGGTGAAGGTTTTCATCACAGTGACATCCTCCGTGCATTTGGCTATGTAGCTGATTACTGCCTTGGCATACTCCTCAATGTCTATATGGTCATCACAGGAGGCTGCTGTCTTGAATATGTCCCAGTCTGTGTGCAAAAAACAGTCTTGTAGTGCCGAGGCTGTTCCTTTTGGCCAGACCCTTATCTGTGTTTTCTCTGCTCTCACACGTTGAAGCAGTGGTTTACATGCTGGTGTTAACATGACAGATATGCGATCAGAGTGTAAATGGTAAACAGCTGGGGGCCCAGCACCGACCCCTGTGGCACCCCTCTCACCACTGACTGCCAACCGGAGAAACACCCATTTATACCAACTCTGCCTTCTATTGGTTAACCAATCCACTCTCCATGCCAATACACTTCCTCCAACTCCACGCATCCGTATCTTATTTATAAGTCTCTTGTGCAGCACCTTATCGAATGTCTTCTGGAAATCCAAGTATATGACATCCACCTGTTCCCCTCTATCCATTATGTCCTCAGAACTCTAGTAAGTTTGTCAAACAGGACCTGGCCTTTCTGAATCCATGCTGCATCTGTCTAATGGAACCACTCCTTTCTAAATGTTTCGCTATTTTTTCCTTAATGACAGCTTCAAGCATTTTCCCGACTACAGGTGTTAAGATTACTGGCCTATAGTTGCCCATCTTCTGCCTACATCCTTTTTAAAAAAGTGTTGTGACATTTGCTGTCTTCCAATCCGCCGGGACCTGCCCAGAGTCTAGAGAGTTTTGATAAATGATTACCAAAGCATCTACTATAACCTCCACCAATTCCTTCAGAACCCTGGGATGCATCCCATCAGGACCAGGGGACTTATCTACCTTCAGGCCCTCTAGTTTGCTCATCACTATCTCTTTAGTGACAGTGATTTTATCGAGGTCCTCACCTCCCATTTTGTCCATAACATCCTTCTTTGGTATATTAGACGTGTCCTCCACCGTGAAAACCGACACAAAATAGTCATTCAATGCCTCAGCCATTTCCTTATCACCCAATATCAATTTCCCCTTCTCATCTTCAAAGGGAACTATGTTGACTTTAGCCACCCTCCTCCATTTTATATATTTGTAAAAACTTTTGATGTTTTTATATTTTGTGCTAATTTACTTTCATACTCTATCTTCCCTTTCCTTATTTCTTGTTTAGTTGCTCTTTGTTGCTTTTTAAAGTTTTCCCAATCCTCCAGTCTCCACTACTCTGCGACTTTGTACACAAGCTTTTACTTTGATACTATCTTTTATTTCCTTAGTTATCCAAGGCTGGCTCTCCCCACATTTCTTTTTACTGTCCTTACTTTTGACAGGAATATACCTTTTTTGAGCACTGTGAAAAATCTCTTTGAAGTATTCCACTGTTCCTCAACTGTCCTACCAAATATCCTGTGCTCCCAATCCACATTAGCCAACTCCTCTTTCATCCCGTTGTAGTCTCCCTTGTTCAAGCATAATACACTAGTTTTAGATTTAACTATTTCATCCTCCATCTGAATGCGAAATTCAATCATACTATGATCACTCTTTCCAAGAGGATCCCTGACTACAAGATCATTAACCTTACCTTCTCATTGCACAGGACTAGATCTAAGATAGCATTTTCCCTGTAGGTTCACTAACATGCTGATCAAGAAAGCCATCACAGGTGCATTCTATGAAGTCCTCCTCAGGACATCCTTGACCAACTTGATTCACCCAATCTGTGTGGAAGTTAAAATCCCCCATGACAACTGCCATTCCGTTCTTACAAGCCTCAGTTATTTCTTGGTTAATAGCTACTACCACTGCAATATTTTTATTAGGTGGCCTATGAACAACTCCCACCGGTGATTTTTTCCCTTTACTATTCTTAATCTCTACCCAGATGGCCTCAACATTCTGCTCCATAGATCTTACATCCTCTCCCACTATCGCCCTGATCTTATCCTTAATTAAGAGCGCCACCCCACCTCCTCTGCCTTCCTGCCTATCTTTCTGTATTACCTGATACCCATGGATAGTTAATTCCCAGTCATCTCCATCTTGCAACCAGGTTTCTGTAATGGTCAATCAAATCATATGCCTTGGTACTAATCTGTGCCACAAGTTCACTAAACTTGTTTCTAATACTACGGGCATTTAGATGAAGTGCCCTTATACTCATTGTCCTAGTGACCTATGGAATATTTTCTTTTTACTTTTATGCACTCTACTCCTACTTTTTTCTTCACTAACTCTAGCTTTGGTCTCTGCATCACCTCCCTCTTCTTTTCTGTGTGGGTTCCCATCCCCCTGTCATATTAGTTTAAAGCCTCCCCAACAGCACTAGCAAACAATCTCCCTAGGACATTGATCCCGGCCCTGCCCAGATGTAGACTGTCCGGGTGGTACTGGTCCCACCTCCCCCAGAAGCGGTTCCAATGTCCCCAGAATCTGAAACGCCCCACCCCTCTCCTGCACCACCACTCAAGCCACATATTCATTCTACTATCCTGCTATTCCAACTCTGGCTAGCATGTGGCACCGGTAATAATTCTGAGATGAGTACCTTTGAGGAAACATACTGAACAGGGACTTTGTCGAATATAATGGAAACCGGAGAGAACTTACGGGAGCTGAAATGAGTTAAAATATCCCTACATTCATGTCAACTCCCCTAGGTCCTACCCCTCATCTAGACTTTTGGGGCAATTTACTTTGGCTAATTAATCTAACTAACTGTATGTCTTTGGGAAGTGTGAGGAAACACCTGTGGCAATAGAAATAGAATAGAGCAGGAGCGGGCAGGAGTCCGTACCAGGAAAAAAGCAAGCCCTGGCCGGTCAGCTCTCCTGTCTATTCTGCTCTCCAATGGACATTAAATTGGACTACCTCTGTGGCAACGAAATACTCAGCGGGAGTACAGAAACAGACAGAATCCCAGACGCTGCCATTCTGCTGATTATTTATGTAACAGGTTTTCCCCCAAGCCATCAGACTACCAGCCTACTGCCCTCTGCTGTGCCTATTGTCTTGTTTATTATTTATTGTAAAGCCTGCACTGTTTTGTGCACTTTATGCAGTCCTGGGGAGGTCTGTAGCCTAGTGTAGTTTTTGTATTGTTCATGTAGCACCACGGTCCTGAAAAATGTTGTCTCATTTTTACTGTGTCCTGTACCAGCAGTTGTGGTTGAAATGACAATAAAAAGTGACTTGACTTGACATGCAAGGCACATACAATCAGCACTGGAGGATTGAACCCAGGTCAATACGGCTGTGTGGCAGCTACTCCAGCCCCTACACCACTCGGCCTGCCTCGTCGGCTTGTGGAAAGAGAGGGTTAGAGGCACAGCCTGGCATGTCACTGGCCTCTAGTATAGTAAAATAGACCCTTGGCCTCACAGTCCACATGGGCCCTTATCGTCTGCCTGTTTCCCAGTCTGCATGCGATGCACTTGCAGTACTGCCTCTGTTGTGACGCAGAATGTTTGAACAAAATGCCCCCACCCAAAAAGAAAGCAACCACTGGATTTTAGCGGAAGAATAAATGTTGTGAAGGTCACAGGTGAGAGCTCCCTGTCAGAGAAAGGCCAACTTGGCCTCTTCCATTGCTTCCAGTGAATCTGAAGGTTTGAATCTTTTGTCCACTTCAAGGAGTATAAAGGTTCCTTGGGCTTTTGGGCTTCGGTTGGTGTAGAATTGCTGAGCCCTTGGCAGCTTCCACCTGTTATCTTGCAACTCTGTTTTAGAAACGCACATATCGCTACTAATCTGCTTCTAATCAAACTTCGATTCCAAGAAACAGGAAGCTAACTTCTCACAAAGTCAATAATAAGACACTGTGACATTCATTCATGTGTCTTGTGCAAATATTTCTGCTCCAGGTAAAACAAATATTCACGTTCAAAACTGTTGCCATGTTCCAAACTCCAAGGAGGCATTTTAACTGGAGGGATATCCAAGGGGAACACGGTACAACTTTACCCCATGTCAGAAAGTCCAAAACCGAATTGTCACATCGATTCAAAACTGAGCCGGAAGAACACTGTGCTTAACTGGGATTGGTGTATGTTTGACAGTATGGCAAAGACCAGTGATGGAATAGGCTATGACAAAGACTGGCCGATGGAACAGTGAGTGACAGGGACCAGTGTACAGGACAGGGTGGGGCAGGGACTTGTCTACGGAACAGGGTGGGTGATTATGTGTTAAAATTTGAATGGGTTGATGGGAATATGCACAGAATAAAGTGACATTTGAGTAGTATTTGATGTTTGTAAAGGTTCAGGGCTGAATCCTGAGTTAGACTGCTGGCTGCAGACTTTCAGTCACAGAAACTGTTATGTCCTTCCCGATTTGGATAGTTATCTTATTTCGAATTACTAGATCTCACTGCTTTCTTGTGGGCTCACAGCTGTTTTTAATTGCTTATGATCGTGGTGTTAGGCAAAATTAGCTTTCGCCATCAGGGCGTCCAGTTTATATTGTTTGTACATTTTATTTTGTAGTCGCTAGCTCTTGCTAGAAGGAATTTCAATCCATATTTGAATCTGCCTCTCTTTAGAATGTCGAGAGATACAGTCTTTTTACATCTCTCCTTCACATTGACAGGATCTCCCGGTTGCCACCCACTTCAACTCTGCTTCACATTCCCAATCGGATATGTCCATACATGGCCTCCTCCACTGCCATGATGAGGCCAAACCTCAGTTGGAGGAACAACGTCTCATATACCGTCTGGGTAGCCTCCAGCCCCTTGGTATGAAAATCAAATTTTCTGACTTCTGGTAATTCCCTCCCTCTCCCTTCCCTCATCCCACTTTCACTCTGTCTCCTCTTCTAGCTGCCTATCACCTCTCTCATGATTCTGCCTTCTTCTACTATCCACAGTTCTTTCCCCTTTCATTCTTTCTTCAGCTCTCCTGCCTATCCCCTCCCTGCTTCCCCTTCCCCACCCCTTGTTCTTTCCTCTGATTGGTTTTCCACCCTCTCCCCACCTCCTTTATAGGGCCCCTGCCCCCTCTTCCTTCAGTCCTGACGAAGGGTCTTGGCCCGAAACGTTGACCGCTCCTTTCAACAGATGCTGTCCGACCTGCTGAGTTCATCCAGCTTGTTTGTACGTGTTGATTTGACCACAGCATCTGCAGTGTGCTTTGTGTTTTTGAGTCTTTCTACATCAGCTCCTAGCGTAATCTAACACGTCGGTGAATAATAAAAGTGCCTTCAACAACAGTTACGCCAGGACTTGAGCTATCTGTCTGCCCAGCTTCGAAAACGGGGGAAACTCCTAAGCAAGGGCAAAATGGTAAATAGACTGGCGAGTCCATCCGCGGGGGACAAGACTTTGATTCTGCAAGCTCCTGCATGATATGAAGTTAAAATGTCGGCAGCAGAGAAGAAAATCCTTGTAAGCAGGTCAGATACGTTCATCTAGATTATCCGGGCAGTCTAACAGATGTGCAACAAGCTGGAAGCTGAAGCTAGAATCAAAGGCCAAAGCAGTGCTAGTAAGGTCGTCGTGTGCAAACAGAGAAACTGATATGAAAGTAAAGAAGTCCCGCCTGGAACCCACATCAGAGGCAGTGGCGGATTTAGCCAAGGCCAAAGCGGAGCAGCTAGCTGACAATGACGATGTTAGAGCGAACTGAGAGGACGGCGAAGTTCATCCTAGACCACGCTGCTTATGCTCAGACCCACCCCCCAGCAGACAATCAATCACAGGGGCTCCTCTTCCTCAGGATAACACTCCGCAACTCCACACCTTTTACCCAACAGAGACCGTCTCCCTCATGTTCTCGTACTTACACCGAACAGGCAGATACCTCAGAACCGGCCACTCATTCACCCATAGATCTGAAGGAGACATGCAGCCGTGTAGTGGAAGACTCGAAGGTTCCCACGCACGTTGGCATAACACAGGAGGTGATGCACCACCCCCTCCCTCCAATGAACCCCGAACGAATCACAATGTCTCAGAGCTTGCGAGATGCCTAGGGGAGCGAAGATCCCCCCACAAGGAGCTCTCCCTATGTTTCCTCAGCCAGCCACTGGACGAGGGATTGGGATGCTATCATCCAGTGGTCTGAATGCAGCAACAACAAAGTCGTTACAGCTCTTCATATTGGCCCACCCCCCGGTCTGTGAAGAAGAACACAAGAACCTCCTCACAGTTTCCTCTCGTCACCACCGCTCTCTGTACTGAGGTCTGTGGGGAGAACTCTGCCAGTAAGTCATGTTCAAAGATCTGCCTTGTCCCTGTAGTCCATCCCTCACCGATGGCATCTCCCCTTACACACTTATGACATGTGAAGGTGTGTCACAGATGGTTGGAGGAAGAGCAAGTGGCTTTATTGTCGAATCTGTTGATGAAAAGACTCAATTAGCTCTCCCCACGCTCATTGAGTGCAATAAACTTCCAGTCAACAAGAAGGAAATCTCCATTCCAGAAGCAGCGACTCACCACCCTTACATCGAGTGCCTAGCCAGCAAGGTGCTGTCACTCAGTCTAAAGGCCGACACCCTGTTCCTCCCAGGAAGAGACACCATGCAGGTACACAAGAAACTAAAGCAAAGTGATGGGCCTCCAAAAGCTCCCTTTGCGCAGAGGTCAGCACGGGGATGGGTCTCCGTAGGAGACGTCTGCCTAGGGAGTGCACACAAACTTTCACCTGATGTTCGCTCGGTGAACTAGCGTTCAAGAAAACAGGCACTCCAGCATCCACGTCATGGACAGCTTCAGCCAATCCTGCCAGCCTCCCGTCTCTCCCACTTTGACCTTGGCAGGCAATAGAGCAGCATGGGTGAATCTGTCTTTGTCCATAAAGGATGACTACAAACCAGCTCCTTCAATGGATGGCCTTACTTTCCCGAAGGTGATGGACAGCGGGTTCCATCAAGACAGCTCCAACAGCTGGGTAGCTCTGCTCCCCTTCCGCAGTCCCCGACAACACCCCTTTCCAAACAGCCACTTTCCCTCGCTTACACACAGGCTCAAGAAACGTCCTGAAGACAACGAACAGTATAAATGCAAAAGTAGACTGTTGGAAAATGATTGAAACGTGAGCTCTGGTTACAAATCTGTAAAAACAAAGTCAATATTTTGAGTTTGTACAGATTCTAGATTTCTTTTGGATTCTCAGTTCTATATTTGATGTGATCTAATCGGTTTATTTTGAAGTTTTGGTAGTGATCCCTCTTGAAGGGCACAATTTTACTCCTGTATTTTGAATGGTTTTATTACTCCTCGGTATTTGGCTGTGCTATTCAACTGATCAGCAACATTGATTCCAATATGTTTAATTTTTTTTTGTGTGAAAGCCCAGAGTTCAGTTGGTGGCATCTTTTACAGATACCAGGAAGGGATTGTTATGTCTTCCCTGATTTGGATTGTTATTTTATTTCTAATGATGAGATCTTATTGCTTACTTGTGGGTTCACAGCTGTTGTTGATTGGTCATTATTGCATTGTTAATCAATTAGATTTCATCATCAGGGCAGCCATTTTATATCATTTGTACCTTTCGTTTCGTAATTAGATGCACTTGTTAGAAGTCAAAGGAATGTCAATCAATATTTGAATCTGCCTTTCAGTAGTCCGCCGAGAAATACTGTCTTTTTACATCGGCTCCTTGCGTACTGTAACACATTGGTGAATAATAAAACCACGTTCAACAACAGTTATTTATCTGTCTGGTTTAGAAAATGGGGCAACTCTTGAGTCAGGGCCGAATAGTAACAGACCCTCCACCTCTTATCACCAATCTAACTTTGCCCTGAATTCTTTGGGCTTTAACCAGTCTCTGAAAAAGCCCTTCTGAAGTCTGTGCAGGCTACCGCAATCAACAGCACCACATCACATGTCACGCCTCTTCAAAAAATTCAATCAAATCAGTCGGACCGCATCTCCCATAACAAAACCATCTGAGCAATCTTTGATCAGTCCTTGATGTGCAGATTAGCCTGCCCCTTGGGACGGGTTCCAATATTTTCCCCACCACTGACATTAGACTCACAGCTCTGCAATTATCCCTACTGTCTTGAATAAAGACAGCACATTTTTTGCCTTCCAATCATTTGGTAGTTAACCTGTTTCAAGTCAAAATTTATAAAATCTTTCATGGCAATAACCTTTTTCCTGGCCTGAGATACATTTCATCAGTTCCTGGGGATTTATCCATAAGACCATAAGACATAGGAGCAGAGGTAGGCTGAATGGCCTATCAGGTCTGCTCCGCCATTCCATCATGGCTCAGTTATTAGCCCTCTCAACCCCATCCCTTCTCCTTCCTCCTCATCATAACCTATGAGACCTTTAATAACAAGAACCTATCAACGTCCACTTTAAATGTACCCAAAGCCTTGGCCTCCACAGCCACCTGTGCCAATGAATTCCACAGGTTCAGCACCCTCTGGACAAGGAAATTCCTCCTCATTTCTAAAGGCATGTTCTTCTATCTTGAAGCTGTACCCTCTAGTCCTAGGCTCCCCCACTATAGGAAACATCCTCTCCATCTCCTCTCTGTCTAGCCCTTTCAATATCTGACAGGTGTCAATGAGGTCTCCCTCATTCTGTTAAACTCCAGCAATTATGGGTCCACAACCATCTAACCCTCTTCATACATCGACCATTTCATTCCCAAGACCATTCTCGTGAACCTCCTCTGGACCCTCGCCAGCACACCCTTTCTTAGATAAGGGACCCAAAACTGTTGACAATACTCCAAATGTGGTCTGACCAAAGCCTCAGCATTACATCCTTGCTTTTACATTCTTGTCCTCCTGAAACGAATGCTGACCAACATTGAATTTACTTGCCTCATCCTGCCAGTTAACATTCAGGCAGCCCTGCATGAGGACTTCCAAGTCCCTTTGTACTTCTGATTTCTGAATTTTCTCCCCATTTAGAAAATAGTCTGCACCTTATTCCTTCTAGCGAGGTGCATGACTATTCACTTCCCTACACCTTTAAGATCTTTGTTCTTCTAATTTCTTTTTCATCTTAAGTACTTCTATGCACTTTCTTTAATACTGACGGACCTTTTCTATTTTCAATTTTCTAGACCTGTTTTACACTTCTGTTTTTATGTACTGTATGTTCGGCTCGCGTTAAGTCTTGGCATCCATGTTTCCCTGCACTTGTCCTCCACACCTTCAGTCTTGTAGGAACAGGCTGGCCTTGGACTCTCCCTACTGCACTTTTTGAATGACTCCCACTTGTCAGATGTAGACTTCCATGCTCTTTTCATCAGGCCCAGAACTGTTGTTATTTAAACTGTCCTTCTCCCAATATATCACCTTCATTACTGGACCATTCGTATCTCTTTCCAGAACTACTCTGAAACCTACAAGTTAGGGTCACTGCCACTACCTTCACAAGGCACATCCATGGATACTTTGACACTGTTGCTGGGAAACGTTCCTTAATGGCTAAAACTACACCTTCTCCAATGACGGGCTCAAAACGCTCTCCTGCATTCTCTTTAAGAATTGCACAGCTTCTCTGCCTTTCACACTAGGGCAATCCTGGGTAATATACTGTAGCAGTTGAAATCTCCTGCCACCATAACCTTATTAATCTTACACCTCACCGTGGGTTGTCTACATATCTGCTCCTCTCAGAATCAGAATTGGGTTTAATATCTGAAATCCTTTGTTATGTGGTGGCAGTACATTGTAATACATAATAATAACCAGCATGGATGATTCTAAAGTTAAATTAAATAAGTAGTGCAAAAAGAAATAAAAAGGAAAAGGTGGCGAGGTAGTCCTGTCTCTCCCATTGATATGTACTGTAGTCCCTACAAAGTGATCATCCCTTGCGTTGCTTGTCCGAGAAAATCTTATGGCGGTGCTTTGGAAGGATAGATTAGAGAGCTCCTCTAGGGAGGCTATTTGGGTGGAATTGAGGAATGGGAAGGGTGTAGTAACACTGATAGGAGTGTATTATAGGCCACCTAATGGGGAGCGTGAGTTGGAAGAGCAAATGTGTAAGGAGATAGCAGATATTTGTAGTAAACACAAGGTGGTGATTGTGGGAGATTTTAATTTTCCACACGTAGACTGGGAAGCTCATTCTGTAAAAGGGCTGGATGGTTTAGAGTTTGTGAAATGTGTGCAGGATAGTTTTTTGCAACAATACATAGAAGTACCGACTAGAGATGGGGCAGCGTTGGATCTCCTGTTAGGGAATGCGATAGGTCAGCTGACTGATGTATGTGTTGGGGAGCACTTCGGGTCCACTGATCACAATAGCATTAGCTTCAATATAATTACGGAGAAGGACAGGACAGGACCTAGAGTTGAGATTTTTGATTGGAGAAAGGCTAACATTGAGGAGATGCGAAGGGATTTAGAGAGAGTGGATTGGGTCAAGTTGTTTTATGGGAAGGATGTAATAGAGAAATGGAGGTTATTTAAGGGTGAAATTATGAGGGTACAGAATCTTTATATTCCTGTTAGGTTGAAAGGAAAGGTTAAAGGTTTGAAAGCACCATGGTTTTCAATGGATATTAGAAATTTGGTTCGGAAAAAGAGGGATGTCTACAATAGATATAGGCAGCATGGAGTAAAGGAATTGCTCGAGGAATATAAAGAATGTAAAAGGAATCTTAAGAAAGAGATTAGAAAAGCTAAAAGAAGATATGAGGTTGGTTTGGCAAATAAGGTGAAAGTAAATCCGAAAGGTTTCTACAGTTATATTAAAAGCAAGAGGATAGTGAGGGATAAAATTGGCCCCTTAGAGAATCAGAGTGGTCAACTATGTGTGGAGCAGAGGGAGATGGGAGAGATTTTGAACAATTTCTTCTCTTCGGTATTCACTAAGGAGAAGGATATTGAATTGTGTAAGGTGTGGGAAACAAGTAAGGAAGTTATGGAACCTATGACAATTAAAGAGGTGGAAGTACTGGCGCTTTTAAGAAATTTAAAAGTGGATAAATCTCTGAGTCCTGACAGGATATTCCCCAGGACCTTGAGGGAAGTTTGTGTAGAAATAGTAGGAGCTCTGACGGAGATCTTTAAGATGTCATTAGAAATGGGGATTGTGCCGGAGGATTGGCGTTTTGCTCATGTGGTTCCATTGTTTAAAAAGGGTTCTAGAAGTAAGCCTAGCAATTATAGACCTGTCAGTTTGACATCAGTAAATTAATGGAAAGTATTCTTAGAGATAGTATTAATAATTATCTGGATAGACGGGATCTGATTAGGAGTAGCCAGCATGGATTTGTGCGTGGAAGGTCATGTTTGACAAACCTTATTGAATTTTTTGAAGAAGTTACGAGGAATGTTGACGAGGGTAAGGCAGTGAATGTAGTCTATATGGACTTCAGCAAAGCCTTTGACAAAGTTCCACATGGAAGGTTAGTTAAGAAGGTTCAGTCATTAGGTATTAATGCTGGAGTAATAAAATGGATTCAACAGTGGCTAGATGGTGATGCCAGAGAGTAGTGGTGGATAATTGTTTAGTGGGATGGAGGCCGGTGACTAGCGGGGTGCCTCAGGGATCTGTTTTGGGCCCAATGTTGTTTGTAATATACATAAATGATCTGGATAATGGGGTGGTAAATTGGATTAGTAAGTATGCCGATGATACTAAGGTAGGAGGTGTTGTGGATAATGAGGTGGGTTTTCAAAGCTTGCAGGGAGTTTTATGCCCATTAGAAGAATGGGCTGAACGTTGGCAGATGGAGTTTAATGCTGAGAAGTGTGAGGTTCTACATTTTGGCAGGAATAATCCAAATAGAACATACAGGGTAAATGGTAGGGCATTGAGGAATGCAGAGGAACAGAGAGATCTAGGAATAACAGTGCATAGTTCCCTGAAGGTGGAGTCTCATGTAGATAGGGTGGTGAAGAAGGCTTTTGGAACGCTGGCCTTTATAAATCAAAGCATTGAGTACAGAAGTTGGAATGTAATGTTAAAATTGTACAAGGCATTGGTAAGGCCAAATTTGGAATATTGTGTGCAGTTCTGGTCACCGAATTATAGGAAAGATATCAATAAATTAGAGAGAGTGCGGAGACGATTTACTAGGATGTTACCTGGGTTTCAGCACTTGTTACAGAGAAAGGTTGAACAAGTTAGGTCTCTATTCATTGGTGCGTAGAAGGTTGAGGGGGGATTTGATCGAGGTATTTACAATTTTTAGAGGGATAGATAGAGTTGACGTGAATAGGCTGTTTCCATTGAGAGTAGGGGAGATTCAAACGAGAGGACATGATTTGAGAGTTAGGGGGCAGAAGTTTAAGGGAAACACGAGGGGGTATTTCTTTACTCAGAGAGTGATAGCTGTGTGGAATGAGCTTCCTGTAGAAGTAGTAGAGGCCAGTTCAGTTGTGTCATTTAAGGTAAAATTGGATAGGTATATGGACAGGAAAGGAGTGGAGGGTTATGGGCTGAGTGCGGGTAGGTGGGACTAGGTGAGATTAAGAGTTCGGCACGGACTAGGAGGGCCGAGATGGCCTGTTTCCGTGCTGTGATTGTTATATGGTTATATTTGCCCAAAGGTCGAGGCCTCGTTTGAAGAGCCCCCTCTTTACCACTCCGGTCACTGCTGAGGGTTTTGTCCCATGGAAGGCAAGCTGCCAGTCCTCCCTTTCAACCACGTCTCAGTGATAACAACAATATATTCCTTCCTCCACCAACCGCACCTCTTCCATTTCACACATGTCTGCTCCTTCCGCCCTACCAGGGATAGGGTCCCTCTTGGTCTCACCCAACACCCCACTAGTCTCCGCATCCAGCACGTAATTCTCCAAAACTTCCGCCACCTCCAATGGGATCCCACCACCAAGCACATCTTTCCTTCCACCCCCCCAACACCTTCTGCTTTCCACAGGGATCGCTCCCGACACAACTGCTTTGTCCGTTCGTCCCTCCCCGCTGATCTCCCTCCAGGCAGGTGCCTGGAGGGCACAAGTGCATCGCCTGCTCCTACACCTCCTCCCTCATTACCATCCTGGGCCCCAAACAGTCCTTCCAGGAGAGGCGACACTTCACCTGAGAGTCACAGTTACTGCGTTGGGAGCACCCTGTGTGGCCTCCTGTACAACAGTGAGCCTCGACGTTGATCGGGAGACCAGTTCGACCAGCATCTACGCTCTGTCCACCACAACAGGCGGGATCTCCCAGAGGCCACCCGTCTTAATTCCACTTCCCATTCTCATTCTGCTATGTCTATCCATGGCCTCCCCCCACTGTCGTGATGAGGCCCCACTCAGGTTGGAGGAACAACAGCTTATATTCCGTTTGGGTAGCCTCCAACCTGATGGCCTGAACATCGATTTCTCAAGCTTCCAGTAATCCCCCCCACCCTCTCCCTTGCTTCACCATTCCCCTTCCCCTTTTCCCTGCCCATCTGGTTCTCCTCCCTTTTCTCCTTTCTTCCATGGCCTTCCGCCTCCTTCCCAGCTGGCTACTTCACCCCTCCCCTCCAAGTCTCACCTATCACCTGGTGTTTCTCTCTCCCCTCTCCCCCCCCCCCTTTAAACCTACTCCTCAGCTTTTCTTCTCCAGTCCTGCGGAAGGGTTTTGGCCGAAACGTCACCTGTACTTTATCCATCGATGCTGCCTGGCCTGTTGAGTTCCTCCAGCATTTTGTATGTGTTGCCTATATTCTTAAGCTCGTCTGCCTTACCAGTTAGATTCCTTCTGTTTAATTAGTTATACATTGGCATTATTCCCATGTGCTTGTTCATGCCAATGTCTGTTCTGTCTGCTGGACTGACCTAGTTTATCATCTATATTTAACTTCATATTTCCTCTCCAAGCCCACAACTGTCTCTCTGCTGCGTGACACTGTGACTTTAACACTTGCAGATTTACATAGCATATTGAAAGTAGAGAGTGACAGGGGCTGGTGTACAGGACAGGGCGGGACGGGGACCGGTCTACGGGACAGGGCGAGACGGGGTCCGGTCTACGGGACAGGGCGAGACGGGGTCCGGTCTACGGGACAGGGCGAGACGGGGTCCGGTCTACGGGACAGGGCGAGACGGGGTCCGGTCTACGGGACAGGGCAGGACGGGGACCGCTCTACGGGACAGGGCGAGACGGGGTCCGGTCTACTGGACAGGGCGAGACGGGGTCCGGTCTACGGGACAGGGCGAGACGGGGTCCGGTCTACAGGACAGGGTGGGATGGGGACCGGTCTACGGGACAGGTCGGGACAGGGACCGATCTACCAGACAGGGTTCAGTCTACGGGACAGGGCAGGAAGGGGACCGGTCTACGGGACAGGGCGGGACGGGGACCAGTCTACGGGACAGGGCGGGACGGGGACCGGTCTACGGGACAGGGCGGGAAGGGGACCGGTCTACGGGACAGGGCGGGACAGGGACCGATCTACCAGACAGGGTTCAGTCTACGGGACAGGGTGAGACGGGGACTGGTCCATGGGACAGGGTCCGGTCTACCGGACAGAGTGAGACGGGTTCCGGTCTACGGGACAGGGTGAGACGGGGACCAGTCTATGGGACGTGAACCGGTCTATGGGACAGGGCGGGACGGGGACCGGTCTACGGGACAGGGCAGGACGGGGACCGGTCTACGGGACAGGGCGGGATGGGGACCGGTCTACGGGACAGGGCGGGATGGGGACCGGTCTACGGGACAGGGTGAGACGGGGTCCAGTCTACAGGACAGGGTGGGATGGGGACATGTCTACGGGACAGGGCAGGACAGGGACCGATCTACCAGACAGGGTTCAGTCTACGGGACAGGGCGGGAAGGGGACCGGTCTATGGGACAGGGCGGGACGGGGACCGGTCTATGGGACAGGGCGGGAAGGGGACCGGTCTATGGGACAGGGCGGGACGGGGTCTGGTCTACGGGACAGGGCGGGACGGGGTCCGGTCTACGGGACAGGGCGGGAAGGGGACCGGTCTATGGGACAGGGCGGGACGGGGACCGGTCTACGGGACAGGGTGAGACGGGAACCGGTCCATGGGACAGGGTCCGGTCTACCGGACAGAGTGAGACGGGTTCCGGTCTACGGGACAGGGTGAGACGGGGACCAGTCTATGGGACGTGAACCGGTCTATGGGACAGGGCAGGACGGGGACTGGTCTACGGGACAGGGCGAGACGGGGTCCGGTCTACGGGACAGGGCGAGACGGGGTCCGGTCTACGGGACAGGGCGAGACGGGGTCCGGTCTACAGGACAGGGTGGGATGGGGACCGGTCTACGGGACAGGTCGGGACAGGGACCGATCTACCAGACAGGGTTCAGTCTACGGGACAGGGCAGGAAGGGGACCGGTCTACGGGACAGGGCGGGAAGGGGACCGGTCTACGGGACAGGGTGGGATGTGGACCGGTCTACGGGACAGGGCGGGACAGGGACCGATCTACCAGACAGGGTTCAGTCTACGGGACAGGGCGGGAAGGGGACCAGTCTACGGGACAGGGCGGGACGGGGACCGGTCTACGGGACAGGGCGGGAAGGGGACCGGTCTACGGGACAGGGCGGGACAGGGACCGATCTACCAGACAGGGTTCAGTCTACGGGACAGGGTGAGACGGGGACTGGTCCATGGGACAGGGTCCGGTCTACCGGACAGAGTGAGACGGGTTCCGGTCTACGGGACAGGGTGAGACGGGGACCAGTCTATGGGACGTGAACCGGTCTATGGGACAGGGCGGGACGGGGACCGGTCTACGGGACAGGGCAGGACGGGGACCGGTCTACGGGACAGGGCGGGATGGGGACCGGTCTACGGGACAGGGCGGGATGGGGACCGGTCTACGGGACAGGGTGAGACGGGGTCCAGTCTACAGGACAGGGTGGGATGGGGACATGTCTACGGGACAGGGCAGGACAGGGACCGATCTACCAGACAGGGTTCAGTCTACGGGACAGGGCGGGAAGGGGACCGGTCTATGGGACAGGGCGGGACGGGGACCGGTCTATGGGACAGGGCGGGAAGGCGACCGGTCTATGGGACAGGGCGGGACGGGGTCCGGTCTACGGGACAGGGCGGGACGGGGTCCGGTCTACGGGACAGGGCGGGAAGGGGACCGGTCTATGGGACAGGGCGGGACGGGGACCGGTCTACGGGACAGGGTGAGACGGGAACCGGTCCATGGGACAGGGTCCGGTCTACCGGACAGAGTGAGACGGGTTCCGGTCTACGGGACAGGGTGAGACGGGGACCAGTCTATGGGACGTGAACCGGTCTATGGGACAGGGTGGGACGGGGACCGGTCTACGGGACAGGGCGGGACGGGGACCGGTCTACGGGACAGGGCGGGACGGGGTCCGGTCTACGGGACAGGGCGAGACGGGTTCCGGTCTACGGGACAGGGCGAGACGGGTTCCGGTCTACGGGACAGGGTGAGACGAGGACCGGTCTATGGGACGTGAACCGGTCTACGGGACAGAGTGGGACGGGGACCGGTCTATGGGACGTGAACCAGTCTACGGGACAGGGTGGGACGGGGACCGGTCTATGGGACGTGAACCAGTCTACGGGACAGGGTGGGACGGGGACTGGTCTACGGGACAGGGCGGGACGGGGACCGGTCTACGGGACAGGGCGGGACGGGGTCCGGGCTACCGGACAGGGCGAGACGGGTTCCGGTCTACGGGACAGGGTGAGACGGGGACCGGTCTATGGGACGTGAACCGGTCTACGGGACAGAGTGGGACGGGTTCCAGTCTACGGGACAGGGCAGGACGGGTTCCAGTCTACGGGACAGGGTGGGACGGGGACTGGTCTACCGGACAGTGTGAGACAGGTTCCGGTCTACGGGACAGGGCAGGACAGGGCGGGACGGGGTCCGGTCTACGGGACAGGGCGGGACGGGGTCCGGTCTACGGGACTGGGTGAGACGGGTTCCGGTCTACGGGACAGGGTGAGACGGGGACCGGTCTATGGGACGTGAACCGGTCTACTGGACAGGGTGAGACGGATTCCGGTCTACGGGACAAGGCGAGACGGGGTCCGGTCTTCAAGCTCATGCACCTTCCTGCAACAGGGTGGCCACAACTGTTCTCAATACTCCAATCATACCAGGGAAGGTGGGATCTGTTCCGACGGGACGGTTTACACCTGAACTGGAGCGGTACTAACATTCTTGCAGGGAAGTTTGCTAGTGCTTCTTGGGGGTGGGGGGGGGGGTTTAAACTAAATTTGCAGGGGGCGGGGATCCAGAATGTGAGAGGGGATAGCGAGAGGAAGAATAAAGGACAGGTGGGGACTACACGGTTCCGGAATATTAAGTATGTAGTAGAGAAAGGTGAGGCGGAACAAGTGATAAGGAGGACACATGTACAGAGGGATGGTCTGACGGAACATGGAGTTAAATGTGCAGAAAGAATAAGTAAATTTAGGAAGGACAACAAAATTCTAGGGGCTTATAGCCTGATGGGAGTTCGGGGAGCTGGGTTAAGCACAATAGGCAGCGATTCAAACAGAGAGAGGAGAAATGGGCTAAAAATTCTATATCTGAATGCGCGAAGTGTCAGAAATAAGGCGGATGAGCTTGAAGCCCAGGTGCGAATGGGTAACTATGATGTTGTTGGGATAACGGAGACATGGCTGCAGGGAGATCAGACCTGGGAAATGAATGTACAAGGGTATACGTGCTATGGTAGGGACAGAAATGTGGGCAGAGGGGGTGGGGTGGCCCTGTTGGTGAGGAATGAGATTCAGTCCTTTGCAAGGGGGTACATAGGGTCAGGAGAAATGGAATCTGTGTGGATAGAATTGAGGAACAGTAAAGGCAAAAGGACCCAAATGGGTGTTGTCTATAGGCCACCAAACAGTAGCATGGATATTGGGTGCAAGTTGAATAGGGAGTTAACATTGGCATGTGGCAAAGGTTATGTCGCAGTAGTTATGGGGGATTTCAACATGCAGGTGAACTGGGAGAATCAGGTTGGTGCTGGACCACAGGATAGGGAGTTTGTAGAGTGCCTACGGGATGCATTCTTGGAACAGCTTGTATGAGAGCTGACCAGGGACAAGACTATTCTGGATTTAGTGTTACGTAATGAACAGGATTTGATAAGCGATCTTGCAGTAAAGGAGCCATTAGGAGGTAGTGATCATAATATGATAAGTTTTTATCTGCAATTTGAGAAGGATAAGGGCAGCTCGGAGGTGTCAGTGTTGCAGTTGAACGGGGAAACTATGGAGCCAAGAGGGAGGAGCTGGCCAAAGTTAACTGGACGGATATCCTAGCAGAAAAGACAGTGGAACAGCAATGGCAGGTATTCTTGGGAATAATGCACAAGGTGCAAAATCAGTTCATCCCCCGGAGAAGGAAGGATTCAAAGGGGGGAAAGGGGCCACAGTGGTTGACAAAGTCAGAGATTGCATAGCATTAAAAAAAAGGAAGTATGACAGAGCTAAGGTGAGTGGGAGGACAGATGATTGGGAAATTTTTAAGGAACAACAGAACTTAACTAAAAAGGCAATACAGGGAGAAAAAATGAGGTACAAACGCAAGCTAGCCAGGAATATAAAGGAGGATAGCAAAAGCTTTTTTAGGTAAGTGAAGAGAAAGAAGATAGTTAAGAACAATGTTGGGCCCTTGAAGAATGAATTGGGTGAAATTGTTATGGGAAACAAAGAAATGGCAGAAGAATTTAATAAGTACTTTAGATCTGTCTTCACTAAGGAAGACACAAGCAATCTCCCAGATGTATTGTTGGGCCAAGGACATAGGGTAACAGAGGAAATGAAACAGATTGACATTAGGAAGGAAACGGTGATGAGAAGACTGATGGGACTGAAGGCTGACAAATCCCCAGGTCCAGATGGTCTGACCCTAGGGTACTAAAGGAGGTGGCCCTGGAAATTGCGGATGCATTGGTAATCATTTTCCAATGTTCCTTAGACTCAGGATCAGTTCCTGAGGATTGGAGAATGGCTAATGTTATCCCACTTTTTAAGAAAGGAGGGAGGGAGAATACAGAGAACTATCGACCTGTCAGACTAACATCAGTAGTGGGGAAGATGCTAGAGTTCATTATTAAAGATGAAATAGTGGCATATCTAGATAACAGTGATAGGATTGGGCCGAGCCAGCATGGATTTACCAAGGGTAAATCATGCTTGACTAATCCATTGGAGTTTTTCGAGGATGTAACCAGGAAGTTAGACAGAGGAGATCCAGTGGATGTAGTGTACCTCGATTTTCAGAAGGCATTTGATAAGGTCCCACATAGGAGTTTGGTGGGTAAAATCAAAGTCATGGCATTGGGGGGAAGACATTGACATGGATAGAAAACTGGTTGGCAGATCGAAAGCAAAGGGTAGCGGTGAATGGGTGTTTCTCGGAATGGCAGGTGGTGACTAGTGGGGTGCCACAGGGCTCGGTATTGGGACCACGGCTGTTTACGATTTACATCAACGATTTAGATGAAGGCATTGAGAATAACATCAGCAAATTTGCTGATGATACTAAGCTGTGTGACATGTAATGAGGATGTTAGGAGAATTCAGGGTGACTTGGATAGGCTGGGTGAGTGGGCAGATACTTGGCAGATGACGTTTAATGTGAATAAGTGTGAGGTTATCCACTTTGGGAGTAAGAACAGGAAGGCAGATTATTATCTGAATGGTGTAGAGTTAGGTAAGGGAGAAATACAAAGAGATCTAGGAGTCCTTGTTCATCAGTCACTGAAGGTGAATGAGCAAGTGCAGCAGGCAGTGAAGAAGGCTAATGGAATGTTGGCCTTTATTACAAAGGGAATTGAGTACAAGAGCAAGGAAATCCTCTTGCATTTGTACAGAGCCCTGGTGAGACCACACCTGGAGTATTGTGTACAGTTTTGGTCTCCAGGGTTAAGGAAGGACATCCTGGCTGTAGAGGAAGTGCAGCGTAGATTCACGAGGTTAATTCCTGGGATGTCTGGACTGTCTAACGCAAAGAGGTTAGAGAGACTGGGGTGGTACATGCTGGAATTAAGGAGATTGAGAGGGGATCTGATTGAAACATATAAGATTATTAAGGGATTGGACAAGATAGAGGCGGGAAATATGTTCCAGATGCTGGGAGAGTCCAGTACCAGATGGCATGGTTTGAGAATAAGGGGTAGGTCATTTAGGACAGAGTTAAGGAAAAACTTCTTCTCCCAGAGTTGTGGGGTCTGGAATGCACTGCCTCGGAAGGTAGTGGAGGCCAATTCTCTGGATGCTTTCAAGAAGGAGCTAGATGGGTATCTTATGGATAGGGGAATCAAGGGATATGGGGACAAGGCAGGAACAGGGTATTGATAGTAGATGATCAGCCATGATCTCAAAATGGCGGTGCAGGCTCAAAGGGCCAGATGGTCTACTTCTGCACCTATTGTCTATTGTCATTAACAAGGGAAAATCTGCAGAAACTGGAAATCCAAGTAACACACACAAAATGCTGGAGGAACAGCAGGTCAGGCAGCATCTGTGGAGATACTGACTGCACAAGACTGCAGAGTTCCTCCAGCATTTTGTGTGTGTGCTCACAGTAGTCTAAGTGCAGTCTCACAATGATTTATATGACTGCACCATAATGTTCCTCCTTCTAAACTCCATGCCCTGACTGATGAAGGCCAGCACGCTGAAGACCCGCTTCACTGCCCTGTCTACATGCATGGCCGTTTTCAATGCCTCTCTCAGGTCCCTCTGCTCCACAACACTTGTCTAAACCATGCCTTCCTCCAGGCCAGCTAAAAAAAGGATTCCGCTGTTACGAAGGATGAACAACTCTGATGGGCAGAAGGGTACAGAGTTGCCCATGTCCCCCTCCCCGGGAGAATCATAAACTTACTGTTACCACGCTGCTCATGAGGGAGAATGAGAGAGAGACACAGATAAGAGGAAAACAAGTTGGAACATCTGCTGCTGATAAGAGGGAGGAGAGGAGCCGTTGATTTACTGTTATGTCTTTTGGAGAGGGCTGTTTACTTGGTACCATTCTGTTCATTAAAATTCCTCAGTGGACAGCCAGAGTGGGCTGGTTTGATGGGCTAAGCCATTCAAAACTGATTGGCACCTGAGACCCCGTGAGTAGGGATAAAAGTGAGGTCTGGGGAGACACCCCTCAGACACACCAAGAGATGTACCAGGAGACACACTAGTGAGCACTGCTTAAGTGTTGGAACCCATGAGAAAGTGTGGGGCGTCGGAGACCGAACGAAGGATTGGTCAATTTTAACTCACAGTGTTTATAGCGAGGCCGGTGGGGGCTTGTGTGTGTGTCCACCCTTGCCTGGGTGACGAGTCCACCACTGAAGAACGGTCCAGCTAAAGGACAGAGGGGGTCATACCTGAATGGCCACAACAACACATCGACGGATCAAGAAAGTAAAGGAAGGTTTGAATGACTGTAGCTGTCACTGTTTGCTCACTCTCTCTCTCTCTCCCTCCAACGGTTACAACAAAAGAACCAACAACTACCTCAGCCTACATGAACTGAACTTTATACTGTCCCATGATAATTCTTTATCCCCTAGACAATGATAGAGCTTGTTTACTATTGATTATTATTATACCCACACTTTTAGGTTTAGTATTGCTAACTTGCATTATCTGTATATTTGCATTGGTGATATTGATTTGTATATTTTACTAATAAACACAGTTTTGAAAATAGTACTAAACTCCAACGGATACTTCTATCTTTGCTGGTAAGACACCCAGTTACGGGGTACGTAACACCGCTAACTACCACCAACATACCGCCTGTGGAACCAGAGGAGCCAACACACTTGAGCACTGGTACACTGCAGTCAAGAACACCTGCTATTCCATCCCACGCACACACTTTGTACAAGTCTTCTCACCTGGCTGTAGCTCGACTCCCGGCATACAGGTGGACACTGAGGACTGCAGCACCCAGTGGTGAGGACCAAGAAGGCATTGTCAGGGGAAGTGGAAGACCCACACTTACAGGACAGCTTTGAATCCGTGGACTGGACCATATTCAGGGATTCATCTTCAGATCTGAATGAATATGCCATGGTTATCACCGGCTTCATCAAGGCCAGTGTGGGTGAGTGTGTACCTTCAAGAAGCATGCCGGACATATCCAAACCAGAAACTGTGGATGAACCAGGAGATTCACAGTCTACTGAGGGCCAGATCAGTGACGTTCAAGACCAGTGATCGAGAACCCTACTAGAAGCCCAGGAAGGCCATCGTAAGGAATCCCATGTGGTCAGCCACAACCAGATGCAAGGCAGCTGTGGCAGGGTTTGCATGCCATTACTTCCAATAAGGCAAAATGCCAGTGATGCTTCCCTCCCCAATGAGCTCAATGCCTTTTTTGTATGGAAAAGAGTTTCCAAACATTCAAAGCCCTCAAAGCAATCCAGTATGACCCACTCTCTGTGCCAATTTGTTCCTTCCGGATACACATCAGGCTCCCTTTAGAACATTGCCTCCACGCTACTCTTCATTTATAGCCTCTTTAAAATTTTTAAATTAAGTACAATGTTCACAGTGGGACTGGTTTGCAGCACTTTTAGTTTCACATTAGTTCAAGGATTTCAGTTTGATTGCATTGGCTGTGAAGCTGGGAGCATCTTCGCTGAATGAGTATCACTTTCTTTTCCCTTTTCTGAGAAATAGACGCAGGAGCAGGCCATTCTGCCTCTGGAGACTACTCCACCTTTCAATAAGATTAAGTCTAATCCAACTCCTGTCTGTGACCACAAACCATGATTGATTAAAAATACGTTATTCTACATTCCTTCCTTTTGGACCACCTCAACGTACTGAGGTGATTAGATTGCCTGTATGGAGGGCACGCAAACTGAAGTTTTTCACTGCCTTGTTACATGTGCCAAAAATAAAACAATTTACCAGTTTACATTCCAGAATGGAAGTCACTGATCTGAATTGGTAACAACAGTGGCCCCGGTTCCTGAGGAACACGACCACACAACTTGTGCATTGAACACTGGCGCTTTGCTCCCATTCTGTGCATACTGTATGCCCCGACTTCATGCTTTCTGACTTCATTAGTGCCTTATCTTATGGAGGGTCTTTTGGAAATCTAGGTACACAGTACTGTGCAAGAGTGTTAACTGATACTATTGTACCTGCCTCAACCACTTTCTCAGGCAGCTCGTTCCACATACAGTCTCAGGCATGTCTATCTGGCCAAGGTGCCTAGGACTTTTGCACGGTACTGTATGGGCCAACAAGGAGCAGAGGGAGCAAGTTTGTAAATCTGGGGGGAGCAAAGGATGTTCGGAATGGTGAGGGTGCAATGCTGTGGGAGAGGTGTGACACGGGTAAAGGAGGAGTGCCAAGGGTGGGTGGGGGGGGGGTGCAGACACACCCAGTCCTGAGACATCAGGCAAGGCCATTTGGTTTATTGATCATTACATGCCTCTCTGGTGCTTCCTGTGCTCTCCCCTCTCCCTTGCCCCTCTTCCCAACCATGATTCCCCTCTCCCTGCCATCTCTCACTCTCAGCCCACAATAGAGAGCCATATTGCCCCTTTATTTGCCTGTCTTATCGGCATGTTGAATTTCACCGACCCCTCTGAATGCCAACATCTCTCAGTCTCCCACCATTTAAGAGATGATGCCTTCACACCTTACACATTATGTTATATCTCCTTGCCCGTTCACTCTGCCTGTCTATAATCTCCCTGGACTCTTTTTGCAAGGCAGCTTTGTTGCTGTTGGCTAACTTGGACATATTACACTTGATCTTCTCATCCACATGCGTTGCTATAGACTGAGAAGAGGACTCACTTTTGCAAAACCAGCCCCACTTCAGGTGGAGAAAAGGTCATTAATGAAGGAATTAATGCTGGGGTTCTGGGTGCAAGACAATCACCCCCCACCATGGTGAAGGCAGTGACTCCTTCCATCACTGTGCTGATGACTGATGGTCAGCGTACAATCCCAGCCTGTTTCCTGGCATCATGGAGTCATACAACATGGGGATAAGCCCTTCAGCCCAACTCATCCGTGCTGACTGAGATGCCCCAACTAAGCTAGTCCCAACTGCTTGCATTTGATCCCTTACCTTCCAAATTTTTCCTATCCTTGAACCCGTCCAGTACATTTTAAATTTTGTTAATGTACCTTCCTCTGGCAGAGTGAGTAAGTTGCCCCTCAAGTTCCCTTTATACCTTCCCCTCTTGCCTTTACCCTACGGCCTCTAGTTTTTGCTTACCCTTCCCCAGGGGACAGTTTGTGTGCGTTCACCTAGCCAGGAAGGGGTGAACTTGTGGCAACTGTGGGTGTCAAGTCATTGGGTCTATTTAAGGCAGAGGTTAATAGATTTGTAATTCTTACAAACGTTTGTAATTAGTCAGGGCACGAAGGGATGCCAGAAGGCAAGCGAGTGGATCAGCCTTGATGAAATGGTGGAGCAGACTCGATGGGCCAAATGGCCTAATTCTGCTCCTGATGGTCTTTCCCCATCATGATTGCCTAAAGTCACCCCTCAGAACTCTTATATTCCAAATGTTCAAAGTTCAAAGTAAACTTATTATCAAAGCACATATATGTCACCATTTCGAGGATTTACACTCCCAGCCTACCCAACCTCTCAGGCCCTCCCTTCCCAGCAACAGTCTCCTATGTCTCCTTTGCACTCTTTCCATTTTAATTACGTCTTTCCAATTAACAAGAGTGACCAATACCTGTACAAATTAATGCACGGTTCTGGCAGATTTTTTTCCCGTCTATATTTGTGCTAATTCGCCAGATACCATTTTCTGCAAGATGTCTGTGCTGTCCGGCCCGAGGGGAGAAAGCAGATTCTTGCGCTGTGGACGCGCGCTAGACTTACTCAGTAACCGAGACACGCAGCCCGGCCCCATCCACACCGAACCCACGTACCAGCACTTGTTCGTGTCCTGGTTCAAGAGCCGCTCCGTCCATTAATATTGATCGGTTTCAGGTCGGTCTGTAAAACCTCACGCTGGAAGTCCCGTTAAACACACGCCGTTGTGGAGTTTAGCAAATCCCAAAGTTTCTGCCCCACGACGGTTAATCGCCCCAGCTCTGGCAGCGCTCGGTGCGGGTCAGATCTCCGTTCCGTTGAAACGTCTGTAAAACAAACTAAATCCCGTCACTTGCCCGGCAGTGGTGCCGGAGCCGTGCGCCCAGAACGCTCGGTTTTCTGCCTGAGGCCAGTCGGCGGGCTGGGCGGCCGGAACCAGCACCTTCTGTGGCGGACAGACAATTCGGAGCTTCACACCCTGCTTTCCCCGCTCCATCCGACCTCGGCGCCCCCCTGGCGGGGAGCCGCTCTCCCCGTCGCCTGCCGCAGATGCTCAGCGTTCCCGGCGGAGTTTTCCCAGTGAATCACAGGTGATGGGGAAGCTGCCTGGCTTTCAAATTCAGCCGAGACTTGTTCACAGCAAGCGCGGCGCAATTCTTCCGACAGCACTCTGTTCCTAATTCGCAAAGAGCTGCGGCGCCGGCGAATTCCGAGAACCTCCCGCGCTGCACTTGGCGACGGGAAGGATGGATCACCTGCGGACCATCCCTCCGCATGGAACGTGAAACATTTCCCCATTAGAGCAAGCTCAACTCTTTTAAGATGAGGCTATGATTAGGTCACGCGTTGAAAGGATGTTCATTGGATTTTGCGTTAGTTCGGAGACAATTGCTAGTCGAAAACGTTCAGATGCTGCTCTGGGTGAAGAAACCGACGGCGTGCCTTTCTCCTTGATCCCAGCTGACCGGTTCATAGGAACGAAGGGTGGGCACAGTGAGGGGAGATGACCGGAGTGGCGCTTTCATCGTGGTACCGAGCCGGGCTGTGCACGGCGGGAGCGACAAGGCTGCAACCAACCCAGTCCCTCCAGCGCGCCCCTGAGGGTCACCCGCCTCCTGGGCAACCCCACCCCTCCACCCCCTCTCTCGCCACAGCCGCTGAGGCTGAGAGAGCCGCCCGCGCTCTGCTGACTCGGATACCCCGACCTTTGGAGGCAGAGGTGGGGACGCGACACACAAGCGCTTACCGCACACTGGCAAGTTGCGGGATGCGGGGCGAGTGGTGCGCCCACACAGGGTCCAGTCCAACCCCTCACGCATACAGGAACCTAACGCCGATGTACCGTCGGGAGGTTACAACGGTGAACCTCCCGTCGCATAGACAGTCGCGTCTAGTCGATACCCGAAGCTCAAACTTACCAGGAGCTCGGGTGCTGTCCATACCGGCTACTGTCCACACGTGGTACGATCCACACTGGACACTGTCCACACTTGGTACGATCCACACTGTCCACACGTGGTACGATCCACACTGGACACTGTCCACACTTGGTACGATCCACACTGACCACACACGGTACGATCCACACTGGACACTGTCCACACTTGGTACGATCCACACTGACCACACACGGTACGATCCACACTGGACACTGTCCACACTTGGTACGATCCACACTGACCACACGTGGTACGATCCACACTGGACACTGTCCACACTTGGTACGATCCACACTGACCACACACGGTACGATCCACACTGGACACTGTCCACACGGTACGATCCACACTGGACACTGTCCACACTTGGTACAATCCACACTGACCACACGTGGTACGATCCACACTGTCCACACGTGGTACGATCCACACTGGACACTGACCACACGGTACGATCCACACTGGACACTGTCCACACTTGGTACGATCCACACTGACCACACGTGGTACGATCCACACTGGACACTGTCCACACTTGGTACGATCCACACTGACCACACACGGTACGATCCACACTGGACACTGTCCACACGGTACGATCCACACTGTCCACACTTGGTACGATCCACACTGGACACTGTCCACACTTGGTACGATCCACACTGACCACACGTGGTACGATCCACACTGTCCACACGTGGTACGATCCACACTGGACACTGACCACACGGTACGATCCACACTGGACACTGACCACACGTGGTACGATCCACACTGGACACTGTCCACACTTGGTACGATCCACACTGGACACTGTCCACACTTGGTACGATCCACACTGGACACTGTCCACATGTGGTATGATCCACACTGTCCACACTTGGTACGATCCACACTGTCCACACGGTACGATCCACACTGTCCACACACGGTACGATCCACACTGGACACTGTCCACACTTGGTACGATCCACACTGTCCACACACGGTACGATCCACACTGGACACTGTCCACACTTGGTACGATCCACACTGTCCACACACGGTACAATCCACACTGGACACTGTCCACACTTGGTACGATCCACACTGTCCACACACGGTACGATCCACACTGGACACTGTCCACACTTGGTACGATCCACACTGTCCACACGTGGTATGATCCACACTGTCCACACGTGGTACGATCCACGCTGGACAATGTCCACACTTGGTACGATCCACACTGGACACTGTCCACAGTACGATCCACACTGTCCACACATGGTACGATCCACACTGGACACTGTCCACATTTGGTACGATCCACACTGGACACTGTCCACACTTGGTACGATCCACACTGTCCACACGGTACGATCCACACTGTCCACACGTGGTACGATCCACACTGGACACTGTCCACACTTGGTACGATCCACACTGGACACTGTCCACACTTGGTACGATCCACACTGTCCACACGGTACGATCCACACTGTCCACACGTGGTACGATCCACACTGGACACTGTCCACACTTGGTACGATCCACACTGGACACTGTCCACACTTGGTACGATCCACACTGGACACTGTCCACACGGTACGATCCACACTGTCCACACGGTACGATCCTCACTGTCCACACGTGGTACGATCCACACTGTCCACACGTACGATCCACACTGTCCACACGTGGTACGATCCACACTGGACACTGTCCACACTTGGTACGGTCCACACTGGACACTGTCCACGGTATGATCCACACTGTCCACACGTGGTACAATCCACACTGTCCACACGTGGTACGATCCACACTGTCCACACGTGGTACGATCCACACTGTCCACACGTGGTATGATCCACACTGGACACTGTCCACACTTGGTACGATCCACACTGGACACTGTCCACACTTGGTACGATCCACACTGGACACTGTCCACACGGTACGATCCACACTGTCCATACGGTACGATCCACACTGTCCACACGTGGTACGATCCACACTGGACACTGTCCACACGTGGTACGATCCACACTGGACACTGTCCACACTTGGTACGATCCACACTGGACACTGTCCACACGTGGTACGATCCACACTGGACACTGTCCACACGGTACGATCCACACTGGACACTGTCCACACGGTACGATCCACACTGGACACCGTCCACATGGTACGATCCACACTGTCCACACGGGGTATGATCCACACTGGACACTGTCCACACTTGCTACGATCCACACTGGACTGTCCACACTTGGTACGATCCACACTGTCCACACGTGGTACGATCCACACTGTCCACACTTGGTACGATCCACACTGGACACTGTCCACACTTGGTACGATCCACACTGTCCACACGTGGTACGATCCACACTGGACACTGTCCACACTTGGTACGATCCACACTGGACACTGTCCACACGTGGTATGATCCACACTGTCCACACGGTACGATCCACACTGGACACTGTCTAGACTTGGTACGATCCACACTGTCCACACGTGGTATGATCCACACTGGACACTGTACACACTTGGTACGATCCACACTGGACACTGTCCACACTTGGTATGATCCACACTGTCCACACGTGGTACGATCCACACTGGACACTGTCCACACTTGGTACGATCCACACTGGACACTGTCCACACGTGGTACGATCCACACTGGACACTCACAGTGGTACGATCCACACTGGACACTGACCACACGTGGTAGGATCCACGCTGTCTAGGTATGATCCACACTGGGTACTGCCCACAGTGGTTACTGCCCTCGCTGGACACTAAACAAACCAGTTACCGCCCACAGCAGGTACTGTGCACAATGAGTGCTGTCCATACTGGGTGAGGTTCACACTGTCACTGTCTACATTGGGTATTGTTCACACTGTCACTGGCTACATTCAGTATTGTCCACACCGTCACAGTCTATACGGTATTGTCAACACCATCACTGTCTACATTGAGTATTGCCGACACCGTCTCTGTCTAGATTGGGTATCGTCCACACCATCACTGTCTATATTGGGTATCGTCCACACCGTCACTGTCTATATTGAGTATTGTCCACACCGTCACTGTCTACATTGAGTATTGTCCACACCGTCACTGTCTACATAGGGTATTCTCCACACCGTCAATGTCTACATTCAGTATTGTCCACACTGTCACTGTCTACATTGAGTATTGCCCACACCGTCACTGTCTATATTGGTATTGTCCACTCCGTAACTGTCTACATTCGGTATTGTCCACACCGTCACTGTCTATATTGGGTATTGTCCACACCGTCACTGTGTATATTGGTATTGTCCACACCGTCACTGTCTATATTGGTATTGTCCACACCATCACTGTCTATATTGGGTATCGTCCACACCGTCACTGTCTATATTGGGCATTGTCCACACCGTCACTGTCTACATAGGGTATTGTCCACACCGAAACTGTCTATATTGGGTATTGTCCACAGCGTCACTGTCTACATTGGGTATTGTCCACACCGTCACTGACTACATTGGGTATTGTCCACACCGTCACTGTCCATATTGGGTATTGTCCACATGGTCACTTTTTATATTGGTATTGTCCACACCGTCACTGTCTACATTCGGTATTGTCCACACTGTCACTGTCACATCGGGTATTGTCCACACCGTCACTGTCTACATTCGGTATTGTCCACACCGTCACTGTCTACATAGTGTATTATCCACACCGACACTGTCTATATTGAGTATTGTCCACACCGTCACTGACTATATTGGGTATTGTCCACACTGTCACTGTCTACATTGAGTATTGTCCACATCGTCACTGTCTACATAGGGTATTGTCCACACCGTCACTGTCTACATTCAGTATTGTCCACACTGTCACTGTCTTCATTGAGTATTGCCCACACCGTCACTGTCTATATTGGTATTGTCCACTCCGTAACTGTCTATATTGGGTATTGTCCACACCGTCACTGTCTATATTGGGTATTGTCCACAGCGTCACTGTCTACATTGGGTATTGTCCACACCGTCACTGTCTACATTGGGTATTGTCCACACCGTCACTGTCCATATTGGGTATTGTCCACACCGTCACTGTCTACATTCGGTATTGTCCACACTGTCACTGTCTACATTAAGTATTGCCTACACAGTCACTGTCACATAGGGTATTGTCCACACCGTCACTGTCTATATTGCGTATTGTCCACATCGTCACTGTCTACATTCGGTATTATCCACACCGTCACTGTCTACATTGAGTATTGTCCACACTGTCACTGTCTACATTGAGAATTGTCCACTCCGTCACTGTCTACATAGGGTATTCTCCACACCGTCAATGTCTACATTCAGTATTGTCAACACCATCACTGTCTATATTGGGTATCGTCCACACCGTCACTGTCTATATTGGTATTGTCCACACCATCACTGTCTATATTGGGTATCGTCCACACCGTCACTGTCTATATTGGGCATTGTCCACACCGTCACTGTCTACATAGGGTACTGTCCACACCGACACTGTCTATATTGGGTATTATCCACAGCGTCACTGTCTATATTGGTATTGTCCACACCGTCACTGTCTACATTCGGTATTGTCCACACTGTCACTGTCACATCGGGTATTGTCCACACCGTCACTGTCTACATTCGGTATTGTCCACACCGTCACTGACTATATTGGGTATTGTCCACACTGTCACTGTCTACATTGAGTATTGTCCACATCGTCACTGTCTACATAGGGTATTGTCCACTCCGTAACTGTTACATTCGGTGTAGTCCACACCGTAACTGTCTATATTGGGGATTGTCCACACCGTCACTGTCTATATTGGTATTGTCCACACCGTCACTGTCTACATCGTGTATTGTCCACACCGTTACTGTCTATATTGGTATTGTCCACACCGTCACTGTCTATATTGGGCATTGTCCACACCGTCACTGTCTACATAGGGTATTGTCCACACTGTCACTGTCTACATTAGGTATTGTCCACACTGTCAATGTCTACATTAGGTATTGTCCACACCGTCACTGTCTACATTGGGTATTGTCCACACCGTCACTGTCTATATTGGAATTGCCCACACCGTGACTGACTATATTGGGTATTGTCCAGACCATCACTGTCTATATTGATACTGTTCACTCCGTAACTGTTACATTGGGTATTGTCCACTCCATCACTGTCTATATTGGTATTGTCCACACCATCACTGTCTACATTGGGTATAGTCCACACCGTCACTGTCTATATTGGGTATTGTCCACACCGTGACTGTCTATATTGGTATTGTCCACACCGTCACTGTCTATATTGGTATTGTCCACACCATCACTGTCTATATTGGGTATTGTCCACACCGTCACTGTCTAATTTGGGCATTTTCCAAACCGTCACTGACTATATTGGGCATTGTCCACACCGTCACTGTCTACATTGGGCATTGTCCACACCATCACTGTCTATATTGGGTATTGTCCACACCGTCACTGTCTATATTGGGCATTGTCCACACCGTCACTGTCTATATTCGGCATTGTCCACACCGTCACTGTCTACATAGGGTATTGTCCACACCGACACTGTCCATATTGGATATTGTCCACACTGTCACTATCTATATTCGGTATTGTCCACACCGTCACTGTCTGCATTGGGTATTGTCCACACTGTCACTGTCTTCATTGAGTATTGCCCACACCGTCACTGTCTATATTGGTATTGTCCACTCCGTAACTGTCTATATTGGGTATTGTCCACACCGTCACTGTCTATATTGGGTATTGTCCACAGCGTCACTGTCTACATTGGGTATTGTCCACACCGTCACTGTCTACATTGGGTATTGTCCACACCGTCACTGTCCATATTGGGTATTGTCCACACCGTCACTGTCTACATTCGGTATTGTCCACACTGTCACTGTCTACATTAAGTATTGCCTACACAGTCACTGTCACATAGGGTATTGTCCACACCGTCACTGTCTATATTGCGTATTGTCCACATCGTCACTGTCTACATTCGGTATTATCCACACCGTCACTGTCTACATTGAGTATTGTCCACATCGTCACTGTCTACATTCGGTATTATCCACACCGTCACTGTCTACATTGAGTATTGTCCACACTGTCACTGTCTACATTGAGAATTGTCCACTCCGTCACTGTCTACATAGGGTATTCTCCACACCGTCAATGTCTACATTCAGTATTGTCAACACCATCACTGTCTATATTGGGTATCGTCCACACCGTCACTGTCTATATTGGTATTGTCCACACCATCACTGTCTATATTGGGTATCGTCCACACCGTCACTGTCTATATTGGGCATTGTCCACACCGTCACTGTCTACATAGGGTACTGTCCACACCGACACTGTCTATATTGGGTATTATCCACAGCGTCACTGTCTATATTGGTATTGTCCACACCGTCACTGTCTACATTCGGTATTGTCCACACTGTCACTGTCACATCGGGTATTGTCCACACCGTCACTGTCTACATTCGGTATTGTCCACACCGTCACTGACTATATTGGGTATTGTCCACACTGTCACTGTCTACATTGAGTATTGTCCACATCGTCACTGTCTACATAGGGTATTGTCCACTCCGTAACTGTTACATTCGGTGTAGTCCACACCGTAACTGTCTATATTGGGGATTGTCCACACCGTCACTGTCTATATTGGTATTGTCCACACCGTCACTGTCTACATCGTGTATTGTCCACACCGTTACTGTCTATATTGGTATTGTCCACACCGTCACTGTCTATATTGGGCATTGTCCACACCGTCACTGTCTACATAGGGTATTGTCCACACTGTCACTGTCTACATTAGGTATTGTCCACACTGTCAATGTCTACATTGGGTATTGTCCACACCGTCACTGTCTACATTGGGTATTGTCCACACCGTCACTGTCTATATTGGAATTGCCCACACCGTGACTGACTATATTGGGTATTGTCCAGACCATCACTGTCTATATTGATACTGTTCACTCCGTAACTGTTACATTGGGTATTGTCCACTCCATCACTGTCTATATTGGTATTGTCCACACCATCACTGTCTACATTGGGTATAGTCCACACCGTCACTGTCTATATTGGGTATTGTCCACACCGTGACTGTCTATATTGGTATTGTCCACACCGTCACTGTCTATATTGGTATTGTCCACACCATCACTGTCTATATTGGGTATTGTCCACACCGTCACTGTCTAATTTGGGCATTTTCCAAACCGTCACTGACTATATTGGGCATTGTCCACACCGTCACTGTCTACATTGGGCATTGTCCACACCATCACTGTCTATATTGGGTATTGTCCACACCGTCACTGTCTATATTGGGCATTGTCCACACCGTCACTGTCTATATTCGGCATTGTCCACACCGTCACTGTCTACATAGGGTATTGTCCACACCGACACTGTCCATATTGGATATTGTCCACACTGTCACTATCTATATTCGGTATTGTCCACACCGTCACTGTCTGCATTGGGTATTGTCCACACCGTCACTGTCTATATTGGGTATTGTCCACAGCGTCACTGTCTACATTGGGTATTGTCCACACCGTCACGGTCTACATTGGGTATTGTCCACACCGTCACTGTCCATATTGGGTATTGTCCACACCGTCACTGTCTACATTCGGTATTGTCCTCACTGTCACTGTCTACATTAAGTATTGCCTACACAGTCACTGTCACATAGGGTATTGTCCACACCGTCACTGTCTACATAGGGTATTCTCCACACCGTCAATGTCTACATTCAGTATTGTCCACACTGTCACTGTCTACATTGAGTATTGTCCACACCGTCACTGTCTATATTGGGCATGGTCCACACCGTCACTGTCTATATTGGTATTGTCCACACCATCACTGTCTATATTGGGTATCGTCCACACCGTCACTGTCTATATTGGTATTGTCCACACCATCACTGTCTATATTGGGTATTGTCCACACCGTCACTGTCTATATTGGGCATTGTCCACACCGTCACTGTCTACATAGGGTATTGTCCACACCGACACTGTCTATATTGGGTATTGTCCACACGGTCACTGTCTATATTGGGTATTGTCCACACCGTAACTGTCTATATTGGGAATTGTCCACACCGTGACTGTCTACATTGGGTATTGTCCACACTGTAACTGTCTACATTCAGTATTGCCCACACCATCACTGTCTATATTGGTATTGTCCACTCCGTAACTGTCTACATTAGTATTATCCACACTGTCACTGTCTCTTGGTATTGTCCACACTGTCACTGTCTATATTGGTATTGTCCACTCCGTAACTGTTAAATTGGGTATTGTCCACACCTTCACTGTCTATATTGGGCATTGTCCACACCGTCACTGTCTACATAGGGTATTGTCCACACTGTCACTGTCAACATTGGGTATTGTCCACACTGTCAATGTCTACATTGGGTATTGTCCACACCGTCACTGTCTACATTGGGTATTGTCCACACCGTCACTGTCTATATTGGTATTGCCCACACCGTGACTGACTATATTGGGTATTGTCCAGACCATCACTGTCTATATTGATACTGTTCACTCCGTAACTGTTACATTGGGTATTGTCAACTCCATCACTGTCTATATTGGTATTGTCCACACCATCACTGTCTACATTGGGTATAGTCCACACCGTCACTGTCTATATTGGTATTGTCCACACCATCACTGTCTATATTGGGTATCGTCCACACCGTCACTGTCTATATTGGTATTGTCCACACCATCACTGTCTATATTGGGTATTGTCCACACCGTCACTGTCTATATTGGGCATTGTCCACACCGTCACTGTCTACATAGGGTATTGTCCACACCGACACTGTCTATATTGGGTATTGTCCACACTGTCACTGTCTATATTGGGTATTGTCCACACCGTAACTGTCTATATTGGGAATTGTCCACACCGTGACTGTCTACATTGGGTATTGTCCACACTGTAACTGTCTACATTCAGTATTGCCCACACCATCACTGTCTATATTGGTATTGTCCACTCCGTAACTGTCTACATTAGTATTATCCACACTGTCACTGTCTCTTGGTATTGTCCACACCGTCACTGTCTATATTGGTATTGTCCACTCCGTAACTGTTAAATTGGGTATTGTCCACACCTTCACTGTCTATATTGGGCATTGTCCACACCGTCACTGTCTACATAGGGTATTGTCCACACTGTCACTGTTAACATTGGGTATTGTCCACACTGTCAATGTCTACATTGGGTATTGTCCACACCGTCACTGTCTACATTGGGTATTGTCCACACCGTCACTGTCTATATTGGTATTGCCCACACCGTGACTGACTATATTGGGTATTGTCCAGACCATCACTGTCTATATTGATACTGTTCACTCCGTAACTGTTACATTGGGTATTGTCAACTCCATCACTGTCTATATTGGTATTGTCCACACCATCACTGTCTACATTGGGTATAGTCCACACCGTCACTGTCTATATTGGGTATTGTCCACACCGTGACTGTCTATATTGGTATTGTCCACACCGTCACTGTCTATATTGGTATTGTCCACACCATCACTGTCTATATTGGGTATTGTCCACACCGTCACTGTCTAATTTGGGCATTTTCCAAACCGTCACTGACTATATTGGGCATTGTCCACACCGTCACTGTCTACATTGGGCATTGTCCACACCATCACTGTCTATATTGGGTATTGTCCACACCGTCACTGTCTATATTGGGCATTGTCCACACCGTCACTGTCTATATTCGGCATTGTCCACACCGTCACTGTCTACATAGGGTATTGTCCACACCGACACTGTCCATATTGGATATTGTCCACACTGTCACTATCTATATTCGGTATTGTCCACACCGTCACTGTCTACATTGGGTATTGTCCACAACGTCACTGTCTGTATTGGGTATTGTCCACACTGTCACTGTCCACATTGGGTATTGTCCACACCGTCACTGTCTGCATTGGGTATTGTCCACACCGTCACTGTCTATATTGGGTATTGTCCACAGCGTCACTGTCTACATTGGGTATTGTCCACACCGTCACTGTCTACATTGGGTATTGTCCACACCGTCACTGTCCATATTGGGTATTGTCCACACCGTCACTGTCTACATTCGGTATTGTCCACACTGTCACTGTCTACATTAAGTATTGCCTACACAGTCACTGTCACATAGGGTATTGTCCACACCGTCACTGTCTATATTGCGTATTGTCCACATCGTCACTGTCTACATTCGGTATTATCCACACCGTCACTGTCTACATTGAGTATTGTCCACACTGTCACTGTCTACATTGAGAATTGTCCACTCCGTCACTGTCTACATAGGGTATTCTCCACACCGTCAATGTCTACATTCAGTATTGTCCACACTGTCACTGTCTACATTGAGTATTGCCCACACCGTCACTGTCTATATTGGTATTGTCCACTCCGTAACTGTCTACATTCGGTATTGTCCACACCGTCACTGTCTATATTGGGTATTGTCCACACCGTCACTGTGTATATTGGTATTGTCCACACTGTCACTGTCTACATTGGGTATTGTCAACACCATCACTGTCTTTATTGGGTATCGTCCACACCGTCACTGTCTATATTGGTATTGTCCACACCATCACTGTCTATATTGGGTATCGTCCACACCGTCACTGTCTATATTGGGCATTGTCCACACCGTCACTGTCTACATAGGGTATAGTCCACACCGAAACTGTCTATATTGGGTATTGTCCACAGCGTCACTGTCTACATTGGGTATTGTCCACACCGTCACTGACTACATTGGGTATTGTCCACACCGTCACTGTCCATATTGGGTATTGTCCACATGGTCACTTTTTATATTGGTATTGTCCACACCGTCACTGTCTACATTCGGTATTGTCCACACTGTCACTGTCACATCGGGTATTGTCCACACCGTCACTGTCTACATTCGGTATTGTCCACACCGTCACTGTCTACATAGTGTATTATCCACACCGACACTGTCTATATTGAGTATTGTCCACACCGTCACTGACTATATTGGGTATTGTCCACACTGTCACTGTCTACATTGAGTATTGTCCACATCGTCACTGTCTACATAGGGTATTGTCCACACCGTCACTGTCTACATTCAGTATTGTCCACACTGTCACTGTCTTCATTGAGTATTGCCCACACCGTCACTGTCTATATTGGTATTGTCCACTCCGTAACTGTCTATATTGGGTATTGTCCACACCGTCACTGTCTATATTGGGTATTGTCCACAGCGTCACTGTCTACATTGGGTATTGTCCACACCGTCACTGTCTACATTGGGTATTGTCCACACCGTCACTGTCCATATTGGGTATTGTCCACACCGTCACTGTCTACATTCGGTATTGTCCACACTGTCACTGTCTACATTAAGTATTGCCTACACAGTCACTGTCACATAGGGTATTGTCCACACCGTCACTGTCTATATTGCGTATTGTCCACATCGTCACTGTCTACATTCGGTATTATCCACACCGTCACTGTCTACATTGAGTATTGTCCACACTGTCACTGTCTACATTGAGAATTGTCCACTCCGTCACTGTCTACATAGGGTATTCTCCACACCGTCAATGTCTACATTCAGTATTGTCAACACCATCACTGTCTATATTGGGTATCGTCCACACCGTCACTGTCTATATTGGTATTGTCCACACCATCACTGTCTATATTGGGTATCGTCCACACCGTCACTGTCTATATTGGGCATTGTCCACACCGTCACTGTCTACATAGGGTACTGTCCACACCGACACTGTCTATATTGGGTATTATCCACAGCGTCACTGTCTATATTGGTATTGTCCACACCGTCACTGTCTACATTCGGTATTGTCCACACTGTCACTGTCACATCGGGTATTGTCCACACCGTCACTGTCTACATTCGGTATTGTCCACACCGTCACTGTCTATATTGAGTATTGTCCACACCGTCACTGTCTACATTGGGTATTGTCCACACCGTCACTGACTATATTGGGTATTGTCCACACTGTCACTGTCTACATTGAGTATTGTCCACATCGTCACTGTCTACATAGGGTATTGTCCACTCCGTAACTGTTACATTCGGTGTAGTCCACACCGTAACTGTCTATATTGGGGATTGTCCACACCGTCACTGTCTATATTGGTATTGTCCACACCGTCACTGTCTACATCGTGTATTGTCCACACCGTTACTGTCTATATTGGTATTGTCCACACCGTCACTGTCTATATTGGGCATTGTCCACACCGTCACTGTCTACATAGGGTATTGTCCACACTGTCACTGTCTACATTGGGTATTGTCCACACTGTCAATGTCTACATTGGGTATTGTCCACACCGTCACTGTCTACATTGGGTATTGTCCACACCTTCACTGTCTATATTGGAATTGCCCACACCGTGACTGACTATATTGGGTATTGTCCAGACCATCACTGTCTATATTGATACTGTTCACTCCGTAACTGTTACATTGGGTATTGTCCACTCCATCACTGTCTATATTGGTATTGTCCACACCATCACTGTCTACATTGGGTATAGTCCACACCGTCACTGTCTATATTGGGTATTGTCCACACCGTGACTGTCTATATTGGTATTGTCCACACCGTCACTGTCTATATTGGTATTGTCCACACCATCACTGTCTATATTGGGTATTGTCCACACCGTCACTGTCTAATTTGGGCATTTTCCAAACCGTCACTGACTATATTGGGCATTGTCCACACCGTCACTGTCTACATTGGGCATTGTCCACACCATCACTGTCTATATTGGGTATTGTCCACACCGTCACTGTCTATATTGGGCATTGTCCACACCGTCACTGTCTATATTCGGCATTGTCCACACCGTCACTGTCTACATAGGGTATTGTCCACACCGACACTGTCCATATTGGATATTGTCCACACTGTCACTATCTATATTCGGTATTGTCCACACCGTCACTGTCTACATTGGGTATTGTCCACAACGTCACTGTCTGTATTGGGTATTGTCCACACTGTCACTGTCCACATTGGGTATTGTCCACACCGTCACTGTCTGCATTGGGTATTGTCCACACCGTCACTGTCTATATTGGGTATTGTCCACAGCGTCACTGTCTACATTGGGTATTGTCCACACCGTCACTGTCTACATTGGGTATTGTCCACACCGTCACTGTCCATATTGGGTATTGTCCACACCGTCACTGTCTACATTCGGTATTGTCCACACTGCCACTGTCTACATTAAGTATTGCCTACACAGTCACGGTCACATAGGGTATTGTCAACACCGTCACTGTCTATATTGCGTATTGTCCACATCGTCACTGTCTACATTCGGTATTATCCACACCGTCACTGTCTACATTGAGTATTGTCCACACCGTCACTGTCTACATTCGGTATTGTCCACACCGTCACTGTCTACATAGGGTATTATCCACACCGACACTGTCTATATTGAGTATTGTCCACACCGTCACTGTCTACATTGGGTATTGTCCACACCGTCACTGACTATATTGGGTATTGTCCACACTGTCACTGTCTACATTGAGTATTGTCCACATCGTCACTGTCTACATAGGGTATTGTCCACACCGTCACTGTCTACATTCAGTATTGTCCACACTGTCACTGTCTTCATTGAGTATTGCCCACACCGTCACTGTCTATATTGGTATTGTCCACTCCGTAACTGTCTATATTGGGTATTGTCCACACCGTCACTGTCTATATTGGGTATTGTCCACAGCGTCACTGTCTACATTGGGTATTGTCCACACCGTCACTGTCTACATTGGGTATTGTCCACACCGTCACTGTCCATATTGGGTATTGTCCACACCGTCACTGTCTACATTCGGTATTGTCCACACTGTCACTGTCTACATTAAGTATTGCCTACACAGTCACTGTCACATAGGGTATTGTCCACACCGTCACTGTCTATATTGCGTATTGTCCACATCGTCACTGTCTACATTCGGTATTATCCACACCGTCACTGTCTACATTGAGTATTGTCCACACTGTCACTGTCTACATTGAGAATTGTCCACTCCGTCACTGTCTACATAGGGTATTCTCCACACCGTCAATGTCTACATTCAGTATTGTCAACACCATCACTGTCTGTATTGGGTATCGTCCACACCGTCACTGTCTATATTGGTATTGTCCACACCATCACTGTCTATATTGGGTATCGTCCACACCGTCACTGTCTATATTGGGCATTGTCCACACCGTCACTGTCTACATAGGGTACTGTCCACACCGACACTGTCTATATTGGGTATTATCCACAGCGTCACTGTCTATATTGGTATTGTCCACACCGTCACTGTCTACATTCGGTATTGTCCACACTGTCACTGTCACATCGGGTATTGTCCACACCGTCACTGTCTACATTCGGTATTGTCCACACCGTCACTGTCTACATAGGGTATTGTCCACACCGACACTGTCTATATTGAGTATTGTCCACACCGTCACTGTCTACATTGGGTATTGTCCACACCGTCACTGACTATATTGGGTATTGTCCACACTGTCACTGTCTACATTGAGTATTGTCCACATCGTCACTGTCTACATAGGGTATTGTCCACTCCGTAACTGTTACATTCGGTGTAGTCCACACCGTAACAGTCTATATTGGGGATTGTCCACACCGTCACTGTCTATATTGGTATTGTCCACACCGTCACTGTCTACATCGTGTATTGTCCACACCGTTACTGTCTATATTGGTATTGTCCACACCGTCACTGTCTATATTGGTATTGTCCACACCGTCACTGTCTATATTGGGCATTGTCCACACCGTCACTGTCTACATAGGGTATTGTCCACACCGACACTGTCTATATTGGGTATTGTCCACACTGTCACTGTCTATATTGGGTATTGTCCACACCGTAACTGTCTATATTGGGAATTGTCCACACCGTGACTGTCTACATTGGGTATTGTCCACACTGTAACTGTCTACATTCAGTATTGTCCACATCGTCACTGTATGTATTGGTATTGTCCACTCCGTAACTGTTACATTGGGTATAGTCCACACCGTAACTGTCTATATTGGGGATTGTCCACACCGTCACTGTCTATATTGGTATTGTCCACACCATCACTGTCTATATTGGGTATTGTCCACACCGTCACTGTCTATATTGGGCATTGTCCACACCGTCACTGTCTACATAGGGTATTGTCCACACCGACACTGTCTATATTGGGTATTGTCCACACTGTCACTGTCTATATTGGGTATTGTCCACACCGTAACTGTCTATATTGGGAATTGTCCACACCGTGACTGTCTACATTGGGTATTGTCCACACTGTAACTGTCTACATTCAGTATTGCCCACACCATCACTGTCTATATTGGTATTGTCCACTCCGTAACTGTCTACATTAGTATTATCCACACTGTCACTGTCTCTTGGTATTGTCCACACCGTCACTGTCTATATTGGTATTGTCCACTCCGTAACTGTTAAATTGGGTATTGTCCACACCTTCACTGTCTATATTGGGCATTGTCCACACCGTCACTGTCTACATAGGGTATTGTCCACACTGTCACTGTCAACATTGGGTATTGTCCACACTGTCAATGTCTACATTGGGTATTGTCCACACCGTCACTGTCTACATTGGGTATTGTCCACACCGTCACTGTCTATATTGGTATTGCCCACACCGTGACTGACTATATTGGGTATTGTCCAGACCATCACTGTCTATATTGATACTGTTCACTCCGTAACTGTTACATTGGGTATTGTCAACTCCATCACTGTCTATATTGGTATTGTCCACACCATCACTGTCTACATTGGGTATAGTCCACACCGTCACTGTCTATATTGGGTATTGTCCACACCGTGACTGTCTATATTGGTATTGTCCACACCGTCACTGTCTATATTGGTATTGTCCACACCATCACTGTCTATATTGGGTATTGTCCACACCGTCACTGTCTAATTTGGGCATTTTCCAAACCGTCACTGACTATATTGGGCATTGTCCACACCGTCACTGTCTACATTGGGCATTGTCCACACCATCACTGTCTATATTGGGTATTGTCCACACCGTCACTGTCTATATTGGGCATTGTCCACACCGTCACTGTCTATATTCGGCATTGTCCACACCGTCACTGTCTACATAGGGTATTGTCCACACCGACACTGTCCATATTGGATATTGTCCACACTGTCACTATCTATATTCGGTATTGTCCACACCGTCACTGTCTACATTGGGTATTGTCCACAACGTCACTGTCTGTATTGGGTATTGTCCACACTGTCACTGTCCACATTGGGTATTGTCCACACCGTCACTGTCTGCATTGGGTATTGTCCACACCGTCACTGTCTATATTGGGTATTGTCCACAGCGTCACTGTCTACATTGGGTATTGTCCACACCGTCACTGTCTACATTGGGTATTGTCCACACCGTCACTGTCCATATTGGGTATTGTCCACACCGTCACTGTCTACATTCGGTATTGTCCACACTGTCACTGTCTACATTAAGTATTGCCTACACAGTCACTGTCACATAGGGTATTGTCCACACCGTCACTGTCTATATTGCGTATTGTCCACATCGTCACTGTCTACATTCGGTATTATCCACACCGTCACTGTCTACATTGAGTATTGTCCACACTGTCACTGTCTACATTGAGAATTGTCCACTCCGTCACTGTCTACATAGGGTATTCTCCACACCGTCAATGTCTACATTCAGTATTGTCCACACTGTCACTGTCTACATTGAGTATTGCCCACACCGTCACTGTCTATATTGGTATTGTCCACTCCGTAACTGTCTACATTCGGTATTGTCCACACCGTCACTGTCTATATTGGGTATTGTCCACACCGTCACTGTGTATATTGGTATTGTCCACACTGTCACTGTCTACATTGGGTATTGTCAACACCATCACTGTCTTTATTGGGTATCGTCCACACCGTCACTGTCTATATTGGTATTGTCCACACCATCACTGTCTATATTGGGTATCGTCCACACCGTCACTGTCTATATTGGGCATTGTCCACACCGTCACTGTCTACATAGGGTATAGTCCACACCGAAACTGTCTATATTGGGTATTGTCCACAGCGTCACTGTCTACATTGGGTATTGTCCACACCGTCACTGACTACATTGGGTATTGTCCACACCGTCACTGTCCATATTGGGTATTGTCCACATGGTCACTTTTTATATTGGTATTGTCCACACCGTCACTGTCTACATTCGGTATTGTCCACACTGTCACTGTCACATCGGGTATTGTCCACACCGTCACTGTCTACATTCGGTATTGTCCACACCGTCACTGTCTACATAGTGTATTATCCACACCGACACTGTCTATATTGAGTATTGTCCACACCGTCACTGACTATATTGGGTATTGTCCACACTGTCACTGTCTACATTGAGTATTGTCCACATCGTCACTGTCTACATAGGGTATTGTCCACACCGTCACTGTCTACATTCAGTATTGTCCACACTGTCACTGTCTTCATTGAGTATTGCCCACACCGTCACTGTCTATATTGGTATTGTCCACTCCGTAACTGTCTATATTGGGTATTGTCCACACCGTCACTGTCTATATTGGGTATTGTCCACAGCGTCACTGTCTACATTGGGTATTGTCCACACCGTCACTGTCTACATTGGGTATTGTCCACACCGTCACTGTCCATATTGGGTATTGTCCACACCGTCACTGTCTACATTCGGTATTGTCCACACTGTCACTGTCTACATTAAGTATTGCCTACACAGTCACTGTCACATAGGGTATTGTCCACACCGTCACTGTCTATATTGCGTATTGTCCACATCGTCACTGTCTACATTCGGTATTATCCACACCGTCACTGTCTACATTGAGTATTGTCCACACTGTCACTGTCTACATTGAGAATTGTCCACTCCGTCACTGTCTACATAGGGTATTCTCCACACCGTCAATGTCTACATTCAGTATTGTCAACACCATCACTGTCTATATTGGGTATCGTCCACACCGTCACTGTCTATATTGGTATTGTCCACACCATCACTGTCTATATTGGGTATCGTCCACACCGTCACTGTCTATATTGGGCATTGTCCACACCGTCACTGTCTACATAGGGTACTGTCCACACCGACACTGTCTATATTGGGTATTATCCACAGCGTCACTGTCTATATTGGTATTGTCCACACCGTCACTGTCTACATTCGGTATTGTCCACACTGTCACTGTCACATCGGGTATTGTCCACACCGTCACTGTCTACATTCGGTATTGTCCACACCGTCACTGTCTATATTGAGTATTGTCCACACCGTCACTGTCTACATTGGGTATTGTCCACACCGTCACTGACTATATTGGGTATTGTCCACACTGTCACTGTCTACATTGAGTATTGTCCACATCGTCACTGTCTACATAGGGTATTGTCCACTCCGTAACTGTTACATTCGGTGTAGTCCACACCGTAACTGTCTATATTGGGGATTGTCCACACCGTCACTGTCTATATTGGTATTGTCCACACCGTCACTGTCTACATCGTGTATTGTCCACACCGTTACTGTCTATATTGGTATTGTCCACACCGTCACTGTCTATATTGGGCATTGTCCACACCGTCACTGTCTACATAGGGTATTGTCCACACTGTCACTGTCTACATTGGGTATTGTCCACACTGTCAATGTCTACATTGGGTATTGTCCACACCGTCACTGTCTACATTGGGTATTGTCCACACCGTCACTGTCTATATTGGAATTGCCCACACCGTGACTGACTATATTGGGTATTGTCCAGACCATCACTGTCTATATTGATACTGTTCACTCCGTAACTGTTACATTGGGTATTGTCCACTCCATCACTGTCTATATTGGTATTGTCCACACCATCACTGTCTACATTGGGTATAGTCCACACCGTCACTGTCTATATTGGGTATTGTCCACACCGTGACTGTCTATATTGGTATTGTCCACACCGTCACTGTCTATATTGGTATTGTCCACACCATCACTGTCTATATTGGGTATTGTCCACACCGTCACTGTCTAATTTGGGCATTTTCCAAACCGTCACTGACTATATTGGGCATTGTCCACACCGTCACTGTCTACATTGGGCATTGTCCACACCATCACTGTCTATATTGGGTATTGTCCACACCGTCACTGTCTATATTGGGCATTGTCCACACCGTCACTGTCTATATTCGGCATTGTCCACACCGTCACTGTCTACATAGGGTATTGTCCACACCGACACTGTCCATATTGGATATTGTCCACACTGTCACTATCTATATTCGGTATTGTCCACACCGTCACTGTCTACATTGGGTATTGTCCACAACGTCACTGTCTGTATTGGGTATTGTCCACACTGTCACTGTCCACATTGGGTATTGTCCACACCGTCACTGTCTGCATTGGGTATTGTCCACACCGTCACTGTCTATATTGGGTATTGTCCACAGCGTCACTGTCTACATTGGGTATTGTCCACACCGTCACTGTCTACATTGGGTATTGTCCACACCGTCACTGTCCATATTGGGTATTGTCCACACCGTCACTGTCTACATTCGGTATTGTCCACACTGCCACTGTCTACATTAAGTATTGCCTACACAGTCACGGTCACATAGGGTATTGTCAACACCGTCACTGTCTATATTGCGTATTGTCCACATCGTCACTGTCTACATTCGGTATTATCCACACCGTCACTGTCTACATTGAGTATTGTCCACACCGTCACTGTCTACATTCGGTATTGTCCACACCGTCACTGTCTACATAGGGTATTATCCACACCGACACTGTCTATATTGAGTATTGTCCACACCGTCACTGTCTACATTGGGTATTGTCCACACCGTCACTGACTATATTGGGTATTGTCCACACTGTCACTGTCTACATTGAGTATTGTCCACATCGTCACTGTCTACATAGGGTATTGTCCACACCGTCACTGTCTACATTCAGTATTGTCCACACTGTCACTGTCTTCATTGAGTATTGCCCACACCGTCACTGTCTATATTGGTATTGTCCACTCCGTAACTGTCTATATTGGGTATTGTCCACACCGTCACTGTCTATATTGGGTATTGTCCACAGCGTCACTGTCTACATTGGGTATTGTCCACACCGTCACTGTCTACATTGGGTATTGTCCACACCGTCACTGTCCATATTGGGTATTGTCCACACCGTCACTGTCTACATTCGGTATTGTCCACACTGTCACTGTCTACATTAAGTATTGCCTACACAGTCACTGTCACATAGGGTATTGTCCACACCGTCACTGTCTATATTGCGTATTGTCCACATCGTCACTGTCTACATTCGGTATTATCCACACCGTCACTGTCTACATTGAGTATTGTCCACACTGTCACTGTCTACATTGAGAATTGTCCACTCCGTCACTGTCTACATAGGGTATTCTCCACACCGTCAATGTCTACATTCAGTATTGTCAACACCATCACTGTCTGTATTGGGTATCGTCCACACCGTCACTGTCTATATTGGTATTGTCCACACCATCACTGTCTATATTGGGTATCGTCCACACCGTCACTGTCTATATTGGGCATTGTCCACACCGTCACTGTCTACATAGGGTACTGTCCACACCGACACTGTCTATATTGGGTATTATCCACAGCGTCACTGTCTATATTGGTATTGTCCACACCGTCACTGTCTACATTCGGTATTGTCCACACTGTCACTGTCACATCGGGTATTGTCCACACCGTCACTGTCTACATTCGGTATTGTCCACACCGTCACTGTCTACATAGGGTATTGTCCACACCGACACTGTCTATATTGAGTATTGTCCACACCGTCACTGTCTACATTGGGTATTGTCCACACCGTCACTGACTATATTGGGTATTGTCCACACTGTCACTGTCTACATTGAGTATTGTCCACATCGTCACTGTCTACATAGGGTATTGTCCACTCCGTAACTGTTACATTCGGTGTAGTCCACACCGTAACAGTCTATATTGGGGATTGTCCACACCGTCACTGTCTATATTGGTATTGTCCACACCGTCACTGTCTACATCGTGTATTGTCCACACCGTTACTGTCTATATTGGTATTGTCCACACCGTCACTGTCTATATTGGTATTGTCCACACCGTCACTGTCTATATTGGGCATTGTCCACACCGTCACTGTCTATATTGGGCATTGTCCAGACGGTCACTGTCTACATTGGGCATTGTCCACACCATCACTGTCTATATTGGTATTGTCCACACCATCACTGTCTATATTGGGTATTGTCCACACCGTCACTGTCTAATTTGGGCATTTTCCAAACCGTCACTGACTATATTGGGCATTGTCCACACCGTCACTGTCTACATTGGGCATTGTCCACACCATCACTGTCTATATTGGGTATTGTCCACACCGTCACTGTCTATATTGGGCATTGTCCACACCGTCACTGTCTATATTCGGCATTGTCCACACCGTCACTGTCTACATAGGGTATTGTCCACACCGACACTGTCCATATTGGATATTGTCCACACTGTCACTATCTATATTCGGTATTGTCCACACCGTCACTGTCTACATTGGGTATTGTCCACAACGTCACTGTCTGTATTGGGTATTGTCCACACTGTCACTGTCCACATTGGGTATTGTCCACACCGTCACTGTCTGCATTGGGTATTGTCCACACCGTCACTGTCTATATTGGGTATTGTCCACAGCGTCACTGTCTACATTGGGTATTGTCCACACCGTCACTGTCTACATTGGGTATTGTCCACACCGTCACTGTCCATATTGGGTATTGTCCACACCGTCACTGTCTACATTCGGTATTGTCCACACTGCCACTGTCTACATTAAGTATTGCCTACACAGTCACGGTCACATAGGGTATTGTCAACACCGTCACTGTCTATATTGCGTATTGTCCACATCGTCACTGTCTACATTCGGTATTATCCACACCGTCACTGTCTACATTGAGTATTGTCCACACCGTCACTGTCTACATTCGGTATTGTCCACACCGTCACTGTCTACATAGGGTATTATCCACACCGACACTGTCTATATTGAGTATTGTCCACACCGTCACTGTCTACATTGGGTATTGTCCACACCGTCACTGACTATATTGGGTATTGTCCACACTGTCACTGTCTACATTGAGTATTGTCCACATCGTCACTGTCTACATAGGGTATTGTCCACACCGTCACTGTCTACATTCAGTATTGTCCACACTGTCACTGTCTTCATTGAGTATTGCCCACACCGTCACTGTCTATATTGGTATTGTCCACTCCGTAACTGTCTATATTGGGTATTGTCCACACCGTCACTGTCTATATTGGGTATTGTCCACAGCGTCACTGTCTACATTGGGTATTGTCCACACCGTCACTGTCTACATTGGGTATTGTCCACACCGTCACTGTCCATATTGGGTATTGTCCACACCGTCACTGTCTACATTCGGTATTGTCCACACTGTCACTGTCTACATTAAGTATTGCCTACACAGTCACTGTCACATAGGGTATTGTCCACACCGTCACTGTCTATATTGCGTATTGTCCACATCGTCACTGTCTACATTCAGTATTATCCACACCGTCACTGTCTACATTGAGTATTGTCCACACTGTCACTGACTACATTGAGAATTGTCCACTCCGTCACTGTCTACATAGGGTATTCTCCACACCGTCAATGTCTACATTCAGTATTGTCAACACCATCACTGTCTGTATTGGGTATCGTCCACACCGTCACTGTCTATATTGGTATTGTCCACACCATCACTGTCTATATTGGGTATCGTCCACACCGTCACTGTCTATATTGGGCATTGTCCACACCGTCACTGTCTACATAGGGTACTGTCCACACCGACACTGTCTATATTGGGTATTATCCACAGCGTCACTGTCTATATTGCTATTGTCCACACCGTCACTGTCTACATTCGGTATTGTCCACACTGTCACTGTCACATCGGGTATTGTCCACACCGTCACTGTCTACATTCGGTATTGTCCACACCGTCACTGTCTACATAGGGTATTGTCCACACCGACACTGTCTATATTGAGTATTGTCCACACCGTCACTGTCTACATTGGGTATTGTCCACACCGTCACTGACTATATTGGGTATTGTCCACACTGTCACTGTCTACATTGAGTATTGTCCACATCGTCACTGTCTACATAGGGTATTGTCCACTCCGTAACTGTTACATTCGGTGTAGTCCACACCGTAACAGTCTATATTGGGGATTGTCCACACCGTCACTGTCTATATTGGTATTGTCCACACCGTCACTGTCTACATCGTGTATTGTCCACACCGTTACTGTCTATATTGGTATTGTCCACACCGTCACTGTCTATATTGGTATTGTCCACACCGTCACTGTCTATATTGGGCATTGTCCACACCGTCACTGTCTATATTGGGCATTGTCCAGACGGTCACTGTCTACATTGGGCATTGTCCACACCATCACTGTCTATATTGGGTATTGTCCACACCGTCACTGTCTATATTGGGCATTGTCCACACCGTCACTGTCTACATAGGGTATTGTCCACACCGTGACTGTCTATATTGGTATTGTCCACACCGTCACTGTCTATATTGGGTATTGTCCACACCGTCACTGTCTATATTGGGTATTGTCCACACCGTCACTGTCTATATTGGTATTGTCCACACCGTCACTGTCTACATTGAGTATTGTCCACATCGTCACTGTCTACATAGGGTATTGTCCACACCGTCACTGTCTACATTCAGTATTGTCCACACTGTCACTGTCTTCATTGAGTATTGCCCACACCGTCACTGTCTATATTGGTATTGTCCACTCCGTAACTGTCTATATTGGGTATTGTCCACACCGTCACTGTCTATATTGGGTATTGTCCACAGCGTCACTGTCTACATTGGGTATTGTACACACCGTCACTGTCTACATTGGGTATTGTCCACACCGTCACTGTCCATATTGGGTATTGTCCACACCGTCACTGTCTACATTCGGTATTGTCCACACTGTCACTGTCTACATTAAGTATTGCCTACACAGTCACTGTCACATAGGGTATTGTCCACACCGTCACTGTCTATATTGCGTATTGTCCACATCGTCACTGTCTACATTCGGTATTATCCACACCGTCACTGTCTACATTGAGTATTGTCCACACTGTCACTGTCTACATTGAGAATTGTCCACTCCGTCACTGTCTACATAGGGTATTCTCCACACCGTCAATGTCTACATTCAGTATTGTCAACACCATCACTGTCTGTATTGGGTATCGTCCACACCGTCACTGTCTATATTGGTATTGTCCACACCATCACTGTCTATATTGGGTATCGTCCACACCGTCACTGTCTATATTGGGCATTGTCCACACCGTCACTGTCTACATAGGGTACTGTCCACACCGACACTGTCTATATTGGGTATTATCCACAGCGTCACTGTCTATATTGGTATTGTCCACACCGTCACTGTCTACATTCGGTATTGTCCACACTATCACTGTCACATCGGGTATTGTCCACACCGTCACTGTCTACATTCGGTATTGTCCACACCGTCACTGTCTACATAGGGTATTGTCCACACCGACACTGTCTATATTGAGTATTGTCCACACCGTCACTGTCTACATTGGGTATTGTCCACACCGTCACTGACTATATTGGGTATTGTCCACACTGTCACTGTCTACATTGAGTATTGTCCACATCGTCACTGTCTACATAGGGTATTGTCCACTCCGTAACTGTTACATTCGGTGTAGTCCACACCGTAACAGTCTATATTGGGGATTGTCCACACCGTCACTGTCTATATTGGTATTGTCCACACCGTCACTGTCTACATCGTGTATTGTCCACACCGTTACTGTCTATATTGGTATTGTCCACACCGTCACTGTCTATATTGGTATTGTCCACACCGTCACTGTCTATATTGGGCATTGTCCACACCGTCACTGTCTATATTGGGCATTGTCCAGACGGTCACTGTCTACATTGGGCATTGTCCACACCATCACTGTCTATATTGGGTATTGTCCACACCGTCACTGTCTATATTGGGCATTGTCCACACCGTCACTGTCTACATAGGGTATTGTCCACACCGTGACTGTCTATATTGGTATTGTCCACACCGTCACTGTCTATATTGGGTATTGTCCACACCGTCACTGTCTATATTGGGTATTGTCCACACCGTCACTGTCTATATTGGTATTGTCCACACCGTCACTGTCTACATTGAGTATTGTCCACACTGTCACTGTCTACATTGAGAATTGTCCACTCCGTCACTGTCTACATAGGGTATTCTCCACACCGTCAATGTCTACATTCAGTATTGTCAACACCATCACTGTCTATATTGGGTATCGTCCACACCGTCACTGTCTATATTGGTATTGTCCACACCATCACTGTCTATATTGGGTATCGTCCACACCGTCACTGTCTATATTGGGCATTGTCCACACCGTCACTGTCTACATAGGGTACTGTCCACACCGACACTGTCTATATTGGGTATTATCCACAGCGTCACTGTCTATATTGGTATTGTCCACACCGTCACTGTCTACATTCGGTATTGTCCACACTGTCACTGTCACATCGGGTATTGTCCACACCGTCACTGTCTACATTCGGTATTGTCCACACCGTCACTGTCTATATTGAGTATTGTCCACACCGTCACTGCCTACATTGGGTATTGTCCACACCGTCACTGACTATATTGGGTATTGTCCACACTGTCACTGTCTACATTGAGTATTGTCCACATCGTCACTGTCTACATAGGGTATTGTCCACTCCGTAACTGTTACATTCGGTGTAGTCCACACCGTAACTGTCTATATTGGGGATTGTCCACACCGTCACTGTCTATATTGGTATTGTCCACACCGTCACTGTCTACATCGTGTATTGTCCACACCGTTACTGTCTATATTGGTATTGTCCACACCGTCACTGTCTATATTGGGCATTGTCCACACCGTCACTGTCTACATAGGGTATTGTCCACACTGTCACTGTCTACATTGGGTATTGTCCACACTGTCAATGTCTACATTGGGTATTGTCCACACCGTCACTGTCTACATTGGGTATTGTCCACACCGTCACTGTCTATATTGGAATTGCCCACACCGTGACTGACTATATTGGGTATTGTCCAGACCATCACTGTCTATATTGATACTGTTCACTCCGTAACTGTTACATTGGGTATTGTCCACTCCATCACTGTCTATATTGGTATTGTCCACACCATCACTGTCTACATTGGGTATAGTCCACACCGTCACTGTCTATATTGGGTATTGTCCACACCGTGACTGTCTATATTGGTATTGTCCACACCGTCACTGTCTATATTGGTATTGTCCACACCATCACTGTCTATATTGGGTATTGTCCACACCGTCACTGTCTAATTTGGGCATTTTCCAAACCGTCACTGACTATATTGGGCATTGTCCACACCGTCACTGTCTACATTGGGCATTGTCCACACCATCACTGTCTATATTGGGTATTGTCCACACCGTCACTGTCTATATTGGGCATTGTCCACACCGTCACTGTCTATATTCGGCATTGTCCACACCGTCACTGTCTACATAGGGTATTGTCCACACCGACACTGTCCATATTGGATATTGTCCACACTGTCACTATCTATATTCGGTATTGTCCACACCGTCACTGTCTGCATTGGGTATTGTCCACACCGTCACTGTCTATATTGGGTATTGTCCACAGCGTCACTGTCTACATTGGGTATTGTCCACACCGTCACTGTCTACATTGGGTATTGTCCACACCGTCACTGTCCATATTGGGTATTGTCCACACCGTCACTGTCTACATTCGGTATTGTCCTCACTGTCACTGTCTACATTAAGTATTGCCTACACAGTCACTGTCACATAGGGTATTGTCCACACCGTCACTGTCTACATAGGGTATTCTCCACACCGTCAATGTCTACATTCAGTATTGTCCACACTGTCACTGTCTACATTGAGTATTGTCCACACCGTCACTGTCTATATTGGGCATGGTCCACACCGTCACTGTCTATATTGGTATTGTCCACACCATCACTGTCTATATTGGGTATCGTCCACACCGTCACTGTCTATATTGGTATTGTCCACACCATCACTGTCTATATTGGGTATTGTCCACACCGTCACTGTCTATATTGGGCATTGTCCACACCGTCACTGTCTACATAGGGTATTGTCCACACCGACACTGTCTATATTGGGTATTGTCCACACTGTCACTGTCTATATTGGGTATTGTCCACACCGTAACTGTCTATATTGGGAATTGTCCACACCGTGACTGTCTACATTGGGTATTGTCCACACTGTAACTGTCTACATTCAGTATTGCCCACACCATCACTGTCTATATTGGTATTGTCCACTCCGTAACTGTCTACATTAGTATTATCCACACTGTCACTGTCTCTTGGTATTGTCCACACCGTCACTGTCTATATTGGTATTGTCCACTCCGTAACTGTTAAATTGGGTATTGTCCACACCTTCACTGTCTATATTGGGCATTGTCCACACCGTCACTGTCTACATAGGGTATTGTCCACACTGTCACTGTCAACATTGGGTATTGTCCACACTGTCAATGTCTACATTGGGTATTGTCCACACCGTCACTGTCTACATTGGGTATTGTCCACACCGTCACTGTCTATATTGGTATTGCCCACACCGTGACTGACTATATTGGGTATTGTCCAGACCATCACTGTCTATATTGATACTGTTCACTCCGTAACTGTTACATTGGGTATTGTCAACTCCATCACTGTCTATATTGGTATTGTCCACACCATCACTGTCTACATTGGGTATAGTCCACACCGTCACTGTCTATATTGGTATTGTCCACACCATCACTGTCTATATTGGGTATTGTCCACACCGTCACTGTCTATATTGGGCATTGTCCACACCGTCACTGTCTACATAGGGTATTGTCCACACCGACACTGTCTATATTGGGTATTGTCCACACTGTCACTGTCTATATTGGGTATTGTCCACACCGTAACTGTCTATATTGGGAATTGTCCACACCGTGACTGTCTACATTGGGTATTGTCCACACTGTAACTGTCTACATTCAGTATTGCCCACACCATCACTGTCTATATTGGTATTGTCCACTCCGTAACTGTCTACATTAGTATTATCCACACTGTCACTGTCTCTTGGTATTGTCCACACCGTCACTGTCTATATTGGTATTGTCCACTCCGTAACTGTTAAATTGGGTATTGTCCACACCTTCACTGTCTATATTGGGCATTGTCCACACCGTCACTGTCTACATAGGGTATTGTCCACACTGTCACTGTCAACATTGGGTATTGTCCACACTGTCAATGTCTACATTGGGTATTGTCCACACCGTCACTGTCTACATTGGGTATTGTCCACACCGTCACTGTCTATATTGGTATTGCCCACACCGTGACTGACTATATTGGGTATTGTCCAGACCATCACTGTCTATATTGATACTGTTCACACCGTAACTGTTACATTGGGTATTGTCAACTCCATCACTGTCTATATTGGTATTGTCCACACCATCACTGTCTACATTGGGTATAGTCCACACCGTCACTGTCTATATTGGGTATTGTCCACACCGTGACTGTCTATATTGGTATTGTCCACACCGTCACTGTCTATATTGGTATTGTCCACACCATCACTGTCTATATTGGGTATTGTCCACACCGTCACTGTCTAATTTGGGCATTTTCCAAACCGTCACTGACTATATTGGGCATTGTCCACACCGTCACTGTCTACATTGGGCATTGTCCACACCATCACTGTCTATATTGGGTATTGTCCACACCGTCACTGTCTATATTGGGCATTGTCCACACCGTCACTGTCTATATTCGGCATTGTCCACACCGTCACTGTCTACATAGGGTATTGTCCACACCGACACTGTCCATATTGGATATTGTCCACACTGTCACTATCTATATTCGGTATTGTCCACACCGTCACTGTCTACATTGGGTATTGTCCACAACGTCACTGTCTGTATTGGGTATTGTCCACACTGTCACTGTCCACATTGGGTATTGTCCACACCGTCACTGTCTGCATTGGGTATTGTCCACACAGTCACTGTCTATATTGGGTATTGTCCACAGCGTCACTGTCTACATTGGGTATTGTCCACACCGTCACTGTCTACATTGGGTATTGTCCACACCGTCACTGTCCATATTGGGTATTGTCCACACCGTCACTGTCTACATTCGGTATTGTCCACACTGTCACTGTCTACATTAAGTATTGCCTACACAGTCACTGTCACATAGGGTATTGTCCACACCGTCACTGTCTATATTGCGTATTGTCCACATCGTCACTGTCTACATTCGGTATTATCCACACCGTCACTGTCTACATTGAGTATTGTCCACACTGTCACTGTCTACATTGAGAATTGTCCACTCCGTCACTGTCTACATAGGGTATTCTCCACACCGTCAATGTCTACATTCAGTATTGTCCACACTGTCACTGTCTACATTGAGTATTGCCCACACCGTCACTGTCTATATTGGTATTGTCCACTCCGTAACTGTCTACATTCGGTATTGTCCACACCGTCACTGTCTATATTGGGTATTGTCCACACCGTCACTGTGTATATTGGTATTGTCCACACTGTCACTGTCTACATTGGGTATTGTCAACACCATCACTGTCTTTATTGGGTATCGTCCACACCGTCACTGTCTATATTGGTATTGTCCACACCATCACTGTCTATATTGGGTATCGTCCACACCGTCACTGTCTATATTGGGCATTGTCCACACCGTCACTGTCTACATAGGGTATTGTCCACACCGAAACTGTCTATATTCGGTATTGTCCACACCGTCACTGTCTACATTCGGTATTGTCCACACTGTCACTGTCACATCGGGTATTGTCCACACCGTCACTGTCTACATTCGGTATTGTCCACACCGTCACTGTCTACATAGTGTATTATCCACACCGACACTGTCTATATTGAGTATTGTCCACACCGTCACTGACTATATTGGGTATTGTCCACACTGTCACTGTCTACATTGAGTATTGTCCACATCGTCACTGTCTACATAGGGTATTGTCCACACCGTCACTGTCTACATTCAGTATTGTCCACACTGTCACTGTCTTCATTGAGTATTGCCCACACCGTCACTGTCTATATTGGTATTGTCCACTCCGTAACTGTCTATATTGGGTATTGTCCACACCGTCACTGTCTATATTGGGTATTGTCCACAGCGTCACTGTCTACATTGGGTATTGTCCACACCGTCACTGTCTACATTGGGTATTGTCCACACCGTCACTGTCCATATTGGGTATTGTCCACACCGTCACTGTCTACATTCGGTATTGTCCACACTGTCACTGTCTACATTAAGTATTGCCTACACAGTCACTGTCACATAGGGTATTGTCCACACCGTCACTGTCTATATTGCGTATTGTCCACATCGTCACTGTCTACATTCGGTATTATCCACACCGTCACTGTCTACATTGAGTATTGTCCACACTGTCACTGTCTACATTGAGAATTGTCCACTCCGTCACTGTCTACATAGGGTATTCTCCACACCGTCAATGTCTACATTCAGTATTGTCAACACCATCACTGTCTATATTGGGTATCGTCCACACCGTCACTGTCTATATTGGTATTGTCCACACCATCACTGTCTATATTGGGTATCGTCCACACCGTCACTGTCTATATTGGGCATTGTCCACACCGTCACTGTCTACATAGGGTACTGTCCACACCTACACTGTCTATATTGGGTATTATCCACAGCGTCACTGTCTATATTGGTATTGTCCACACCGTCACTGTCTACATTCGGTATTGTCCACACTGTCACTGTCACATCGGGTATTGTCCACACCGTCACTGTCTACATTCGGTATTGTCCACACCGTCACTGTCTATATTGAGTATTGTCCACACCGTCACTGTCTACATTGGGTATTGTCCACACCGTCACTGACTATATTGGGTATTGTCCACACTGTCACTGTCTACATTGAGTATTGTCCACATCGTCACTGTCTACATAGGGTATTGTCCACTCCGTAACTGTTACATTCGGTGTAGTCCACACCGTAACTGTCTATATTGGGGATTGTCCACACCGTCACTGTCTATATTGGTATTGTCCACACCGTCACTGTCTACATCGTGTATTGTCCACACCGTTACTGTCTATATTGGTATTGTCCACACCGTCACTGTCTATATTGGGCATTGTCCACACCGTCACTGTCTACATAGGGTATTGTCCACACTGTCACTGTCTACATTGGGTATTGTCCACACTGTCAATGTCTACATTGGGTATTGTCCACACCGTCACTGTCTACATTGGGTATTGTCCACACCGTCACTGTCTATATTGGAATTGCCCACACCGTGACTGACTATATTGGGTATTGTCCAGACCATCACTGTCTATATTGATACTGTTCACTCCGTAACTGTTACATTGGGTATTGTCCACTCCATCACTGTCTATATTGGTATTGTCCACACCATCACTGTCTACATTGGGTATAGTCCACACCGTCACTGTCTATATTGGGTATTGTCCACACCGTGACTGTCTATATTGGTATTGTCCACACCGTCACTGTCTATATTGGTATTGTCCACACCATCACTGTCTATATTGGGTATTGTCCACACCGTCACTGTCTAATTTGGGCATTTTCCAAACCGTCACTGACTATATTGGGCATTGTCCACACCGTCACTGTCTACATTGGGCATTGTCCACACCATCACTGTCTATATTGGGTATTGTCCACACCGTCACTGTCTATATTGGGCATTGTCCACACCGTCACTGTCTATATTCGGCATTGTCCACACCGTCACTGTCTACATAGGGTATTGTCCACACCGACACTGTCCATATTGGATATTGTCCACACTGTCACTATCTATATTCGGTATTGTCCACACCGTCACTGTCTACATTGGGTATTGTCCACAACGTCACTGTCTGTATTGGGTATTGTCCACACTGTCACTGTCCACATTGGGTATTGTCCACACCGTCACTGTCTGCATTGGGTATTGTCCACACCGTCACTGTCTATATTGGGTATTGTCCACAGCGTCACTGTCTACATTGGGTATTGTCCACACCGTCACTGTCTACATTGGGTATTGTCCACACCGTCACTGTCCATATTGGGTATTGTCCACACCGTCACTGTCTACATTCGGTATTGTCCACACTGCCACTGTCTACATTAAGTATTGCCTACACAGTCACGGTCACATAGGGTATTGTCAACACCGTCACTGTCTATATTGCGTATTGTCCACATCGTCACTGTCTACATTCGGTATTATCCACACCGTCACTGTCTACATTGAGTATTGTCCACACCGTCACTGTCTACATTCGGTATTGTCCACACCGTCACTGTCTACATAGGGTATTATCCACACCGACACTGTCTATATTGAGTATTGTCCACACCGTCACTGTCTACATTGGGTATTGTCCACACCGTCACTGACTATATTGGGTATTGTCCACACTGTCACTGTCTACATTGAGTATTGTCCACATCGTCACTGTCTACATAGGGTATTGTCCACACCGTCACTGTCTACATTCAGTATTGTCCACACTGTCACTGTCTTCATTGAGTATTGCCCACACCGTCACTGTCTATATTGGTATTGTCCACTCCGTAACTGTCTATATTGGGTATTGTCCACACCGTCACTGTCTATATTGGGTATTGTCCACAGCGTCACTGTCTACATTGGGTATTGTCCACACCGTCACTGTCTACATTGGGTATTGTCCACACCGTCACTGTCCATATTGGGTATTGTCCACACCGTCACTGTCTACATTCGGTATTGTCCACACTGTCACTGTCTACATTAAGTATTGCCTACACAGTCACTGTCACATAGGGTATTGTCCACACCGTCACTGTCTATATTGCGTATTGTCCACATCGTCACTGTCTACATTCGGTATTATCCACACCGTCACTGTCTACATTGAGTATTGTCCACACTGTCACTGTCTACATTGAGAATTGTCCACTCCGTCACTGTCTACATAGGGTATTCTCCACACCGTCAATGTCTACATTCAGTATTGTCAACACCATCACTGTCTGTATTGGGTATCGTCCACACCGTCACTGTCTATATTGGTATTGTCCACACCATCACTGTCTATATTGGGTATCGTCCACACCGTCACTGTCTATATTGGGCATTGTCCACACCGTCACTGTCTACATAGGGTACTGTCCACACCGACACTGTCTATATTGGGTATTATCCACAGCGTCACTGTCTATATTGGTATTGTCCACACCGTCACTGTCTACATTCGGTATTGTCCACACTGTCACTGTCACATCGGGTATTGTCCACACCGTCACTGTCTACATTCGGTATTGTCCACACCGTCACTGTCTACATAGGGTATTGTCCACACCGACACTGTCTATATTGAGTATTGTCCACACCGTCACTGTCTACATTGGGTATTGTCCACACGGTCACTGACTATATTGGGTATTGTCCACACTGTCACTGTCTACATTGAGTATTGTCCACATCGTCACTGTCTACATAGGGTATTGTCCACTCCGTAACTGTTACATTCGGTGTAGTCCACACCGTAACAGTCTATATTGGGGATTGTCCACACCGTCACTGTCTATATTGGTATTGTCCACACCGTCACTGTCTACATCGTGTATTGTCCACACCGTTACTGTCTATATTGGTATTGTCCACACCGTCACTGTCTATATTGGTATTGTCCACACCGTCACTGTCTATATTGGGCATTGTCCACACCGTCACTGTCTATATTGGGCATTGTCCAGACGGTCACTGTCTACATTGGGCATTGTCCACACCATCACTGTCTATATTGGGTATTGTCCACACCGTCACTGTCTATATTGGGCATTGTCCACACCGTCACTGTCTACATAGGGTATTGTCCACACCGACACTGTCTATATTGGGTATTGTCCACACTGTCACTGTCTATATTGGGTATTGTCCACACCGTAACTGTCTATATTGTGTATTGACCACACCGTGACTGTCTACATTGGGTATTGTCCACACTGTAACTGTCTACATTCAGTATTGCCCACACCATCACTGTCTATATTGGTGTAGTCCACTCCGTAACTGTCTACATTGGTATTATCCACACTGTCACTGTCTCTTGGTATTGTCCACACCGTCACTGTCTTTATTGGTATTGTCCACTCCGTAACTGTTAAATTGGGTATTGTCCACACCGTCACTGTCTATATTGGGCATTGTCCACACCGTCACTGTCTACATAGGGTATTGTCCACACCGTCACTGTCTATATTGGGTATTGTCCACACCGTCACTGTCTACATTCGGTATTGTCCACACCGTCACTGTCTATATTGGTATTGCCCACACCGTCATTGTCTATATTGGGTATTGTCCACACCGTCACTGTCTATATTTGGTATTGTTCACACCGTCACTGTCTACATTCGGTATTGTCCACACCGTCACTGTCTACATTGGATATTGTCCACACTGTCACTGTCTATATTGGTATTGCCCACACCGTGACTGACTATATTGGGTATTGTCCACACCGTCACTGTCTAAATTGATACTGTTCACTCCGTAACTGTTACATTGAGTATTGTCCACTCCATCACTGTCTATATTGGTATTGTCCACACCATCACTGTATACATTGGGTATAGTCCACACCGTCACTGACTATATTGGGTATTGTCCACACCGTGACTGTCTATATTGGTATTGTCCACACCGTCACTGTCTATGTTGGGTATTTTCCACACCGTCACTGTCTATATTGAGTATTGTCCACACCGTCACTGTCTATATTGGTATTGTCCACACCATCACTGTCTATATTGGGTATTGTCCACACCGTCACTGTCTAATTTGGGCATTTTCCACACCGTCACTGTCTATATTGGGCATTGTCCACACCGTCACTGTCTACATTGGGCATTGTCCACACCATCACTGTCTATATTGGGTATTGTCCACACCGTCACTGTCTATATTGGGCATTGTCCACACCGTCACTGTCTATATTGGGTATAGTCCACACCGTCACTGTCTATATTGGTATTGTCCACACCATCACTGTCTATATTGGGTATTGTCCACACCGTCACTGTCTATATTGGGCATTGTCCACACCGTCACTGTCTACATAGGGTATTGTAGACACCGACACTGTCTATATTGGGTATTGTCCACACTGTCACTATCTATATTGGGTATTGTCCACACCGTGACTGACTATATTGGTTATTGTCCACATCGTCACTGTATGTATTGGTATTGTCCACTCCGTAACTGTTACATTGGGTATAGTCCACACCGTAACTGTCTATATTGGGGATTGTCCACACCGTCACTGTCTATATTGGTATTGTCCACACCATCACTGTCTATATTGGGTATTGTCCACACCGTCACTGTCTATATTGGGCATTGTCCACACCGTCACTGTCTACATAGGGTATTGTCCACACCGACACTGTCTATATTGGGTATTGTCCACACTGTCACTGTCTATATTGGGTATTGTCCACACGGTGACTGTCTACATTGGGTATTGTCCACACTGTAACTGTCTACATTCAGTATTGCCCACACCATCACTGTCTATATTGGTATAGTCCACTCCGTAACTGTCTACATTGGTATTATCCACACTGTCACTGTCTCTTGGTATTGTCCACACCGTCACTGTCTTTATTGGTATTGTCCACTCCGTAACTGTTAAATTGGGTATTGTCCACACCGTCACTGTCTACATAGGGTATTGTCCATACCGTCACTGTCTACATTGGGTATTGTCCACACCGTCACTGTCTATATTGGGTATTGTCCACACCGTCACTGTCTACGTTCGGTATTGTCCACACCGTCACTGTCTATATTGGTATTGCCCACATTGTCATTGTCTATATTGGGTATTGTCCACACCGTTACTGTCTATATTTGGTATTGTTCACACCGTCACTGTCTACATTCGGTATTGTTCACACCGTCACTGTCTACATTGGGTATTGTCCACACCGTCACTGTCTATATTGGTATTGTCCACACTGTCACTATCTATATTGGGTATTGTCCACACCGTGACTGTCTATATTGGTATTGTCCACACCGTCACTGTCTATATTGGGTATTGTCCACACCGTCACTGTCTATATTGGGTATTGTCCACACCGTCACTGTCTATATTGGTATTGTCCACACCATCACTCTCTATATTGGGTATTGTCCACACCGTCACTGTCTATATTGGTATTGTCCACACCATCACTGTCTATATTGGGTATTGTCCACACCGTCACTGTCTAATTTGGGCATTTTCCACACCGTCACTGTCTATATTGGGCATTGTCCACACCGTCACTGTCTACATTGGGCATTCTCCACACCATCACTGTCTATATTGGGTATTGTCCACACCGTCACTGTCTATATTGGGCATTGTCCACACCGTCACTGTCTATATTGGGTATCGTCCACACCGTCACTGTCTATATTGGTATTGTCCACACCATCACTGTCTATATTGGGTATTGTCCACACCGTCACTGTCTATATTGGGCATTGTCCACACCGTCACTGTCTACATAGGGTATTGTCCACACCGACACTGTCTATATTGGGTATTGTCCACACTGTCACTATCTATATTCGGTATTGTCCACACCGTCACTGTCTACATTGCGTATTGTCCAGAGCGTCACTGTCTGTATTGGGTATTGTCCACACTGTCACTGTCTACATTGGGTATTGTCCACACCGTCACTGTCTGCATTGGGTATTGTCCACACCGTCACTGTCTATATTGGGTATTGTCCACAGCGTCACTGTCTACATTGGGTATTGTCCACACCGTCACTGTCTACATTGGGTATTGTACACACCGTCACTGTCCATATTGGGTTTTGTCCACACCGTCACTGTCTACATTCGGAATTGTCCACACTATCACTGTCTACATTAAGTATTGCCTACACCGTCACTGTCACATAGGGTATTGTCCACACCGTCACTGTCTATATTGGATATTGTCCACATCGTCACTGTCTACATTCGGTATTGTCCACACCGTCACTGTCTATATAGGGTATTGTCCACACCGTCACTGTCTACATTGAGTATTGTCCACACTGTCACTGTCTACATTGAGTATTGTCCACACCGTCACTGTCTACATAGGGTATTCTCCACACCGTCAATGTCTACATTCAGTATTGTCCACACTGTCACTGTCTACATTGAGTATTGCCCACACCGTCACTGTCTATATTGGTATTGTCCACTCCGTAACTGTCTACATTCGGTATTGTCCACACCGTCACTGTCTACATTGGATATTGTCCACACCGTCACTGTCTATATTGGTATTGCCCACACCGTGACTGACTATATTGGGTATTGTCCACACCGTCACTGTCTATATTGGGTATTGTCCACAGCGTCACTGTCTACATTGTGTATTGTCCACACCGTCACTGTCTATATTGGTATTGTCCACACCGTCACTGTCTATATTGGTATTGTCCACACCATCACTGTCTATATTGGGTATTGTCCACACTGTCACTGTCTATATTGGGCATTGTCCACACCGTCACTGTCTATATTGGGCATTGTCCAGACGGTCACTGTCTACATTGGGCATTGTCCACACCATCACTGTCTATATTGGGTATTGTCCACACCGTCACTGTCTATATTGGTATTGTCCACACCATCACTGTCTATATTGGGTATCGTCCACACCGTCACTGTCTATATTGGTATTGTCCACACCATCACTGTCTATATTGGGTATTGTCCACACCGTCACTGTCTATATTGGGCATTGTCCACACCGTCACTGTCTACATAGGGTATTGTCCACACCGACACTGTCTATATTGGGTATTGTCCACACTGTCACTGTCTATATTGGGTATTGTCCACACCGTGACTGTCTACATTGGGTATGGTCCACACTGTAACTGTCTACATTCAGTATTGCCCACACCATCACTGTCTATATTGGTATAGTCCACTCCGTAACTGTCTACATTGGTATTATCCACACTGTCACTGTCTCTTGGTATTGTCCACACCGTCACTGTCATTATTGGTATTGTCCACTCCGTAACTGTTAAATTGGGTATTGTCCACACCGTCACTGTCTACATAGGGTATTGTCCACACCGTCACTGTCTACATTGGGTATTGTCCACACCGTCACTGTCTATATTGGGTATTGTCCACACCGTCACTGTCTACATTCGGTATTGTCCACACCGTCACTGTCTATATTGGTATTGCCCACACCGTCATTGTCTATATTGGGTATTGTCCACACCGTCACTGTCTATATTTGGTATTGTTCACACCGTCACTGTCTACATTCGGTATTGTCCACACCGTCACTGTCTACATTGGGTATTGTCCACACCGTCACTGTCTACATTGGGTATTGTCCACTCCATCACTGTCTATATTGGTATTGTCCACACCATCACTGTCTACATTGGGTATAGTCCACACCGTCACTGTCTACATTGGGTATTGTCCACACCCTGACTGTCTATATTGGTATTGTCCACACCGTCACTGTCTATATTGGGTATTGTCCACACCGTCACTGTCTATATTGGGTATTGTCCACACTGTCACTGTCTATATTGGGCATTGTCCACACCGTCACTGTCTATATTGGGCATTGTCCAGACGGTCACTGTCTACATTGGGCATTGTCCACACCATCACTGTCTATATTGGGTATTGTCCACACCGTCACTGTCTATATTGGTATTGTCCACACCATCACTGTCTATATTGGGTATCGTTCACACCGTCACTGTCTATATTGGTATTGTCCACACCATCACTGTCTATATTGGGTATTGTCCACACCGTCACTGTCTATATTGGGCATTGTCCACACCGTCACTGTCTACATAGGGTATTGTCCACACCGACACTGTCTATATTGGGTATTGTCCACACTGTCACTGTCTATATTGGGTATTGTCCACACCGTGACTGTCTACATTGGGTATGGTCCACACTGTAACTGTCTACATTCAGTATTGCCCACACCATCACTGTCTATATTGGTATAGTCCACTCCGTAACTGTCTACATTGGTATTATCCACACTGTCACTGTCTCTTGGTATTGTCCACACCGTCACTGTCATTATTGGTATTGTCCACTCCGTAACTGTTAAATTGGGTATTGTCCACACCGTCACTGTCTACATAGGGTATTGTCCACACCGTCACTGTCTACATTGGGTATTGTCCACACCGTCACTGTCTATATTGGGTATTGTCCACACCGTCACTGTCTACATTCGGTATTGTCCACACCGTCACTGTCTATATTGGTATTGCCCACACCGTCATTGTCTATATTGGGTATTGTCCACACCGTCACTGTCTATATTTGGTATTGTTCACACCGTCACTGTCTACATTCGGTATTGTCCACACCGTCACTGTCTACATTGGGTATTGTCCACACCGTCACTGTCTACATTGGGTATTGTCCACTCCATCACTGTCTATATTGGTATTGTCCACACCATCACTGTCTACATTGGGTATAGTCCACACCGTCACTGTCTACATTGGGTATTGTCCACACCCTGACTGTCTATATTGGTATTGTCCACACCGTCACTGTCTATATTGGGTATTGTCCACACCGTCACTGTCTATATTGGGTATTGTCCACACCGTCACTGTCTATATTGGTATTGTCCACACCATCACTCTCTATATTGGGTATTGTCCACACCGTCACTGTCTACATTGGGTATTGTCCACTCCATCACTGTCTATATTGGTATTGTCCACACCATCATTGTCTACATTGGGTATAGTCCACACCGTCACTGTCTACATTGGGTATTGTCCACACCCTGACTGTCTATATTGGTATTGTCCACACCGTCACTGTCTATATTGGGTATTGTCCACACCGTCACTGTCTATATTGGGTATTGTCCACACCGTCACTGTCTATATTGGTATTGTCCACACCATCACTCTCTATATTGGGTATTGTCCACACCGTCACTGTCTATATTGGTATTGTCCACACCATCACTGTCTATATTGGGTATTGTCCACACCGTCACTGTCTATATTGGGTATTGTCCACACCGTCACTGTCTATATTGGGCATTGTCCACACCGTCACTGTCTATATTTGGTATTGTTCACACCGTCACTGTCTACATTCGGTATTGTTCACACCGTCACTGTCTACATTGGGTATTGTCCACACCGTCACTGTCTATATTGGTATTGTCCACACTGTCACTATCTATATTGGGTATTGTCCACACCGTGACTGTCTATATTGGTATTGTCCACACCGTCACTGTCTATATTGGGTATTGTCCACACCGTCACTGTCTATATTGGGTATTGTCCACACCGTCACTGTCTATATTGGTATTGTCCACACCATCACTCTCTATATTGGGTATTGTCCACACCGTCACTGTCTATATTGGTAATGTCCACACCATCACTGTCTATATTGGGTATTGTCCACACCGTCACTGTCTAATTTGGGCATTTTCCACACCGTCACTGTCTATATTGGGCATTGTCCACACCGTCACTGTCTACATTGGGCATTCTCCACACCATCACTGTCTATATTGGGTATTGTCCACACCGTCACTGTCTATATTGGGCATTGTCCACACCGTCACTGTCTATATTGGGTATCGTCCACACCGTCACTGTCTATATTGGTATTGTCCACACCATCACTGTCTATATTGGGTATTGTCCACACCGTCACTGTCTATATTGGGCATTGTCCACACCGTCACTGTCTATATTGGGTATTGTCCACACTGTCACTATCTATATTCGGTATTGTCCACACCGTCACTGTCTACATTGGGTATTGTCCACAGCGTCACTGTCTGTATTGGGTATTGTCCACACTGTCACTGTCTACATTGGGTATTGTCCACACCGTCACTGTCTGCATTGGGTATTGTCCACACCGTCACTGTCTATATTGGGTATTGTCCACAGCGTCACTGTCTACATTGGGTATTGTCCACACCGTCACTGTCTACATTGGGTATTGTACACACCGTCACTGTCCATATTGGGTTTTGTCCACACTGTCACTGTCTACATTCGGAATTGTCCACACTATCACTGTCTACATTAAGTATTGCCTACACCGTCACTGTCACATAGGGTATTCTCCACACCGTCACTGTCTATATTGGATATTGTCCACATCGTCACTGTCTACATTCGGTATTGTCCACACCGTCACTGTCTATATTGGGTATTGTCCACACCGTCACTGTCTACATTGAGTATTGTCCACACTGTCACTGTCTACATTGAGTATTGTCCACACCGTCACTGTCTACATAGGGTATTCTCCACACCGTCAATGTCTACATTCAGTATTGTCCACACTGTCACTGTTTACATTGAGTATTGCCCACACCGTCACTGTCTATATTGGTATTGTCCACTCCGTAACTGTCTACATTCGGTATTGTCCACACCGTCACTGTCTACATTGGATATTGTCCACACCGTCACTGTCTATATTGGTATTGCCCACACCGTGACTGACTATATTGGGTATTGTCCACATCGTCACTGTCTATATTGGGTATTGTCCACAGCGTCACTGTCTACATCGTGTATTGTCCACACCGTCACTGTCTATTTTGGTATTGTCCACACCATCACTGTCTATATTGGGTATTGTCCACACTGTCACTGTCTATATTGGGCATTGTCCACACCGTCACTGTCTATATTGGGCATTGTCCAGACGGTCACTGTCTACATTGGGCATTGTCCACACCATCACTGTCTATATTGGGTATTGTCCACACCGTCACTGTCTATATTGGTATTGTCCACACCATCACTGTCTATATTGGGTATCGTCCACACCGTCACTGTCTATATTGGTATTGTCCACACCATCACTGTCTATATTGGGTATTGTCCACACCGTCACTGTCTATATTGGGCATTGTCCACACCGTCACTGTCTACATAGGGTATTGTCCACACCGACACTGTCTATATTGGGTATTGTCCACACTGTCACTGTCTATATTGGGTATTGTCCACACCGTGACTGTCTACATTGGGTATGGTCCACACTGTAACTGTCTACATTCAGTATTGCCCACACCATCACTGTCTATATTGGTATAGTCCACTCCGTAACTGTCTACATTGGTATTATCCACACTGTCACTGTCTCTTGGTATTGTCCACACCGTCACTGTCATTATTGGTATTGTCCACTCCGTAACTGTTAAATTGGGTATTGTCCACACCGTCACTGTCTACATAGGGTATTGTCCACACCGTCACTGTCTACATTGGGTATTGTCCACACCGTCACTGTCTATATTGGGTATTGTCCACACCGTCACTGTCTACATTCGGTATTGTCCACACCGTCACTGTCTATATTGGTATTGCCCACACCGTCATTGTCTATATTGGGTATTGTCCACACCGTCACTGTCTATATTTGGTATTGTTCACACCGTCACTGTCTACATTCGGTATTGTCCACACCGTCACTGTCTACATTGGGTATTGTCCACACCGTCACTGTCTATATTGGTATTGCCCACACCGTGACTGACTATATTGGGTATTGTCCACATCGTCACTGTCTATATTGATACTGTTCACTCCGTAACTGTTACATTGGGTATTGTCCACTCCATCACTGTCTATATTGGTATTGTCCACACCATCACTGTCTACATTGGGTATAGTCCACACCGTCACTGTCTACATTGGGTATTGTCCACACCCTGACTGTCTATATTGGTATTGTCCACACCGTCACTGTCTATATTGGGTATTGTCCACACCGTCACTGTCTATATTGGGTATTGTCCACACCGTCACTGTCTATATTGGTATTGTCCACACCATCACTCTCTATATTGGGTATTGTCCACAACGTCACTGTCTATATTGGTATTGTCCACACCATCACTGTCTATATTGTGTATTGTCCACACCGTCACTGTCTAATTTGGGCATTTTCCACACCGTCACTGTCTATATTGGTATTGTCCACACCGTCACTGTCTACATCGTGTATTGTCCACACCGTCACTGTCTATATTGGTATTGTCCACACCGTCACTGCCTATATTGGTATTGTCCACACCATCACTGTCTATATTGGGTATTGTCCACACCGTCACTGTCTATATTGGGCATTTTCCACACCGTCACTGTCTATATTGGGCATTGTCCACACCGTCACTGTCTACATTGGGCATTCTCCACACCATCACTGTCTATATGGGGTATTGTCCACACCGTCACTGTCTATATTGGGCATTGTCCACACCGTCACTGTCTATATTGGGTATCGTCCACACCGTCACTGTCTATATTGGTATTGTCCACACCATCACTGTCTATATTGGGTATTGTCCACACCGTCACTGTCTATATTGGGCATTGTCCACACCGTCACTGTCTACATAGGGTATTGTCCACACCGACACTGTCTATATTGGGTATTGTCCACACTGTCACTATCTATATTCGGTATTGTCCACACCGTCACTGTCTACATTGGGTATTGTCCACAGCGTCACTGTCTGTATTGGGTATTGTCCACACTGTCACTGTCTACATTGGGTATTGTCCACACAGTCACTGTCTGCATTGGGTATTGTCCACACCGTCACTGTCTATATTGGGTATTGTCCACAGCGTCACTGTCTACATTGGGTATTGTCCACACCGTCACTGTCTACATTGGGTATTGTACACACCGTCACTGTCCATATTGGGTTTTGTCCACACCGTCACTGTCTACATTCGGAATTGTCCACACTATCACTGTCTACATTAAGTATTGCCTACACCGTCACTGTCACATAGGGTATTGTCCACACCGTCACTGTCTATATTGGATATTGTCCACATCGTCACTGTCTACATTCGGTATTGTCCACACCGTCACTGTCTATATTGGGTATTGTCCACACCGTCACTGTCTACATTGAGTATTGTCCACACTGTCACTGTCTACATTGAGTATTGTCCACACCGTCACTGTCTACATAGGGTATTCTCCACACCGTCAATGTCTACATTCAGTATTGTCCACACTGTCACTGTCTACATTGAGTATTGCCCACACCGTCACTGTCTATATTGGTATTGTCCACTCCGTAACTGTCTACATTCGGTATTGTCCACACCGTCACTGTCTACATTGGATATTGTCCACACCGTCACTGTCTATATTGGTATTGCCCACACCGTGACTGACTATTTTGGGTATTGTCCACACCGTCACTGTCTATATTGGGTATTGTCCACAGCGTCACTGTCTACATCGTGTATTGTCCACACCGTCACTGTCTATATTGGTATTGTCCACACCGTCACTGTCTATATTGGTATTGTCCACACCATCACTGTCTATATTGGGTATTGTCCGCACTGTCACTGTCTATATTGGGCATTGTCCACACCGTCACTGTCTATATTGGGCATTGTCCAGACGGTCACTGTCTACATTGGGCATTGTCCACACCATCACTGTCTATATTGGGTATTGTCCACACCGTCACTGTCTATATTGGTATTGTCCACACCATCACTGTCTATATTGGGTATCGTCCACACCGTCACTGTCTATATTGGTATTGTCCACACCATCACTGTCTATATTGGGTATTGTCCACACCGTCACTGTCTATATTGGGCATTGTCCACAACGTCACTGTCTACATAGGGTATTGTCCACACCGACACTGTCTATATTGGGTATTGTCCACACAGTCACTGTCTATATTGGGTATTGTCCACACCGTGACTGTCTACATTGGGTATGGTCCACACTGTAACTGTCTACATTCAGTATTGCCCACACCATCACTGTCTATATTGGTATAGTCCACTCCGTAACTGTCTACATTGGTATTATCCAAACTGTCACTGTCTCTTGGTATTGTCCACACCGTCACTGTCATTATTGGTATTGTCCACTCCGTAACTGTTAAATTGGGTATTGTCCACACCGTCACTGTCTACATAGGGTATTGTCCACACCGTCACTGTCTACATTGGGTATTGTCCACACCGTCACTGTCTATATTGGGTATTGTCCACACCGTCACTGTCTACATTCGGTATTGTCCACACCGTCACTGTCTATATTGGTATTGCCCACACCGTCATTGTCTATATTGGGTATTGTCCACACCGTCACTGTCTATATTTGGTATTGTTCACACCGTCACTGTCTACATTCGGTATTGTCCACACCGTCACTGTCTACATTGGGTATTGTCCACACCGTCACTGTCTATATTGGTATTGCCCACACCGTGACTGACTATATTGGGTATTGTCCACATCGTCACTGTCTATATTGATACTGTTCACTCCGTAACTGTTACATTGGGTATTGTCCACTCCATCACTGTCTATATTGGTATTGTCCACACCATCACTGTCTACATTGGGTATAGTCCACACCGTCACTGTCTACATTGGGTATTGTCCACACCCTGACTGTCTATATTGGTATTGTCCACACCGTCACTGTCTATATTGGGTATTGTCCACACCGTCACTGTCTATATTGGGTATTGTCCACACCGTCACTGTCTATATTGGTATTGTCCACACCATCACTCTCTATATTGGGTATTGTCCACAACGTCACTGTCTATATTGGTATTGTCCACACCATCACTGTCTATATTGTGTATTGTCCACACCGTCACTGTCTAATTTGGGCATTTTCCACACCGTCACTGTCTATATTGGTATTGTCCACACCGTCACTGTCTACATCGTGTATTGTCCACACCGTCACTGTCTATATTGGTATTGTCCACACCGTCACTGCCTATATTGGTATTGTCCACACCATCACTGTCTATATTGGGTATTGTCCACACCGTCACTGTCTATATTGGGCATTTTCCACACCGTCACTGTCTATATTGGGCATTGTCCACACCGTCACTGTCTACATTGGGCATTCTCCACACCATCACTGTCTATATGGGGTATTGTCCACACCGTCACTGTCTATATTGGGCATTGTCCACACCGTCACTGTCTATATTGGGTATCGTCCACACCGTCACTGTCTATATTGGTATTGTCCACACCATCACTGTCTATATTGGGTATTGTCCACACCGTCACTGTCTATATTGGGCATTGTCCACACCGTCACTGTCTACATAGGGTATTGTCCACACCGACACTGTCTATATTGGGTATTGTCCACACTGTCACTATCTATATTCGGTATTGTCCACACCGTCACTGTCTACATTGGGTATTGTCCACAGCGTCACTGTCTGTATTGGGTATTGTCCACACTGTCACTGTCTACATTGGGTATTGTCCACACAGTCACTGTCTGCATTGGGTATTGTCCACACCGTCACTGTCTATATTGGGTATTGTCCACAGCGTCACTGTCTACATTGGGTATTGTCCACACCGTCACTGTCTACATTGGGTATTGTACACACCGTCACTGTCCATATTGGGTTTTGTCCACACCGTCACTGTCTACATTCGGAATTGTCCACACTATCACTGTCTACATTAAGTATTGCCTACACCGTCACTGTCACATAGGGTATTGTCCACACCGTCACTGTCTATATTGGATATTGTCCACATCGTCACTGTCTACATTCGGTATTGTCCACACCGTCACTGTCTATATTGGGTATTGTCCACACCGTCACTGTCTACATTGAGTATTGTCCACACTGTCACTGTCTACATTGAGTATTGTCCACACCGTCACTGTCTACATAGGGTATTCTCCACACCGTCAATGTCTACATTCAGTATTGTCCACACTGTCACTGTCTACATTGAGTATTGCCCACACCGTCACTGTCTATATTGGTATTGTCCACTCCGTAACTGTCTACATTCGGTATTGTCCACACCGTCACTGTCTACATTGGATATTGTCCACACCGTCACTGTCTATATTGGTATTGCCCACACCGTGACTGACTATTTTGGGTATTGTCCACACCGTCACTGTCTATATTGGGTATTGTCCACAGCGTCACTGTCTACATCGTGTATTGTCCACACCGTCACTGTCTATATTGGTATTGTCCACACCGTCACTGTCTATATTGGTATTGTCCACACCATCACTGTCTATATTGGGTATTGTCCGCACTGTCACTGTCTATATTGGGCATTGTCCACACCGTCACTGTCTATATTGGGCATTGTCCAGACGGTCACTGTCTACATTGGGCATTGTCCACACCATCACTGTCTATATTGGGTATTGTCCACACCGTCACTGTCTATATTGGTATTGTCCACACCATCACTGTCTATATTGGGTATCGTCCACACCGTCACTGTCTATATTGGTATTGTCCACACCATCACTGTCTATATTGGGTATTGTCCACACCGTCACTGTCTATATTGGGCATTGTCCACAACGTCACTGTCTACATAGGGTATTGTCCACACCGACACTGTCTATATTGGGTATTGTCCACACAGTCACTGTCTATATTGGGTATTGTCCACACCGTGACTGTCTACATTGGGTATGGTCCACACTGTAACTGTCTACATTCAGTATTGCCCACACCATCACTGTCTATATTGGTATAGTCCACTCCGTAACTGTCTACATTGGTATTATCCAAACTGTCACTGTCTCTTGGTATTGTCCACACCGTCACTGTCATTATTGGTATTGTCCACTCCGTAACTGTTAAATTGGGTATTGTCCACACCGTCACTGTCTACATAGGGTATTGTCCACACCGTCACTGTCTACATTGGGTATTGTCCACACCGTCACTGTCTATATTGGGTATTGTCCACACCGTCACTGTCTACATTCGGTATTGTCCACACCGTCACTGTCTATATTGGTATTGCCCACACCGTCATTGTCTATATTGGGTATTGTCCACACCGTCACTGTCTATATTTGGTATTGTTCACACCGTCACTGTCTACATTCGGTATTGTCCACACCGTCACTGTCTGCATTGGGTATTGTCCACACCGTCACTGTCTATATTGGGTATTGTCCACAGCGTCACTGTCTACATTGGGTATTGTCCACACCGTCACTGTCTACATTGGGTATTGTACACACCGTCACTGTCCATATTGGGTTTTGTCCACACCGTCACTGTCTACATTCGGAATTGTCCACACTATCACTGTCTACATTAAGTATTGCCTACACCGTCACTGTCACATAGGGTATTGTCCACACCGTCACTGTCTATATTGGATATTGTCCACATCGTCACTGTCTACATTCGGTATTGTCCACACCGTCACTGTCTATATTGGGTATTGTCCACACCGTCACTGTCTACATTGAGTATTGTCCACACTGTCACTGTCTACATTGAGTATTGTCCACACCGTCACTGTCTACATAGGGTATTCTCCACACCGTCAATGTCTACATTCAGTATTGTCCACACTGTCACTGTCTACATTGAGTATTGCCCACACCGTCACTGTCTATATTGGTATTGTCCACTCCGTAACTGTCTACATTCGGTATTGTCCACACCGTCACTGTCTACATTGGATATTGTCCACACCGTCACTGTCTATATTGGTATTGCCCACACCGTGACTGACTATATTGGGTATTGTCCACACCGTCACTGTCTATTTTGGGTATTGTCCACAGCGTCACTGTCTACATCGTGTATTGTCCACACCGGCACTGTCTATATTGGTATTGTCCACACCGTCACTGTCTATATAGGTATTGTCCACACCATCACTGTCTATATTGGGTATTGTCCACACTGTCACTGTCTATATTGGGAATGTCCACACTGTCACTGTCTATATTGGGCATTGTCCAGACGGTCACTGTCTACATTGGGCATTGTCCACACCATCACTGTCTATATTGGGTATTGTCCACACCGTCACTGTCTATATTGGTATTGTCCACACCATCACTGTCTATATTGGGAATCGTCCACACCGTCACTGTCTATATTGGTATTGTCCACACCATCACTGTCTATATTGGGTATTGTCCACACCGTCACTGTCTATATTGGGCATTGTCCACACCGTCACTGTCTACATAGGGTATTGTCCACACCGACACTGTCTATATTGGGTATTGTCCACACTGTCACTGTCTATATTGGGTATTGTCCACACCGTGACTGTCTACATTGGGTATGGTCCACACTGTAACTGTCTACATTCAGTATTGCCCACACCATCACTGTCTATATTGGTATAGTCCACTCCGTAACTGTCTACATTGGTATTATCCACACTGTCACTGTCTCTTGGTATTGTCCACACCGTCACTGTCATTATTGGTATTGTCCACTCCGTAACTGTTAAATTGGGTATTGTCCACACCGTCACTGTCTACATAGGGTATTGTCCACACCGTCACTGTCTACATTGGGTATTGTCCACACCGTCACTGTCTATATTGGGTATTGTCCACACCGTCACTGTCTATATTCGGTATTGTCCACACCGTCACTGTCTATATTGGTATTGCCCACACCGTCATTGTCTATATTGGGTATTGTCCACACCGTCACTGTCTATATTTGGTATTGTTCACACCGTCACTGTCTACATTCGGTATTGTCCACACCGTCACTGTCTACATTGGGTATTGTCCACACCGTCACTGTCTATATTGGTATTGCCCACACCGTGACTGACTATATTGGGTATTGTCCACACCGTCACTGTCTATATTGATACTGTTCACTCCGTAACTGTTACATTGGGTATTGTCCACTCCATCACTGTCTATATTGGTATTGTCCACACCATCACTGTCTACATTGGGTATAGTCCACACCGTCACTGTCTACATTGGATATTGTCCACACCCTGACTGTCTATATTGGTATTGTCCACACCGTCACTGTCTATATTGGGTATTGTCCACACCGTCACTGTCTATATTGGGTATTGTCCACACCGTCACTGTCTATATTGGTATTGTCCACACCATCACTCTCTATATTGGGTATTGTCCACAACGTCACTGTCTATATTGGTATTGTCCACACCATCACTGTCTATATTGGGTATTGTCCACACCGTCACTGTCTAATTTGGGCATTTTCCACACCGTCACTGTCTATATTGGTATTGTCCACACCGTCACTGTCTACATCGTGTATTGTCCACACCGTCACTGTCTATATTGGTATTGTCCACACCGTCACTGCCTATATTGGTATTGTCCACACCATCACTGTCTATATTGGGTATTGTCCACACCGTCACTGTCTATATTGGGCATTTTCCACACCATCACTGTCTATATTGGGCATTGTCCACACAGTCACTGTCTACATTGGGCATTCTCCACACCATCACTGTCTATATTGGGTATTGTCCACACCGTCACTGTCTATATTGGGCATTGTCCACACCGTCACTGTCTATATTGGGTATCGTCCACACCGTCACTGTCTATATTGGTATTGTCTACACCATCACTGTCTATATTGGGTATTGTCCACACCGTCACTGTCTATATTGGGCATTGTCCACACCGTCACTGTCTACATAGGGTATTGTCCACACCGACACTGTCTATATTGGGTATTGTCCACACTGTCACTATCTATATTCGGTATTGTCCACACCGTCACTGTCTACATTGGGTATTGTCCACAGCGTCACTGTCTGTATTGGGTATTGTCCACACTGTCACTGTCTACATTGGGTATTGTCCACACAGTCACTGTCTGCATTGGGTATTGTCCACACCGACACTGTCTATATTGGGTATTGTCCACAGCGTCACTGTCTACATTGGGTATTGTCCACACCGTCACTGTCTACATTGGGTATTGTACACACCGTCACTGTCCATATTGGGTTTTGTCCACACCGTCACTGTCTACATTCGGAATTGTCCACACTATCACTGTCTACATTAAGTATTGCCTACACCGTCACTGTCACATACGGTATTGTCCACACCGTCACTGTCTATATTGGATATTGTCCACATCGTCACTGTCTACATTCGGTATTGTCCACACCGTCACTGTCTATATTGGGTATTGTCCACACCGTCACTGTCTACATTGAGTATTGTCCACACTGTCACTGTCTACATTGAGTATTGTCCACACCGTCACTGTCTACATAGGGTATTCTCCACACCGTCAATGTCTACATTCAGTATTGTCCACACTTTCACTGTCTACATTGAGTATTGCCCACACCGTCACTGTCTATATTGGTATTGTCCACTCCGTAACTGTCTACATTCGGTATTGTCCACACCGTCACTGTCTACATTGGATATTGTCCACACCGTCACTGTCTATATTGGTATTGCCCACACCGTAACTGACTATTTTGGGTATTGTCCACACCGTCACTGTCTATATTGGGTATTGTCCACAGCGTCACTGTCTACATCGTGTATTGTCCACACCGTCACTGTCTATATTGGTATTGTCCACACCGTCACTGTCTATATTGGTATTGTCCACACCATCACTGTCTATATTGGGTATTGTCCACACTGTCACTGTCTATATTGGGCATTGTCCACACCGTCACTGTCTATATTGGGCATTGTCCAGACGGTCACTGTCTACATTGGGCATTGTCCACACCATCACTGTCTATATTGGGTATTGTCCACACCGTCACTGTCTATATTGGTATTGTCCACACCATCACTGTCTATATTGGGTATCGTCCACACCGTCACTGTCTATATTGGTATTGTCCACACCATCACTGTCTATATTGGGTATTGTCCACACCGTCACTGTCTATATTGGGCATTGTCCACACCGTCACTGTCTACATAGGGTATTGTCCACACCGACACTGTCTATATTGGGTATTGTCCACACAGTCACTGTCTATATTGGGTATTGTCCACACCGTGACTGTCTACATTGGGTATGGTCCACACTGTAAATGTCTACATTCAGTATTGCCCACACCATCACTGTCTATATTGGTATAGTCCACTCCGTAACTGTCTACATTGGTATTATCCACACTGTCACTGTCTCTTGGTATTGTCCACACCGTCACTGTCATTATTGGTATTGTCCACTCCGTAACTGTTAAATTGGGTATTGTCCACACCGTCACTGTCTACATAGGGTATTGTCCACACCGTCACTGTCTACATTGGGTATTGTCCACACCGTCACTGTCTATATTGGGTATTGTCCACACCGTCACTGTCTACATTCGGTATTGTCCACACCGTCACTGTCTATATTGGTATTGCCCACACCGTCATTGTCTATATTGGGTATTGTCCACACCGTCACTGTCTATATTTGGTATTGTTCACACCGTCACTGTCTACATTCAGTATTGTCCACACCGTCACTGTCTACATTGGGTATTGTCCACACCGTCACTGTCTATATTGGTATTGCCCACACCGTGACTGACTATATTGGGTATTGTCCACACCGTCACTGTCTATATTGATACTGTTCACTCCGTAACTGTTACATTGGGTATTGTCCACTCCATCACTGTCTATATTGGTATTGTCCACACCATCACTGTCTATATTGGGTATTGTCCACACCGTCACTGTCTAATTTGGGCATTTTCCACACCGTCACTGTCTATATTGGTATTGTCCACACCGTCACTGTCTACATCGTGTATTGTCCACACCGTCACTGTCTATATTGGTATTGTCCACACCGTCACTGCCTATATTGGTATTGTCCACACCATCACTGTCTATATTGGGTATTGTCCACACCGTCACTGTCTATATTGGGCATTTTCCACACCGTCACTGTCTATATTGGGCATTGTCCACACAGTCACTGTCTACATTGGGCATTCTCCACACCATCACTGTCTATATTGGGTATTGTCCACACCGTCACTGTCTATATTGGGCATTGTCCACACCGTCACTGTCTATATTGGGTATCGTCCACACCGTCACTGTCTATATTGGTATTGTCCACACCATCACTGTCTATATTGGGTATTGTCCACACCGTCACTGTCTATATTGGGCATTGTCCACACCGTCACTGTCTACATAGGGTATTGTCCACACCGACACTGTCTATATTGGGTATTGTCCACACTGTCACTATCTATATTCGGTATTGTCCACACCGTCACTGTCTACATTGGGTATTGTCCACAGCGTCACTGTCTGTATTGGGTATTGTCCACACTGTCACTGTCTACATTGGGTATTGTCCACACAGTCACTGTCTGCATTGGGTATTGTCCACACCGACACTGTCTATATTGGGTATTGTCCACAGCGTCACTGTCTACATTGGGTATTGTCCACACCGTCACTGTCTACATTGGGTATTGTACACACCGTCACTGTCCATATTGGGTTTTGTCCACACCGTCACTGTCTACATTCGGAATTGTCCACACTATCACTGTCTACATTAAGTATTGCCTACACCGTCACTGTCACATACGGTATTGTCCACACCTTCACTGTCTATATTGGATATTGTCCACATCGTCACTGTCTACATTCGGTATTGTCCACACCGTCACTGTCTATATTGGGTATTGTCCACACCGTCACTGTCTACATTGAGTATTGTCCACACTGTCACTGTCTACATTGAGTATTGTCCACACCGTCACTGTCTACATAGGGTATTCTCCACACCGTCAATGTCTACATTCAGTATTGTCCACACTGTCACTGTCTACATTGAGTATTGCCCACACCATCACTGTCTATATTGGTATTGTCCACTCCGTAACTGTCTACATTCGGTATTGTCCACACCGTCACTGTCTACATTGGATATTGTCCACACCGTCACTGTCTATATTGGTATTGCCCACACCGTAACTGACTATTTTGGGTATTGTCCACACCGTCACTGTCTATATTGGGTATTGTCCACAGCGTCACTGTCTAGATCGTGTATTGTTCACACCGTCACTGTCTATATTGGTATTGTCCACACCGTCACTGTCTATATTGGTATTGTCCACACCATCACTGTCTATATTGGGTATTGTCCACACTGTCACTGTCTATATTGGGCATTGTCCACACCGTCACTGTCTATATTGGGCATTGTCCAGACGGTCACTGTCTACATTGGGCATTGTCCACACCATCACTGTCTATATTGGGTATTGTCCACACCGTCACTGTCTATATTGGTATTGTCCACACCATCACTGTCTATATTGGGTATCGTCCACACCGTCACTGTCTATATTGGTATTGTCCACACCATCACTGTCTATATTGGGTATTGTCCACACCGTCACTGTCTATATTGGGCATTGTCCACACCGTCACTGTCTACATAGGGTATTGTCCACACCGACACTGTCTATATTGGGTATTGTCCACACAGTCACTGTCTATATTGGGTATTGTCCACACCGTGACTGTCTACATTGGGTATGGTCCACACTGTAAATGTCTACATTCAGTATTGCCCACACCATCACTGTCTATATTGGTATAGTCCACTCCGTAACTGTCTACATTGGTATTATCCACACTGTCACTGTCTCTTGGTATTGTCCACACCGTCACTGTCATTATTGGTATTGTCCACTCCGTAACTGTTAAATTGGGTATTGTCCACACCGTCACTGTCTACATAGGGTATTGTCCACACCGTCACTGTCTACATTGGGTATTGTCCACACCGTCACTGTCTATATTGGGTATTGTCCACACCGTCACTGTCTACATTCGGTATTGTCCACACCGTCACTGTCTATATTGGTATTGCCCACACCGTCATTGTCTATATTGGGTATTGTCCACACCGTCACTGTCTATATTTGGTATTGTTCACACCGTCACTGTCTACATTCAGTATTGTCCACACCGTCACTGTCTACATTGGGTATTGTCCACACCGTCACTGTCTATATTGGTATTGCCCACACCGTGACTGACTATATTGGGTATTGTCCACACCGTCACTGTCTATATTGATACTGTTCACTCCGTAACTGTTACATTGGGTATTGTCCACTCCATCACTGTCTATATTGGTATTGTCCACACCATCACTGTCTACATTGGGTATAGTCCACACCGTCACTGTCTACATTGGGTATTGTCCACACCCTGACTGTCTATATTGGTATTGTCCACACCGTCACTGTCTATATTGGGTATTGTCCACACCGTCACTGTCTATATTGGGTATTGTCCACACCGTCACTGTCTATATTGGTATTGTCCACACCATCACTCTCTATATTGGGTATTGTCCACAACGTCACTGTCTATATTGGTATTCTCCACACCATCACTGTCTATATTGGGTATTGTCCACACCGTCACTGTCTAATTTGGGCATTTTCCACACCGTCACTGTCTATATTGGTATTGTCCACACCATCACTGTCTATATTGGTATTGTCCACACCATCACTGTCTATATTGGGTATCGTCCACACCGTCACTGTCTATATTGGTATTGTCCACACCATCACTGTCTATATTGGGTATTGTCCACACCGTCACTGTCTATATTGGGCATTGTCCACACCGTCACTGTCTACATAGGGTATTGTCCACACCGACACTGTCTATATTGGGTATTGTCCACACAGTCACTGTCTATATTGGGTATTGTCCACACCGTGACTGTCTACATTGGGTATAGTCCACACTGTAACTGTCTACATTCAGTAATGCCCACACCATCACTGTCTATATTGGTATAGTCCACTCCGTAACTGTCTACATTGGTATTATCCACACTGTCACTGTCTCTTGGTATTGTCCACACCGTCACTGTCATTATTGGTATTGTCCACTCCGTAACTGTTAAATTGGGTATTGTCCACACCGTCACTGTCTACATAGGGTATTGTCCACACCGTCACTGTCTACATTGGGTATTGTCCACACCGTCACTGTCTATATTGGGTATTGTCCACACCGTCACTGTCTACATTCGGTATTGTCCACACCGTCACTGTCTATATTGGTATTGCCCACACCGTCATTGTCTATATTGGGTATTGTCCACACCGTCACTGTCTATATTTGGTATTGTTCACACCGTCACTGTCTACATTCGGTATTGTCCACACCGTCACTGTCTACATTGGGTATTGTCCACACCGTCACTGTCTATATTGGTATTGCCCACACCGTGACTGACTATATTGGGTATTGTCCACACCGTCACTGTCTATATTGATACTGTTCACTCCGTAACTGTTACATTGGGTATTGTCCACTCCATCACTGTCTATATTGGTATTGTCCACACCATCACTGTCTACATTGGGTATAGTCCACACCGTCACTGTCTACATTGGGTATTGTCCACACCCTGACTGTCTATATTGGTATTGTCCACACCGTCACTGTCTATATTGGGTATTGTCCACACCGTCACTGTCTATATTGGGTATTGTCCACACCGTCACTGTCTATATTGGTATTGTCCACACCATCACTCTCTATATTGGGTATTGTCCACAACGTCACTGTCTATATTGGTATTGTCCACACCATCACTGTCTATATTGGGTATTGTCCACACCGTCACTGTCTAATTTGGGCATTTTCCACACCGTCACTGTCTATATTGGTATTGTCCACACCGTCACTGTCTACATCGTGCATTGTCCACACCGTCACTGTCTATATTGGTATTGTCCACACCATCACTGTCTATATTGGTATTGTCCACACCATCACTGTCTATATTGGGTATTGTCCACACCGTCACTGTCTATATTGGGCATTGTCCACACCGTCACTGTCTATATTGGGCATTGTCCAGACGGTCACTGTCTACATTGGGCATTGTCCACACCATCACTGTCTATATTGGGTATTGTCCACACCGTCACTGTCTATATTGGTATTGTCCACACCATCACTGTCTATATTGGGTATCGTCCACACCGTCACTGTCTATATTGGTATTGTCCACACCATCACTGTCTATATTGGGTATTGTCCACACCGTCACTGTCTATATTGGGCATTGTCCACACCGTCACTGTCTACGTAGGGTATTGTCCACACCGACACTGTCTATATTGGGTATTGTCCACACTGTCACTGTCTTTATTGGGTATTGTCCACACCGTGACTGTCTACATTGGGTATTGTCCACACTGTAACTGTCTACATTCAGTATTGCCCACACCATCACTGTCTATATTGGTATAGTCCACTCCGTAACTGTCTACATTGGTATTATCCACACTGTCACTGTCTCTTGGTATTGTCCACACCGTCACTGTCTTTATTGGTATTGTCCACTCCGTAACTGTTAAATTGGGTATTGTCCACACCGTCACTGTCTACATAGGGTATTGTCCACACCGTCACTGTCTACATTGGGTATTGTCCACACCGTCACTGTCTATATTGGGTATTGTCCACACCGTCACTGTCTACATTCGGTATTGTCCACACCGTCACTGTCTATATTGGTATTGCCCACACCGTCATTGTCTATATTGGGTATTGTCCACACCGTCACTGTCTATATTTGGTATTGTTCACACCGTCACTGTCTACATTCGGTATTGTTCACACCGTCACTGTCTACATTGGGTATTGTCCACACCGTCACTGTCTATATTGGTATTGCCCACACCGTGACTGACTATATTGGGTATTGTCCACAGCGTCACTGTCTATATTGATACTGTTCACTCCGTAACTGTTACATTGGGTATAGTCCACACCACCACTGTCTATATTGGTATAGTCCGCACAGTCACTGTCTACATTGGGTATTGTCCACACCATCACTGTCTATATTGGGTATCGTCCACACCGTCACTGTCTATATTGGGTATTGTCCACACCGTCACTATCTACATTGGGTAATGTCCACACCGTCACTATCTATATTGGTATTGTCCACACCGTCACTGTCTATATTTGGTATTGTCCACACCGTCACTGTCTACATTGGGTATTGTCCGCACCATTACTGACTATATTGGGTATTGTCCACACTGTCACTGTCTACATTGAGTATTGTCCACATCGTCACAGTCTACATAGGGTATTGTCCACACCGTCACTGTCTACATTCAGTATTGTCCACACTGTCACTGTCTTCATTGAGTATTGCCCACACCGTCACTGTCTATATTGGTATTGTCCACTCCGTAACTGTCTATATTGGGTATTGTCCACACCGTGACTGACTATATTGGTTATTGTCCACATCGTCACTGTATATATTGGTATTCTCCACTCCGTAACTGTTACATTGGGTATAGTCCACACCGTAACTGTCTATATTGGGGATTGTCCACACCGTCACTGTCTATATTGGTATTGTCCACACCGTCACTGTCTACATCGTGTATTGTCCACGCCGTCACTGTCTATATTGGTATTGTCCACACCGTCAGTGTCTATATTGGTATTGTCCACACCATCACTGTCTATATTGGGTATTGTCCACACCGTCACTGTCTATATTTGGGCATTGTCCACACCGTCACTGTCTATATTGGGCATTGTTCAGACGGTCACTGTCTACATTGGGCATTGACCACACCATCACTGTCTATATTGGGTATTGTCCACACCGTCACTATCTATATTGGTATTGTCCACACCGTCACTGTCTATATTTGGTATTGTCCACACCGTCACTGTCTACATTGGGTATTGTCCGCACCATTACTGACTATATTGGGTATTGTCCACACTGTCACTGTCTACATTGAGTATTGTCCACATCGTCACAGTCTACATAGGGTATTGTCCACACCGTCACTGTCTACATTCAGTATTGTCCACACTGTCACTGTCTTCATTGAGTATTGCCCACACCGTCACTGTCTATATTGGTATTGTCCACTCCGTAACTGTCTATATTGGGTATTGTCCACACCGTGACTGACTATATTGGTTATTGTCCACATCGTCACTGTATATATTGGTATTCTCCACTCCGTAACTGTTACATTGGGTATAGTCCACACCGTAACTGTCTATATTGGGGATTGTCCACACCGTCACTGTCTATATTGGTATTGTCCACACCGTCACTGTCTACATCGTGTATTGTCCACGCCGTCACTGTCTATATTGGTATTGTCCACACCGTCAGTGTCTATATTGGTATTGTCCACACCATCACTGTCTATATTGGGTATTGTCCACACCGTCACTGTCTATATTTGGGCATTGTCCACACCGTCACTGTCTATATTGGGCATTGTTCAGACGGTCACTGTCTACATTGGGCATTGACCACACCATCACTGTCTATATTGGGTATTGTCCACACCGTCACTGTCTATATTGGTATTTTCCACACCATCACTGTCTATATTGGGTATCGTCCACACCGTCACTGTCTATATTGGTATTGTCCACACCATCACTGTCTATATTGGGTATTGTCCACACCGTCACTGTCTACATTGGGTATTGTCCACAGCGTCACTGTCTGTATTGGGTATTGTCCAAACTGTCACTGTCTACATTGGGTATTGTCCACACCGTCACTGTCTGCATTGGGTATTGTCCACACCGTCACTGTCTATATTGGGTATTGTCCACAGCGGCACTGTCTACATTGGGTATTGTCCACACCGTCACTGTCCATATTGGGTATTGTCCACACCGTCAGTGTCTACATTCGGTATTGTCCACACTTTCACTGTCTACATTAAGTATTGCCTACACCGTCACTGTCACATAGGGTATTGTCCACACCGTTACTGTCTATATTGGGTATTGTCCACATCGTCACTGTCTACATTCGGTATTGTCCACACCGTCACTGTCTATATTGGGTATTGTCCACACCGTCACTGTCTACATTGAGTATTGTCCACACTGTCACTGTCTACATTGAGTATTGTCCACACCGTCACTGTCTATATTGGGTATTGTCCACACCGTAACTGTCTATATTGTGTAGTGTCCACACCGTGACTGTCTACATTCAGTATTGCCCACACCATCACTGTCTATATTGGTATAGTCCACTCCGTAACTGTCTACATTGGTATTATCCACACTGTCACTGTCTCTTGGTATTGTCCACACCGTCACTGTCTTTATTGGTATTGTCCACTCCGTAACTGTTAAATTGGGTATTGTCCACACCGTCACTGTCTATATTGGGCATTGTCCACACCGTCACTGTCTATATTGGTATTGTCCACACCATCACTGTCTATATTGGGTATTGTCCACACCGTCACTGTCTATATTGGGCATTGTCCACACCGTCACTGTCTACATAGGGTATTGTCCACACCGACACTGTCTGTATTGGGTATTGTCCACACTGTCACTATCTATATTCGGTATTGTCCACACCGTCACTGTCTACATTGGGCATTTTCCACACCGTCACTGTCTATATTGGGCATTGTCCACACCGTCACTGTCTACATTGGGCATTGTCCACACCATCACTGTCTATATTGGGCATTGTCCACACCGTCACTGTCTATATTGGGTATCGTCCACACCGTCACTGTCTATATTGGTATTGTCCACACCATCACTGTCTATATTGGGTATTGTCCACACCGTCACTGTCTATATTGGGCATTGTCCACACCGTCACTGTCTACATAGGGTATTGTCCACACCGACACTGTCTATATTGGGTATTGTCCACACTGTCACTATCTATATTAGGTATTGTCCACACCGTCACTGTCTACATTGGGTATTGTCCACAGCGTCACTGTCTGTATTGGGTATTGTCCAAACTGTCACTGTCTACATTGGGTATTGTCCACACCGTCACTGTCTGCATTGGGTATTGTCCACACCGTCACTGTCTATATTGGGTATTGTCCACAGCGGCACTATCTACATTGGGTATTGTCCACACCGTCACTGTCCATATTGGGTAATGTCCACACCGTCACTGTCTACATTGGGTATTGTCCACACCGTCACTGTCTGCATTGGGTATTGTCCACACCGTCACTGTCTATATTGGGTATTGTCCACAGCGGCACTATCTACATTGGGTATTGTCCACACCGTCACTGTCCATATTGGGTAATGTCCACACCGTCACTGTCTACATTCGGTATTGTCCACACTTTCACTGTCTACATTAAGTATTGCCTACACCGTCACTGTCACATAGGGTATTGTCCACACCGTCACTGTCTATATTGGGTATTGTCCACATCGTCACTGTCTACATTCGGTATTGTCCACACCGTCACTGTCTATATTGGGTATTGTCCACACCGTCACTGTCTACATTGAGTATTGTCCACACTGTCACTGTCTACATTGAGTATTGTCCACACCGTCACTGTCTACATAGGGTATTCTCCACACCGTCATTGTCTACATTCAGTATTGTCCACTCTCTAACTGTCTACATTGGTATTATCCACACTGTCACTGTCTCTTGGTATTGTCCACACCGTCACTGTCTATATTGGGTATTGTCCACACCGTCACTGTCTATATCGGTAATGTCCACTCCGTAACTGTCTACATTGGTATTATCCACACTGTCACTGTCTCTTGGTATTGTCCACACCGTCACTGTGTATATTGGAATTGTCCACTCCGTAACTGTTAAATTGGGTATTGTCCACACCGTCACTGTCTATATTGGGCATTGTCCACACCGTCACTGTCTACATAGGGTATTGTCCACACCGACACTGTCTATATTGGGTATTGTCCACACTGTCACTGTCTATATTGGGTATTGTCCACACCGTAACTGTCTATATTGTGTATTGTCCACACCGTGACTGTCTACATTGGGTATTGTCCACACTGTAACTGTCTACATTCAGTATTGCCCACACCATCACTGTCTATATTGGTATAGTCCACTCCGTAACTGTCTACATTGGTATTATCCACACTGTCACTGTCTACATTAAGTATTGCCTACACCGTCACTGTCACATAGGGTATTGTCCACACCGTCACTGTCTATATTGGGTATTGTCCACATCGTCACTGTCTACATTCGGTATTGTCCACACCGTCACTGTCTATATTGGGTATTGTCCACACCGTCACTGTCTACATTGAGTATTGTCCACACTGTCACTGTCTACATTGAGTATTGTCCACACCGTCACTGTCTACATAGGGTATTCTCCACACCGTCAATGTCTACATTCAGTATTGTCCACACTGTCACTGTCTACATTGAGTATTGCCCACACCGTCACTGTCTATATTGGTATTGTCCACTCCGTAACTGTCTACATTCGGTATTGTCCACACCGTCACTGTCTATATCGGTACTGTCCACTCCGTAACTGTCTACATTGGTATTATCCACACTGTCACTGTCTCTTGGTATTGTCCACACCGTCACTGTCTATATTAGTATTGTCCACTCCGTAAATGTTAAATTGGGTATTGTCCACACCGTCACTGTCTATATTGGGCATTGTCCACACCGTCAATGTCTACATAGGGTATTGTCCCCACCGTCACTGTCTACATTGGGTATTGTCCACACCGTCACTGTCTATATTGGGTATTGTCCACACCGTCACTGTCTACATTCGGTATTGTCCACACCGTCACTGTCTATATTGGTATTGTCCACACCGTTATGGTCTATATTGGGTATTGTCCACACCGTCACTGTCTATATTTGGTATTGTCCACACCGTCACTGTCTACATTGGGTATTGTCCATACCATCACTGACTATATTGGGTATTGTCCACACTGTCACTGTCTACATTGAGTATTGTCCACATCGTCACTGTCTACATAGGGTATTGTCCACACCGTTACTGTCTACATTCAGTATTGTCCACAAAGTCACTGTCTTCATTGAGTATTGCCCACACCGTCACTGTCTATATTGGTATTGTCCACTCCGTAACTGTCTATATTGGGTATTGTCCACACCGTGACTGACTATATTGGTTATTGTCCACATCGTCACTGTATATATTGGTATTGTCCACTCCTTAACTGTTACATTGGGTATAGTCCACACCGTCACTGTCTATATTGGTATAGTCTGCACAGTCACTGTCTACATTGGGTATTGTCCACACCATCACTGTCTATATTGGGTATCGTCGACACCGTCACTGTCTATATTGGGTATTGTCCACACCGTCACTATCTACATTGGGTAATGTCCACACCGTCACTATCTATATTGGTATTGTCCACACTGTCACTGTCTATATTTGGTATTGTCCACACCGTCACTGTCTACATTGGGTATTGTCCACACCGTCAGTGACTATATTGGGTATTGTCCACACTGTCACTGTCTACATTGAGTATTGTCCACATCGTCACTGTCTACATAGGGTATTGTCCACACCGTCACTGTCTACATTCAGTATTGTCCACACTGTCACTGTCTTCATTGAGTATTGCCCACACCGTCACTGTCTATATTGGTATTGTCCACTCCGTAACTGTCTATATTGGGTATTGTCCACACCGTGACTGACTATATTGGTTATTGTCCACATCGTCACTGTATATATTGGTATTCTCCACTCCGTAACTGTTACATTGGGTATAGTCCACACCGTAACTGTCTATATTGGGGATTGTCCACACCGTCACTGTCTATATTGGTATTGTCCACACCGTCACTGACTACATCGTGTATTGTCCACGCCGTCACTGTCTATATTGGTATTGTCAACACCGTCACTGTCTATATTGGTATTGTCCACACCATCACTGTCTATATTGGGTATTGTCCACACCGTCACTGTCTATATTTGGGCATTGTCCACACCGTCACTGTCTATATTGGGCATTGTCCAGACGGTCACTGTCTACATTGGGCATTGTCCACACCATCACTGTCTATATTGGGTATTGTCCACACCGTCACTGTCTATATTGGTATTGTCCACACCATCACTGTCTATATTGGGTATTGTCCACACCGTCACTGTCTATATTGGGCATTGTCCACACCGTCACTGTCTACATAGGGTATTGTCCACACCGACACTGTCTATATTGGGTATTGTCCACACTGTCACTGTCTATATTGGGTATTGTCCACACCGTAACAGTCTATATTGTGTATTGTCCACACCGTGACTGTCTACATTGGGTATTGTCCACACTGTAACTGTCTACATTCAGTATTGCCCACACCATCACTGTCTATATTGGTATAGTCCACTCCGTAACTGTCTACATTGGTATCATCCACACTGTCACTGTCTCTTGGTATTGTCCACACCGTCACTGTCTTTATTGGTATTGTCCACTCCGTAACTGTTAAATTGGGTATTGTCCACACCGTCACTGTCTATATTGGGCATTGTCCACACCGTCACTGTCTACATAGGGTATTGTCCACACCGTGACCGTCTATATTGGGTATTGTCCACACCGTCACTGTCTACATTCGGTATTGTCCACACCGTCATTGTCTATATTGGGTATTGTCCACACCGTCACTGTCTATATTGGGTATTGTCCACACCGTCACAGTCTATATTGGTATTACCCACACCGTGACTGACTATATTGGGTATTGTCCACACCGTCACTACCTATATTGATGCTGTTCACTACGTAACTGTTACATTGGGTATTGTCCACTCCATCACTGTCTATATTGGTATTGTCCACACCATCACTGTCTACATTGGGTATAGTCCACACCGTCACTGTCTATATTGGGTATTGTCCACACCGTGACTGTCTATATTGGTATTGTCCACACCATCACTGTCTATATTGGGTATTGTCCACACCGTCACTGTCTATATTGGGTATTGTCCACACCGTCACTGTCTATATTGGTATTGTCCACACCATCACTGTCTATATTGGGTATTGTCCACACCGTCACTGTCTATATTGGTATTGTCCACACCATCACTGTCTATATTGGGTATTGTCCACACCGTCACTGTCTATATTGGGTATTGTCCACAGCGTCACTGTCTACATTGGGTATTGTCCACACCGTCACTGTCTACATTGGGTATTGTCCACACCATCACTGTCCATATTGGGTATTGTCCACACCGTCACTGTCTACATTCGGTATTGTCCACACTGTCACTGTCTACATTAAGTATTGCCTACACCGTCACTGTCACATAGGGTATTGTCCACACCGTCACTGTCTATATTGGGTATTGTCCACATCGTCACTGTCTACATTCGGTATTGTCCACACAGTCACTGTCTATATTGGGTATTGTCCACACCGTCACTGTCTGCATTGAGTATTGTCCACACTGTCACTGTCTACATTGAGAATTGTCCACACCGTCACTGTCTACATAGGGTATTCTCCACACCGTCAATGTCTACATTCAGTATTGTCCACTCCGTAACTGTCTACATTGGTATCATCCCCACTGTCACTGTCTCTTGGTATTGTCCACACCGTCACTGTCTTTATTGGTATTGTCCACTCCGTAACTGTTAAATTGGGTATTGTCCACACCGTCACTGTCTATATTGGGCATTGTCCACACCGTCACTGTCTACATAGGGTATTGTCCACACCGTGACCGTCTATATTGGGTATTGTCCACACCGTCACTGTCTACATTCGGTATTGTCCACACCGTCATTGTCTATATTGGGTATTGTCCACACCGTCACTGTCTATATTGGGTATTGTCCACACCGTCACTGTCTATATTGGTATTACCCACACCGTGACTGACTATATTGGGTATTGTCCACACCGTCACTGTCTATATTGATGCTGTTCACTACGTAACTGTTACATTGGGTATTGTCCACTCCATCACTGTCTATATTGGTATTGTCCACACCATCACTGTCTACATTGGGTATAGTCCACACCGTCACTGTCTATATTGGGTATTGTCCACACCGTGACTGTCTATATTGGTATTGTCCACACCATCACTGTCTATATTGGGTATTGTCCACACCGTCACTGTCTATATTGGGTATTGTCCACACCGTCACTGTCTATATTGGTATTGTCCACACCATCACTGTCTATATTGGGTATTGTCCACACCGTCACTGTCTATATTGGTATTGTCCACACCATCACTGTCTATATTGGGTATTGTCCACACCGTCACTGTCTATATTGGGTATTGTCCACAGCGTCACTGTCTACATTGGGTATTGTCCACACCGTCACTGTCTACATTGGGTATTGTCCACACCATCACTGTCCATATTGGGTATTGTCCACACCGTCACTGTCTACATTCGGTATTGTCCACACTGTCACTGTCTACATTAAGTATTGCCTACACCGTCACTGTCACATAGGGTATTGTCCACACCGTCACTGTCTATATTGGGTATTGTCCACATCGTCACTGTCTACATTCGGTATTGTCCACACAGTCACTGTCTATATTGGGTATTGTCCACACCGTCACTGTCTACATTGAGTATTGTCCACACTGTCACTGTCTACATTGAGAATTGTCCACACCGTCACTGTCTACATAGGGTATTCTCCACACCGTCAATGCCTACATTCAGTATTGTCCACTCTGTAACTGTCTACATTGGTATTATCCACACTGTCACTGTCTCTTGGTATTGTCCACACCGTCACTGTCTATATTGGGTATTGTCCACACCGTCACTGTCTATATTGGTATTGTCCACACCGTAACTGTCTATATTGGGGATTGTCCACACCGTCACTGTCTATATTGGTATTGTCCACACCGTCACTGTCTACATCGTGTATTGTCCACACCGTCACTATCTATATTAGTATTGTCCACACCGTGACTGTCTATATTGGTATTGTCCACTCCGTAACTGTCTATATTCGGTATTGTCCACACCGTCACTGTCTACATTCAGTATTGTCCACACTGTCTCTGTCTTCATTGAGTATTGCCCACACCGTCACTGTCTATATTGGTATTGTCCACTCCGTAACTGTCTATATTGGGTATTGTCCACACCGTGACTGACTACATTGGTTATTGTCCACATCGTCACTGTATATATTGGGTATTGTCCACACCGTCACTGTCTACATTCGGTATTGTCCACACCGTCACTGTCTATATTGGTATTGTCCACACCGTCATTGTCTATATTGGGTATTGTCCACACCGTCACTGTCTATATTTGGTATTGTCCACACCGTCACTGTCTACATTGGGTATTGTCCACACCGTCACTGACTATATTGGGTATTGTCCACACTGTCACTGTGTACATTGAGTGTTGTCCACATCGTCACTGTCTTCATTGAGTATTGCCCACACCGTCATTGTCTATATTGGTATTGTCCACTCCGTAACTGTCTATATTGGGTATTGTCCACACCGTGACTGACTATATTGGTTATTGTCCACATCGTCACTGTATATATTGGTATTGTCCACTCCGTAACTGTTACATTGGATATAGTCCACACCGTCACTGTCTATATTGGTATAGTCCACACAGTCACTGTCTACATTGGGTATTGTCCACAACATCACTGTCTATATTGGGTATCGTTCACACCGTCACTGTCTATATTGGGTATTGTCCACACCGTCACTATCAACATTGGGTAATGTCCACACCGTCACTATCTATATTGGTATTGTCCACACCGTGACTGTCTATATTGGTATTGTCCACACCATAACAGTCTACATTGGGTATTGTCCACAGCGTCACCGTCTATATTGGGTATCGTCCACATCGTCACTGTCTATATTGGGTATTGTCCACACCGTCACTGTCTACATCGGGTATTGTCCACACCGTCACTATCTATATTGGTATTGTCCACACTGTCACTGCCTGTATTGGGTATCGTCCACACCGTCACTGTCGACATTGGTTATTGTCCACACCATCACTGTCTATATTGGGTATCGTCCACACCGTCACTGTCTATATTGGGTATTGTCCACACCGTCACTATCAACATTGGGTAATGTCCACACCATCACTATCTATATTGGTATTGTCCACACTGTCACTGTCTATATTTGGTATTGTCCACACCGTCACTGTCTACATTGGGTATTGTCCACACCGTCACTGACTATATTGGGTATTGTCCACACTGTCACTGTCTACATTGAGTATTGTCCACATCGTCACTGTCTACATAGGGTATTGTCCACACCGTCACTGTCTACATTCAGTATTGTCCACACTGTCACTGTCTTCATTGAGTATTGCCCACACCGTCACTGTCTATATTGGTATTGTCCACTCCGTAACTGTCTATATTGGGTATTGTCCACACCGTGACTGACTACATTGGTTATTGTCCACATCGTCACTGTATATATTGGGTATTGTCCACACCGTCACTGTCTACATTCGGTATTGTCCACACCGTCACTGTCCATATTGGTATTGTCCACACCGTCATTGTCTATATTGGGTATTGTCCACACTGTCACTGTGTACATTGAGTGTTGTCCACATCGTCACTGTCTTCATTGAGTATTGCCCACACCGTCATTGTCTATATTGGTATTGTCCACTCCGTAACTGTCTATATTGGGTATTGTCCACACCGTGACTGACTATATTGGTTATTGTCCACATCGTCACTGTATATATTGGTATTGTCCACTCCGTAACTGTTACATTGGGTATAGTCCACACCGTCACTGTCTATATTGGTATAGTCCACACAGTCACTGTCTTCATTGGGTATTGTCCACACCATCACTGTCTATATTGGGTATCGTCCACACCGTCACTGTCTATATTGGGTATTGTCCACACCGTCACTATCTACATTGGGTAATGTCCACACCGTCACTATCTATATTGGTATTGTCCACACCGTCACTGTCTACATCGTGTATTGTCCACACCGTCACTATCTATATTGGTATTGTCCACACCGTCACTGTCTATATTGGTATTGTCCACACCGTAACTGTCTATATTGGGGATTGTCCACACCGTCACTGTCTATATTGGTATTGTCCACACAGTCACTGTCTACATCGTGTATTGTCCACACCGTCACTATCTATATTAGTATTGTCCACACCGTGACTGTCTATATTGGTATTGTCCACACCATAACAGACTACATTGGGTATTGTCCACAGCGTCACCGTCTATATTGGGTATCGTCCACACCGTCACTGTCTATATTGGGTATTGTCCACAATGTCACTGTCTACATCGGGTATTGTCCACACCGTCACTATCTATATTGGTATTGTCCACACTGTCACTGCCTGTATTGGGTATCGTCCACACCGTCACTGTCGACATTGGTTATTGTCCACACCATCACTGTCTATATTGGGTATCGTCCACACCGTCACTGTCTATATTGGGTATTGTCCACACCGTCACTATCAACATTGGGTAATGTCCACACCGTCACTATCTATATTGGTATTGTCCACACTGTCACTGTCTATATTTGGTATTGTCCACACCGTCACTGTCTACATTGGGTATTGTCCACACCGTCACTGACTATATTGGGTATTGTCCACACTGTCACTGTCTACATTGAGTATTGTCCACATCGTCACTGTCTACATAGGGTATTGTCCACACCGTCACTGTCTACATTCAGTATTGTCCACACTGTCACTGTCTTCATTGAGTATTGCCCACACCGTCACTGTCTATATTGGTATTGTCCACTCCGTAACTGTCTATATTGGGTATTGTCCACACCGTGACTGACTACATTGGTTATTGTCCACGTCGTCACTGTATATATTGGGTATTGTCCACACCGTCACTGTCTACATTCGGTATTGTCCACACCGTCACTGTCTATATTGGTATTGTCCACACCGTCATTGTCTATATTGGTATTGTCCACACCGTAACTGTCTATATTGGGGATTGTCCACACCGTCACTGTCTATATTGGTATTGTCCACACCGTCACTGTCTACATCGTGTATTGTCCTCATCGTCACTATCTATATTAGTATTGTCCACACCGTGACTGTCTATATTGGTATTGTCCACACCATATCAGTCTACATTGGGTATTGTCCACAGCGTCACCGTCTATATTGGGTATCGTCCACACCGTCACTGTCTATATTGGGTATTGTCCACACCGTCAGTGTCTACATCGGGTATTGTCCACACCGTCACTATCTATATTAGTATTGTCCACACTGTCACTGCCTGTATTGGGTATCGTCCACACCGTCACTGTCGACATTGGTTATTGTCCACACCATCACTGTCTATATTGGGTATCGTCCACACCGTCACTGTCTATATTGGGTATTGTCCACACCGTCACTATCAACATTGGGTAATGTCCACACCGTCACTATCTATATTGGTATTGTCCACACTGTCACTGTCTATATTTGGTATTGTCCACACCGTCACTGTCTACATTGGGTATTGTCCACACCGTCACTGACTATATTGGGTATTGTCCACACTGTCACTGTCTACATTGAGTATTGTCCACATCGTCACTGTCTACATAGGGTATTGTCCACACCGTCACTGTCTACATTCAGTATTGTCCACACTGTCACTGTCTTCATTGAGTATTGCCCACACCGTCACTGTCTATATTGGTATTGTCCACTCCGTAACTGTCTATATTGGGTATTGTCCACACCGTGACTGACTACATTGGTTATTGTCCACATCGTCACTGTATATATTGGGTATTGTCCACACCGTCACTGTCTACATTCGGTATTGTCCACACCGTCACTGTCTATATTGGTATTGTCCACACCGTCATTGTCTATATTGGGTATTGTCCACACCGTCACTGTCTATATTTGGTGTTGTCCACACCGTCACTGTCTACATTGGGTATTGTCCACACCGTCACTGACTATATTGGGTATTGTCCGCACTGTCACTGTGTACATTGAGTGTTGTCCACATCGTCACTGTCTTCATTGAGTATTGCCCACACCGTCATTGTCTATATTGGTATTGTCCACTCCGTAACTGTTACATTGGGTATAGTCCACACCGTCACTGTCTATATTGGTATAGTCCACACAGTCACTGTCTCCATTGGGTATTGTCCACACCATCACTGTCTATATTGGGTATCGTCCACACCGTCACTGTCTATATTGGGTATTGTCCACACCGTCACTATCTACATTGGGTAATGTCCACACCGTCACTATCTATATTGGTATTGTCCACACCGTCACTGTCTACATCGTGTATTGTCCACACCGTCACTATCTATATTGGTATTGTCCACACCGTCACTGTCTATATTGGTATTGTCCACACCGTAACTGTCTATATTGGGGATTGTCCACACCGTCACTGTCTATATTGGTATTGTCCACACCGTCACTGTCTACATCGTGTATTGTCCACACCGTCACTATCTATATTAGTATTGTCCACACCGTCACTGTCTATATTGGTATTGTCCACACCATCACTGTCTACATTGGGTATTGTCCACACCGTCACTGTCTATATTGGTATTGTCCACACCATCACTGTCTATATTGGGTATCTCCACACCGTCACTGTCTATATTGGTATTGTCCACACCGTCACTGTCTATATTGGGTATTGTCTACATCGTCACTGTCTACATTCGGTATTGTCCACACCGTCACTGTCTATATTGGGTATTGTCCACACCGTCACTGTCTACATTGAGTATTGTCCACACTGTCACTGTCTACATTGAGTATTGTCCACACCGTCACTGTGTACATAGGGTATTCTCCACACCGTCAATGTCTACATTCAGTATTGTCCACACTGTCACTGTCTACATTGAGTATTGCCCACACCGTCACTGTCTATATTGGTATTGTCCACTCCGTAACTGTCTACATTCTGTATTGTCCACACCGTCACTGTCTATATTGGTATTGTCCACTCCGTAACTGTCTACATTGGTATTATCCACACTGTCACTGTCTCTTGGTATTGTCCACTCCGTCACTGTCTATATTGGTATTGTCCACTCCGTAACTGTTAAATTGGGTATTGTCCACACCGTCAATGTCTATATTGGGCATTGTCCACACCGTCACTGTCTACATAGGGGATTGTCCACACAGTCACTGTCTACATTGGGTATTGTCCACACCGTCACGGTCTATATTGGGTATTTTCCACACCGTCACTGTCTACATTCGGTATTGTCCACACCGTCACTGTCTATATTGGTATTGTCCACACCGTCATTGTCTATATTGGGTATTGTCCACACCGTCACTGTCTATATTTGGTATTGTCCACACCGTCACTGTCTTCATTGGGTATTGTCCACACCGTCACTGACTATATTGGGTATTGTCCACACTGTCACTGTCTACATTGAGTGTTGTCCACATCGTCACTGTCTACATTCAGTATTGTCCACACCGTCACTGTCTACATTCAGTATTGTCCACACTGTCACTGTCTTCATTGAGTATTGCCCACACCGTCACTGTCAATATTGGTATTGTCCACTCCGTAACTGTCTATATTGGGTATTGTCCACACCGTGACTGACTATATTGGTTATTGTCCACATCGTCACTGTATATATTGGTATTGTCCACACCGTAACTGTTACATTGGGTATAGTCCACACCGTCACTGTCTATATTGGTATAGTCCGCACAGTCACTGTCTACATTGGGTATTGTCCACACCGTCACTATCTATATTGGGTATTGTCCACACCGTCACTATCTACATTGGGTAATGTCCACACTGTCACTATCTATATTGGTATTGTCCACACCGTCACTGTCTACATCGTGTATTGTCCACACCGTCACTAGCTATATTGGTATTGTCCACACCGTCACTGTCTATATTGGTATTGTCCACACCGTAACTGTCTATATTGGGGATTGTCCACACCGTCACTGTCTATATTTGTATTGTCCACACCGTCACTGTCTACATCGTGTATTGTCCACACCGTCACTATCTATATTAGTATTGTCCACACCGTCCCTGTCTATATTGGTATTGTCCACACCGTAACTGCCTATATTGGGGATTGTCCACACGGTGACTGTCTACATTGGGTATTGTTCACACCATAACAGTCTATATTGGGTATTGTCCACACCGTCACTGTCTATATTGGGTATTGTCCACAGCGTCACTGTCTACATTGGGTATTGTCCACACCGTCACTGTCTATATTGGTATTGTCCACACCATCACTGTCTATATTGGGTATCATCCACACCGTCACTGTCTATATTGGTATTGTCCACACCATCACTGTCTATATTGGGTATTGTCCACACCGTCACTGTCCATATTGGGTATTGTCCACACCGTCACTGTCTACATTCGGTATTGTCCACACTGTCACTGTCTACATTAAGTATTGCCTACACCGTCACTGTCACATAGGGTATTGTCCACACCGTCACTGTCTATATTGGGTATTGTCCACATCGTCACTGTCTACATTCGGTATTGTCCACACCGTCACTGTCTATATTGGGTATTGTCCACACCGTCACTGTCTACATTGAGTATTGTCCACACTGTCACTGTCTACATTGAGTATTGTCCACACCGTCACTGTCTACATAGGGTATTCACCACACCGTCAATGTCTACATTCAGTATTGTCCACACTGTCACTGTCTACATTGAGTATTGCCCACACCGTCACTGTCTATATTGGTATTGTCCACTCCGTAACTGTCTACATTCGGTATTGTCCACACCGTCACTGTCTATATTGGTATTGTCCACTCCGTAACTGTCTACATTGGTATTATCCACACTGTCACTGTCTCTTGGTATTGTCCACACCGTCACTGTCTATATTGGTATTGTCAACTCCGTAACTGTTAAATTGGGTATTGTCCACACCGTCAATGTCTATATTGGGCATTGTCCACACAGTCACTGTCTACATAGGGGATTGTCCACACCGTCACTGTCTACATTGGGTATTGTCCACACCGTCACGGTCTATATTGGGTATTGTCCACACCGTCACTGTCTACATTCGGTATTGTCCACACCGTCACTGTCTATATTGGTATTGTCCACACCGTCATTGTCTATATTGGGTATTGTCCACACCGTCACTGTCTATATTTGGTATTGTCCACACCGTCACTGTCTACATTGGGTATTGTCCACACCGTCACTGACTATATTGGGTATTGTCCACACTGTCACTGACTACATTGAGTGTTGTCCACATCGTCACTGTCTACATAGGGTATTGTCCACACCGTCACTGTCTACATTCAGTATTGTCCACACTGTCACTGTCTTCACTGAGTATTGCCCACACCGTCACTGTCTATATTGGTATTGTCCACTCCGTAACTGTCTATATTGGGTATTGTCCACACCGTCACTATCTATATTGGTATTGTCCACACCGTAACTGTCTATATTGGGGATTGTCCACACCGTCACTGTCTATATTGGTATTGTCCACACCGTCACTGTCTACATCGTGTATTGTCCACACCGTCACTATCTATATTAGTATTGTCCACACCGTGACTGTCTATATTGGTATTGTCCACACCATAACAGTCTACATTGGGTATTGTCCACAGCGTCACCGTCTATATTGGGTATCGTCCACACCGTCACTGTCTATATTGGGTATTGTCCACACCGTCACTGTCTACATCGGGTATTGTCCACACCGTCACTATCTATATTGGTATTGTCCACACTGTCACTGCCTGTATTGGGTATCGTCCACACCGTCACTGTCGACATTGGTTATTGTCCACACCATCACTGTCTATATTGGGTATCGTCCACACCGTCACTGTCTATATTGGGTATTGTCCACACCGTCACTATCAACATTGGGTAATGTCCACACCGTCACTATCTATATTGGTATTGTCCACACTGTCACTGTCTATATTTGGTATTGTCCACACCGTCACTGTCTACATTGGGTATTGTCCACACCGTCACTGACTATATTGGGTATTGTCCACACTGTCACTGTCTACATTGAGTATTGTCCACATCGTCACTGTCTACATAGGGTATTGTCCACACCGTCACTGTCTACATTCAGTATTGTCCACACTGTCACTGTCTTCATTGAGTATTGCCCACACCGTCACTGTCTATATTGGTATTGTCCACTCCGTAACTGTCTATATTGGGTATTGTCCACACCGTGACTGACTACATTGGTTATTGTCCACATCGTCACTGTATATATTGGGTATTGTCCACACCGTCACTGTCTACATTCGGTATTGTCCACACCGTCACTGTCTATATTGGTATTGTCCACACCGTCATTGTCTATATTGGGTATTGTCCACACCGTCACTGTCTATATTTGGTGTTGTCCACACCGTCACTGTCTACATTGGGTATTGTCCACACCGTCACTGACTATATTGGGTATTGTCCGCACTGTCACTGTGTACATTGAGTGTTGTCCACATCGTCACTGTCTTCATTGAGTATTGCCCACACCGTCATTGTCTATATTGGTATTGTCCACTCCGTAACTGTTACATTGGGTATAGTCCACACCGTCACTGTCTATATTGGGTATCGTCCACACCGTCACTGTCTATATTGGGTATTGTCCACACCGTCACTATCTACATTGGGTAATGTCCACACCGTCACTATCTATATTGGTATTGTCCACACCGTCACTGTCTACATCGTGTATTGTCCACACCGTCACTATCTATATTGGTATTGTCCGCACCGTCACTGTCTATATTGGTATTGTCCACACCGTAACTGTCTACATCGGGTATTGTCCACACCGTCACTATCTATATTGGTATTGTCCACACTGTCACTGCCTGTATTGGGTATCGTCCACACCGTCACTGTCGACATTGGTTATTGTCCACACCATCACTGTCTATATTGGGTATCGTCCACACCGTCACTGTCTATATTGGGTATTGTCCACACCGTCACTATCAACATTGGGTAATGTCCACACCGTCACTATCTATATTGGTATTGTCCACACTGTCACTGTCTATATTTGGTATTGTCCACACCGTCACTGTCTACATTGGGTATTGTCCACACCGTCACTGACTATATTGGGTATTGTCCACACTGTCACTGTCTACATTGAGTATTGTCCACATCGTCACTGTCTACATAGGGTATTGTCCACACCGTCACTGTCTACATTCAGTATTGTCCACACTGTCACTGTCTTCATTGAGTATTGCCCACACCGTCACTGTCTATATTGGTATTGTCCACTCCGTAACTGTCTATATTGGGTATTGTCCACACCGTGACTGACTACATTGGTTATTGTCCACATCGTCACTGTATATATTGGGTATTGTCCACACCGTCACTGTGTACATTCGGTATTGTCCACACCGTCACTGTCTATATTGGTATTGTCCACACCGTCATTGTCTATATTGGGTATTGTCCACACCGTCACTGTCTATATTTGGTGTTGTCCACACCGTCACTGTCTACATTGGGTATTGTCCACACCGTCACTGACTATATTGGGTATTGTCCGCACTGTCACTGTGTACATTGAGTGTTGTCCACATCGTCACTGTCTTCATTGAGTATTGCCCACACCGTCATTGTCTATATTGGTATTGTCCACTCCGTAACTGTTACATTGGGTATAGTCCACACCGTCACTGTCTATATTGGGTATCGTCCACACCGTCACTGTCTATATTGGGTATTGTCCACACCGTCACTATCTACATTGGGTAATGTCCACACCGTCACTATCTATATTGGTATTGTCCACACCGTCACTGTCTACATCGTGTATTGTCCACACCGTCACTATCTATATTGGTATTGTCCGCACCGTCACTGTCTATATTGGTATTGTCCACACCGTAACTGTCTATATTGGGGATTGTCCACACCGTCACTGTCTATATTGGTATTGTCCACACCGTCACTGTCTACATCGTGTATTGTCCACACCGTCACTATCTATATTAGTATTGTCCACACCGTCACTGTCTATATTGGTATTGTCCACACCATCACTGTCTACATTGGGTATTGTCCACACCGTCACTGTCTATATTGGTATTGTCCACACCATCACTGTCTATATTGGGTATCTCCACACCGTCACTGTCTATATTGGTATTGTCCACACCGTCACTGTCTATATTGGGTATTGTCCACATCGTCACTGTCTACATTCGGTATTGTCCACACCGTCACTGTCTATATTGGGTATTGTCCACACCGTCACTGTCTACATTGAGTATTGTCCACACTGTCACTGTCTACATTGAGTATTGTCCACACCGTCACTGTGTACATAGGGTATTCTCCACACCGTCAATGTCTACATTCAGTATTGTCCACACTGTCACTGTCTACATTGAGTATTGCCCACACCGTCACTGTCTATATTGGTATTGTCCACTCCGTAACTGTCTACATTCTGTATTGTCCACACCGTCACTGTCTATATTGGTATTGTCCACTCCGTAACTGTCTACATTGGTATTATCCACACTGTCACTGTCTCTTGGTATTGTCCACACCGTCACTGTCTATATTGGTATTGTCCACTCCGTAACTGTTAAATTGGGTATTGTCCACACCGTCAATGTCTATATTGGGCATTGTCCACACCGTCACTGTCTACATAGGGGATTGTCCACACAGTCACTGTCTACATTGGGTATTGTCCGCACCGTCACGGTCTATATTGGGTATTTTCCACACCGTCACTGTCTACATTCGGTATTGTCCACACCGTCACTGTCTATATTGGTATTGTCCACACCGTCATTGTCTATATTGGGTATTGTCCACACCGTCACTGTCTATATTTGGTATTGTCCACACCGTCACTGTCTTCATTGGGTATTGTCCACACCGTCACTGACTATATTGGGTATTGTCCACACTGTCACTGTCTACATTGAGTGTTGTCCACATCGTCACTGTCTACATTCAGTATTGTCCACACCGTCACTGTCTACATTCAGTATTGTCCACACCGTCACTGTCTATATTGGTATTGTCCACACCGTCATTGTCTATATTGGGTATTGTCCACACCGTCACTGTCAATATTGGTATTGTCCACTCCGTAACTGTCTATATTGGGTATTGTCCACACCGTGACTGACTATATTGGTTATTGTCCACATCGTCACTGTATATATTGGTATTGTCCACACCGTAACTGTTACATTGGGTATAGTCCACACCGTCACTGTCTATATTGGTATAGTCCGCACAGTCACTGTCTACATTGGGTATTGTCCACACCGTCACTATCTATATTGGGTATTGTCCACACCGTCACTATCTACATTGGGTAATGTCCACACTGTCACTATCTATATTGGTATTGTCCACACCGTCACTGTCTACATCGTGTATTGTCCACACCGTCACTATCTATATTGGTATTGTCCACACCGTCACTGTCTATATTGGTATTGTCCACACCGTAACTGTCTATATTGGGGATTGTCCACACCGTCACTGTCTATATTTGTATTGTCCACACCGTCACTGTCTACATCGTGTATTGTCCACACCGTCACTATCTATATTAGTATTGTCCACACCGTCCCTGTCTATATTGGTATTGTCCACACCGTAACTGCCTATATTGGGGATTCTCCACACGGTGACTGTCTACATTGGGTATTGTTCACACCATAACAGTCTACATTGGGTATTGTCCACACCGTCACTGTCTATATTGGGTATTGTCCACAGCGTCACTGTCTACATTGGGTATTGTCCACACCGTCACTGTCTATATTGGTATTGTCCACACCATCACTGTCTATATTGGGTATCATCCACACCGTCACTGTCTATATTGGTATTGTCCACACCATCACTGTCTATATTGGGTATTGTCCACACCGTCACTGTCCATATTGGGTATTGTCCACACCGTCACTGTCTACATTCGGTATTGTCCACACTGTCACTGTCTACATTAAGTATTGCCTACACCGTCACTGTCACATAGGGTATTGTCCACACCGTCACTGTCTATATTGGGTATTGTCCACATCGTCACTGTCTACATTCGGTATTGTCCACACCGTCACTGTCTATATTGGGTATTGTCCACACCGTCACTGTCTACATTGAGTATTGTCCACACTGTCACTGTCTACATTGAGTATTGTCCACACCGTCACTGTCTACATAGGGTATTCACCACACCGTCAATGTCTACATTCAGTATTGTCCACACTGTCACTGTCTACATTGAGTATTGCCCACACCGTCACTGTCTATATTGGTATTGTCCACTCCGTAACTGTCTACATTCGGTATTGTCCACACCGTCACTGTCTATATTGGTATTGTCCACTCCGTAACTGTCTACATTGGTATTATCCACACTGTCACTGTCTCTTGGTATTGTCCACACCGTCACTGTCTATATTGGTATTGTCAACTCCGTAACTGTTAAATTGGGTATTGTCCACACCGTCAATGTCTATATTGGGCATTGTCCACACAGTCACTGTCTACATAGGGGATTGTCCACACCGTCACTGTCTACATTGGGTATTGTCCACACCGTCACGGTCTATATTGGGTATTGTCCACACCGTCACTGTCTACATTCGGTATTGTCCACACCGTCACTGTCTATATTGGTATTGTCCACACCGTCATTGTCTATATTGGGTATTGTCCACACCGTCACTGTCTATATTTGGTATTGTCCACACCGTCACTGTCTACATTGGGTATTGTCCACACCGTCACTGACTATATTGGGTATTGTCCACACTGTCACTGACTACATTGAGTGTTGTCCACATCGTCACTGTCTACATAGGGTATTGTCCACACCGTCACTGTCTACATTCAGTATTGTCCACACTGTCACTGTCTTCATTGAGTATTGCCCACACCGTCACTGTCTATATTGGTATTGTCCACTCCGTAACTGTCTATATTGGGTATTGTCCACACCGTCACTATCTATATTGGTATTGTCCACATCGTCACTGTCTATATTGGTATTGTCCACACCGTAACTGTCTATATTGGGGATTGTCCACACCGTCACTGTCTATATTTGTATTGTCCACACCGTCACTGTCTACATCGTGTATTGTCCACACCGTCACTATCTATATTAGTATTGTCCACACCGTCCCTGTCTATATTGGTATTGTCCACACCGTAACTGCCTATTTTGGGGATTGTCCACACGGTGACTGTCTACATTGGGTATAGTCCACACCATAACAGTCTACATTGGGTATTGTCCACAGCGTCACCGTCTATATTGGGTATCGTCCACACCGTCACTGTCTATATTGGTATTGTCCACACCATCACTGTCTACATTGGGTATTGTCCACACCGTCACTGTCTATATTGGTATTGTCCACACCATCACTGTCTATATTGGGTATCGTCCACACTGTCACTGTCTATATTGGTATTGTCCACACCGTCACTGTCTATATTGGTATTGTCCACACCATCACTGTCTATATTGGGTATTGTCCACACCGTCACTGTCCATATTGGGTATTGTCCACACGTCACTGTCTACATTCGGTATTGTCCTCACCGTCACTGTCTACATTAAGTATTGCCTACACCGTCACTGTCACATAGGGTATTGTCCACACCGTCACTGTCTATATTGGGTATTGTCCGCATCGTCACTGTCTACATTCGGTATTGTCCACACCGTCACTGTCTAAATTGGGTATTGTCCACACCGTCACTGTCTACATTGAGTATTGTCCACACTGTCACTGTCTACATTGAGTATTGTCCACACCGTCACTGTCTACATAGGGTATTCTCCACACCGTCAATGTCTACATTCAGTATTGTCCACACTGTCACTGTCTACATTGAGTATTGCCCACACCGTCACTGTCTATATTGGTATTGTCCACTCCGTAACTGTCTACATTCGGTATTGTCCACACCGTCACTGTATATATTGGTATTGTCCACTCCGTAACTGTCTACATTGGTATTATCCACACTGTCACTGTCTCTTGGTATTGTCCACACCGTCACTGTCTATATTGGTATTGTCCACTCCGTAACTGTTAAATTGGGTATTGTCCACACCGTCAATGTCTATATTGGGCATTGTCCACACCGTCACTGTCTACATAGGGTATTGTCCACACCGTCACTGTCTACATTGGGTATTGTCCACACCGTCACGGTCTATATTGGGTATTGTCCACACCGTCACTGTCTATATTGGTATTGTCCACACCGTCACTGTCTATATTGGTATTGTCCACACCATCACTGTCTATATTGGGTATTGTCCACACCGTCACTGTCCATATTGGGTATTGTCCACACTGTCACTGTCTACATTCGGTATTGTCCACACTGTCACTGTCTACATTAAGTATTGCCTACACCGTCACTGTCACATAGGGTATTGTCCACACCGTCACTGTTTATATTGGGTATTGTCCACATCGTCACTGTCTACATTCGGTATTGTCCACACCGTCACTGTCTATATTGGGTATTGTCCACACCGTCACTGTCTACATTGAGTATTGTCCACACTGTCACTGTCTACATTGAGTATTGTCCACACCGTCACTGTCTACATAGGGTATTCTCCACACCGTCAATGTCTACATTCAGTATTGTCCACACTGTCACTGTCTACATTGAGTATTGCCCACACCGTCACTGTCTATATTGGTATTGTCCACTCCGTAACTGTCTACATTCGGTATTGTCCACACCGTCACTGTCTATATTGGTATTGTCCACTCCGTAACTGTCTACATTGGTATTATCCACACTGTCACTGTCTCTTGGTATTGTCCACACCGTCACTGTCTATATTGGTATTGTCCACTCCGTAACTGTTAAATTGGGTATTGTCCACACCGTCAATGTCTATATTGGGCATTGTCCACACCGTCACTGTCTACATAGGGGATTGCCCACACCATCACTGTCTACATTGGGTATTGTCCACACCGTCACGGTCTATATTGGGTATTGTCCACACCGTCACTGTCTACATTCGGTATTGTCCACACCGTCACTGTCTATATTGGTATTGTCCACACCGTCATTGTCTATATTGGGTATTGTCCACACCGTCACTGTCTATATTTGGTATTGTCCACACCGTCACTGTCTACATTGGGTATTGTCCACACCATCACTGACTATATTGGGTATTGTTCACACTGTCACTGTCTACATTGAGTGTTGTCCACATCGTCACTGTCTACAAAGGGTATTGTCCACACCGTCACTGTCTACATTCAGTATTGTCCACACTGTCACTGTCTTCATTGAGTGTTGCCCACACCGTCACTGTCTATATTGGTATTGTCCACTCCGTAACTGTCTATATTGGGTATTGTCCACACCGTGACTGACTATATTGGTTATTGTCCACATCGTCACTGTATATATTGGTATTGTCCACTCCGTAACTGTTACATTGGGTATAGTCCACACCGTCACTGTATATATTGGTATAGTCCGCACAGTCACTGTCTACATTGGGTATTGTCCACACCGTCACTATCTATATTGGGTATTGTCGACACCGTCACTATCTACATTGGGTAATGTCCACACCGTCACTATCTATATTGGTATTGTCCGCACCGTCACTGTCTACATTGAGTATTGTCCACACTGTCACTGTCTACATTGAGTATTGTCCACACCGTCACTGTCTACATAGGGTATTCTCCACACCGTCAATGTCTACATTCAGTATTGTCCACTCTGTAACTGTCTACATTGGTATTATCCACAGTGTCACTGTCTCTTGGTATTGTCCACACCGTCACTGACTATATTGGGTATTGTCCACACCGTCACTGTCTACATTCGGTATTGTCCACACCGTCACTGTCTATATTGGTATTGTCCACACCGTCATTGTCTATATTGGGTATTGTCCACACCGTCACTGTCTATATTTGGTATTGTCCACACCGTCACTGTCTACATTGGGTATTGTCCACACCGTCACTGACTATATTGGGTATTGTCCACACTGTCACTGTGTACATTGAGTGTTGTCCACATCGTCACTGTCTACATAGGGTATTGTCCACACCGTCACTGTCTACATTCAGTATTGTCCACACTGTCACTGTCTTCATTGAGTATTGCCCACACCGTCATTGTCTATATTGGTATTGTCCACTCCGTAACTGTCTATATTGGGTATTGTCCACACCGTGACTGACTATATTGGTTATTGTCCACATCGTCACTGTATATATTGGTATTGTCCACTCCGTAACTGTTACATTGGGTATAGTCCACACCGTCACTGTCTATATTGGTATAGTCCACACAGTCACTGTCTACATTGGGTATTGTCCACACCATCACTGTCTATATTGGGTATCGTCCACACCGTCACTGTCTATATTGGGTATTGTCCACACCGTCACTATCTACATTGGGTAATGTCCACACCGTCACTATCTATATTGGTATTGTCCACACCGTCACTGTCTACATCGTGTATTGTCCACACCGTCACTATCTATATTGGTATTGTCCACACCGTCACTGTCTATATTGGTATTGTCCACACCGTAACTGTCTATATTGGGGATTGTCCACACCGTCACTGTCTATATTGGTATTGTCCACACCGTCACTGTCTACATCGTGTATTGTCCACACCGTCACTATCTATATTAGTATTGTCCACACCGTGACTGTCTATATTGGTATTGTCCACACCATAACAGTCTACATTGGGTATTGTCCACAGCGTCACCGTCTATATTGGGTATCGTCCACATCGTCACTGTCTATATTGGGTATTGTCCACACCGTCACTGTCTACATCGGGTATTGTCCACACCGTCACTATCTATATTGGTATTGTCCACACTGTCACTGCCTGTATTGGGTATCGTCCACACCGTCACTGTCGACATTGGTTATTGTCCACAGCGTCACTGTCTGTATTGGGTATTGTCCACACTGTCACTGTCTACATTGGGTATTGTCCACACCGTCACTGTCTATATTGGGTATTGTCCACAGCGTCACTGTCTACATTGGGTATTGTCCACACCGTCACTGTCTATATTGGTATTGTCCACACCATCACTGTCTATATTGGGTATCGTCCACACCGTCACTGTCTATATTGGTATTGTCCACACCGTCACTGTCTATATTGGTATTGTCCACACCATCACTGTCTATATTGGGTATTGTCCACACCGTCACTGTCCATTTTGGGTATTGTCCACACAGTCACTGTCTACATTCGGTATTGTCCACACTGTCACTGTCTACATTAAGTATTGCCTACACCGTCACTGTCACATAGGGTATTGTCCACACCGTCACTGTCTATATTGGGTATTGTCCACATCGTCACTGTCTACATTCGGTATTGTCCACACCGTCACTGTCTATATTAGGTATTGTCCACACCGTCACTGTCTACATTGAGTATTGTCCACACCGTCACTGTCTACATAGGGTATTCTCCACACCGTCAATGTCTACATTCAGTATTGTCCACACTGTCACTGTCTACATTGAGTATTGCCCACACCGTCACTGTCTATATTGGTATTGTCCACACCGTCACTCTCTATATTGGTATTGTCCACTCCGTAACTGTCTACATTGGTATTATCCACACCATCACTGTCTATATTGGGTATCGTCCACACCGTCACTGTCTATATTGGTATTGTCCACACCGTCACTGTCTATATTGGTATTGTCCACACCATCTCTGTCTATATTGGGTATTGTCCACACCGTCACTGTCCATTTTGGGTATTGTCCACACAGTCACTGTCTACATTCGGTATTGTCCACACTGTCACTGTTTACATTAAGTATTGCCTACACCGTCACTGTCACATAGGGTATTGTCCACACCGTCACTGTCTATATTGGGTATTGTCCACATCGTCACTGTCTACATTCGGTATTGTCCACACCGTCACTGTCTATATTAGGTATTGTCCACACCGTCACTGTCTACATTGAGTATTGTCCACACCGTCACTGTCTACATAGGGTATTCTCCACACCGTCAATGTCTACATTCAGTATTGTCCACACTGTCACTGTCTACATTGAGTATTGCCCACACCGTCACTGTCTATATTGGTATTGTCCACACCGTCACTGTCTATATTGGTATTGTCCACTCCGTAACTGTCTACATTGGTATTATCCACTCTGTTACTGTCTCTTGGTATTGTCCACACCGTCACTGTCTATATTGGTATTGTCCACTCCGTAACTGTTAAATTGGGTATTGTCCACACCGTCAATGTCTATATTGGGCATTGTCCACACCGGCACTGTCAACATTGGTTATTGTCCACAGCGTCACTGTCTGTATTGGGTATTGTCCACACTGTCACTGTCTACATTGGGTATTGTCCACACCGTCACTGTCTATATTGGGTATTGTCCACACCGTCACTGTCTATATTGGTATTGTCCACACCATCACTGTCTATATTGGGTATCATCCACACCGTCACTGTCTATATTGGTATTGTCCACACCGTCACTGTCTATATTGGTATTGTCCACACCATCACTGTCTATATTGGGTATTGTCCACACCGTCACTGTCCATATTGGGTATTGTCCACACTGTCACTGTCTACATTCGGTATTGTCCACACTGTCACTGTCTACATTAAGTATTGCCTACACCGTCACTGTCACATAGGGTATTGTCCACACCGTCACTGTCTATATTGGGTATTGTCCACATTGTCACTGTCTACATTCGGTATTGTCCACACCGTCACTGTCTATATTGGGTATTGTCCACACCGTCACTGTCTACATTGAGTATTGTCCACACTGTCACTGTCTACATTGAGTATTGTCCACACCGTCACTGTATACATAGGGTATTCTCCACACCGTCAATGTCTACATTCAGTATTGTCCACACTGTCACTGTCTACATTGAGTATTGCCCACACCGTCACTGTCTATATTGGTATTGTCCACTCCGTAACTGTCTACATTCGGTATTGTCCACACCGTCACTGTCTATATTGGTATTGTCCACTCCGTAACTGTCTACATTGGTATTATCCACACTGTCACTGTCTCTTGGTATTGTCCACACCGTCACTGTCTATATTGGTATTGTCCACTCCGTAACTGTTAAATTGGGTATTGTCCACACCGTCAATGTCTATATTGGGCATTGTCCACACCGTCACTGTCTACATAGGGGATTGTCCACACCGTCACTGTCTACATTGGGTATTGTCCACACCGTCACGGTCTATATTGGGTATTGTCCACACCGTCACTGTCTACATTCGGTATTGTCCACACCGTCACTGTCTATATTGGTATTGTCCACACCGTCATTGTCTATATTGGGTATTGTCCACACCGTCACTGTCTATATTTGGTATTGTCCACACCGTCACTGTCTACATTGGGTATTGTCCACACCGTCACTGACTATATTGGGTATTGTCCACACTGTCACTGTCTACATTGAGTGTTGTCCACATCGTCACTGTCTACATAGGGTATTGTCCACACCGTCACTGTCTACATTCAGTATTGTCCACACTGTCACTGTCTTCATTGAGTATTGCCCACACCGTCACTGTCTATATTGGTATTGTCCACTCCGTAACTGTCTATATTGGGTATTGTCCACACCGTGACTGACTATATTGGTTATTGTCCACATCGTCACTGTATATATTGGTATTGTCCACTCCGTAACTGTTACATTGGGTATAGTCCACACCGTCACTGTCTATATTGGTATAGTCCGTACAGTCACTGTCTACATTGGGTATTGTCCACACCGTCACTATCTATATTGGGTATTCTCCACACCGTCACTATCTACATTGGGTAATGTCCACACCGTCACTATCTATATTGGTATTGTCCACACCGTCACTGTCTACATCGTGTATTGTCCACACCGTCACTATCTATATTGGTATTGTCCACACCGTCACTGGCTATATTGGTATTGTCCACACCGTAACTGTCTATATTGGGGATTGTCCACACCGTCACTGTCTATATTTGTATTGTCCACACCGTCACTGTCTACATCGTGTATTGTCCACACCGTCACTATCTATATTAGTATTGTCCACACCGTCCCTGTCTATATTGGTATTGTCCACACCGTAACTGCCTATATTGGGGATTGTCCACACGGTGACTGTCTACATTGGGTATTGTCCACACCATAACAGTCTACATTGGGTATTGTCCACACCGTCACTGTCTATATTGGTATTGTCCACACCATCACTGTCTATATTGGGTATCATCCACACCGTCACTGTCTATATTGGTATTGTCCACACCGTCACTGTCTATATTGGTATTGTCCACACCATCACTGTCTATATTGGGTATTGTCCACACCGTCACTGTCCATATTGGGTATTGTCCACACTGTCACTGTCTACATTCGGTATTGTCCACACTGTCACTGTCTACATTAAGTATTGCCTACACCGTCACTGTCACATAGGGTATTGTCCACACCGTCACTGTCTATATTGGGTATTGTCCACATCGTCACTGTCTACATTCGGTATTGTCCACACCGTCACTGTCTATATTGGGTATTGTCCACACTGTCACTGTCTACATTGAGTATTGTCCACACTGTCACTGTCTACATTGAGTATTGTCCACACCGTCACTGTCTACATAGGGTATTCTCCACACCGTCAATGTCTACATTCAGTATTGTCCACACTGTCACTGTCTACATTGAGTATTGCCCACACCGTCACTGTCTATATTGGTATTGTCCACTCCGTAACTGTCTACATTCGGTATTGTCCACACCGTCACTGTCTATATTGGTATTGTCCACTCCGTAACTGTCTACATTGGTATTATCCACACTGTCACTGTCTCTTGGTATTGTCCACACCGTCACTGTCTATATTGGTATTGTCCACTCCGTAACTGTTAAATTGGGTATTGTCCAGACCGTCAATGTCTATATTGGGCATTGTCCACACCGTCACTGTCTACATAGGGGATTGTCCACACCGTCACTGTCTACATTGGGTATTGTCCACACCGTCACGGTCTATATTGGGTATTGTCCACACCGTCACTGTCTACATTCGGTATTGTCCACACCGTCACTGTCTATATTGGTATTGTCCACACCGTCATTGTCTATATTGGGTATTGTCCACACCGTCACTGTCTATATTTGGTATTGTCCACACCGTCACTGTCTACATTGGGTATTGTCCACACCGTCACTGACTATATTGGGTATTGTCCACACTGTCACTGTCTACATTGAGTGTTGTCCACATCGTCACTGTCTACATAGGGTATTGTCCACACCGTCACTGTCTACATTCAGTATTGTCCACACTGTCACTGTCTTCATTGAGTATTGCCCACACCGTCACTGTCTATATTGGTATAGTCCGCACAGTCACTGTCTACATTGGGTATTGTCCACACCGTCACTATCTATATTGGGTATTCTCCACACCGTCACTATCTACATTGGGTAATGTCCACACCGTCACTATCTATATTGGTATTGTCCACACCGTCACTGTCTACATCGTGTATTGTCCACACCGTCACTATCTATATTGGTATTGTCCACACCGTCACTGGCTATATTGGTATTGTCCACACCGTAACTGTCTATATTGGGGATTGTCCACACCGTCACTGTCTATATTTGTATTGTCCACACCGTCACTGTCTACATCGTGTATTGTCCACACCGTCACTATCTATATTAGTATTGTCCACACCGTCCCTGTCTATATTGGTATTGTCCACACCGTAACTGCCTATATTGGGGATTGTCCACACGGTGACTGTCTACATTGGGTATTGTCCACACCATAACAGTCTACATTGGGTATTGTCCACACCGTCACTGTCTATATTGGGTATTGTCCACAGCGTCACTGTCAACATTGGGTATTGTCCACACCGTCACTGTCTATATTGGTATTGTCCACACCATCACTGTCTATATTGGGTATCATCCACACCGTCACTGTCTATATTGGTATTGTCCACACCGTCACTGTCTATATTGGTATTGTCCACACCAACACTGTCCATATTGGGTATTGTCCACACCGTCACTGTCTACATTCGGTATTGTCCTCACTGTCACTGTCTACATTAAGTATTGCCTACACCGTCACTGTCACATAGGGTATTGTCCACACCGTCACTGTCTATATTGGGTATTGTCCACATCGTCACTGTCTACATTCGGTATTGTCCACACCGTCACTGTCTATATTGGGTATCGTCCACACCGTCACTGTCTACATTGAGTATTGTCCACACTGTCACTGTCTACATTGAGTATTGTCCACACCGTCACTGTCTACATAGGGTATTCTCCACACCGTCAATGACTACATTCAGTATTGTCCACACTGTCACTGTCTACATTGAGTATTGCCCACACCGTCACTGTCTATATTGGTATTGTCCACTCCGTAACTGTCTACATTCGGTATTGTCCACACCGTCACTGTCTATATTGGTATTGTCCACTCCGTAACTGTCCACATTGGTATTATCCACACTGTCACTGTCTCTTGGTATTGTCCACTCCGTAACTGTTAAATTCGGTATTGTCCACACCGTCAATGTCTATATTGGGCATTGTCCACACAGTCACTGTCTACATAGGGGATTGTCCACACCGTCACTGTCTACATTGGGTATTGTCCACACCGTCACGGTCTATATTGGGTATTGTCCACACCGTCACTGTCTACATTCGGTATTGTCCACACAGTCACTGTCTATATTGGTATTGTCCACACCGTCATTGTCTATATTGGGTATTGTCCACACCGTCACTGTCTATATTTGGTATTGTCCACACCGTCACTGTCTACATTGGGTATTGTCCACACCGTCACTGACTATATTGGGTATTGTCCACACTGTCACTGTCTACATTGAGTGTTGTCCACATCGTCACTGTCTACATAGGGTATTGTCCACACCGTCACTGTCTACATTCAGTATTGTCCACACTGTCACTGTCTTCATTGAGTATTGCCCACACCGTCACTGTCTATATTGGTATTGTCCACTCCGTAACTGTCTATATTGGGTATTGTCCACACCGTGACTGACTATATTGGTTATTGTCCACATCGTCACTGTATATATTGGTATTGTCCACTCCGTAACTGTTACATTGGGTATAGTCCACACCGTCACTGTCTATATTGGTATAGTCCGCACAGTCACTGTCTACATTGGGTATTGTCCACACCGTCACTGTCTATATTGGGTAATGTCCACACCGTCACTATCTACATTGGGTAATGTCCACACCGTCACTATCTATATTGGTATTGTCCACACCGTCACTGTCTACATCGTGTATTGTCCACACCGTCACTATCTATATTGGTATTGTCCACACCGTCACTGTCTATATTGGTATTGTCCACACCGTAACTGTCTATATTGGGGATTGTCCACACCGTCACTGTCTATATTTGTATTGTCCACACCGTCACTGTCTACATCGTGTATTGTCCACACCGTCACTATCTATATTAGTATTGTGTACACCGTCCCTGTCTATATTGGTATTGTCCACACCGTAACTGCCTATATTGGGGATTGTCCACACGGTGACTGTCTACATTGGCTATTGTCCACACCATAACAGTCTACATTGGGTATTGTCCACAGCGTCACCGTCTATATTGGGTATCGTCCACACCGTCACTGTCTATATTGGTATTGTCCACACCATCACTGTCTACATTGGGTATTGTCCACACCGTCACTGTCTATATTGGTATTGTCCACACCATCACTGTCTATATTGGGTATCTCCACACCGTCACTGTCTATATTGGTATTGTCCACACCGTCACTGTCTATATTGGGTATTGTCCACATCGTCACTGTCTACATTCGGTATTGTCCACACCGTCACTGTCTATATTGGGTATTGTCCACACCGTCACTGTCTACATTGAGTATTGTCCACACTGTCACTGTCTACATTGAGTATTGTCCACACCGTCACTGTCTACATAGGGTATTATCCACACCGTCAATGTCTACATTCAGTATTGTCCACACTGTCACTGTCTACATTGAGTATTGCCCACACCGTCACTGTCTATATTGGTATTGTCCACTCCGTAACTGTCTACATTCTGTATTGTCCACACCGTCACTGTCTATATTGGTATTGTCCACTCCGTAACTGTCTACATTGGTATTATCCACACTGTCACTGTCTCTTGGTATTGTCCACACCGTCAATGTCTATATTGGGCATTGTCCACACCGTCACTGTCTACATAGGGGATTGTCCACACAGTCACTGTCTACATTGTGTATTGTCCACACCGTCACGGTCTATATTGGGTATTTTCCACACCGTCACTGTCTACATTCGGTATTGTCCACACCGTCACTGTCTATATTGGTATTGTCCACACCGTCATTGTCTATATTGGGTATTGTCCACACCGTCACTGTCTATATTTGGTATTGTCCACACCGTCACTGTCTACATTGGGTATTGTCCACACCGTCACTGACTATATTGGGTATTGTCCACACTGTCACTGTCTACATTGAGTGTTGTCCACATCGTCACTGTCTACATAGGGTATTGTCCACACCGTCACTGTCTACATTCAGTATTGTCCACACTGTCACTGTCTTCATTGAGTATTGCCCACACCGTCACTGTCTATACTGGTATTGTCCACTCCGTAACTGTCTATATTGGGTATTGTCCACACCGTGACTGACTATATTGGTTATTGTCCACATCGTCACTGTATATATTGGTATTGTCCACTCCGTAACTGTTACATTGGGTATAGTCCACACCGTCACTGTCTATATTGGTATAGTCCGCACAGTCACTGTCTACATTGGGTATTGTCCACACTGTCACTATCTATATTGGGTATTGTCCACACCGTCACTATCTACATTGGGTAATGTCCACACTGTCACTATCTATATTGGTATTGTCCACACCGTCACTGTCTACATCGTGTATTGTCCACACCGTCACTATCTATATTGGTATTGTCCACACCGTCACTGTCTATATTGGTATTGTCCACACCGTAACTGTCTATATTGGGGATTGTCCACACCGTCACTGTCTATATTTGTATTGTCCACACCGTCACTGTCTACATCGTGTATTGTCCACACCGTCACTATCTATATTAGTATTGTCCACACCGTCCCTGTCTATATTGGTATTGTCCACACCGTAACTGCCTATATTGGGGATTGTCCACACGGTGACTGTCTACATTGGGTATTGTTCACTCCATAACAGTCTACATTGGGTATTGTCCACACCGTCACTGTCTATATTGGGTATTGTCCACAGCGTCACTGTCTACATTGGGTATTGTCCACACCGTCACTGTCTATATTGGTATTGTCCACACCATCACTGTCTATATTGGGTATCATCCACACCGTCACTGTCTATATTGGTATTGTCCACACCATCACTGTCTATATTGGGTATAGTCCACACCGTCACTGTCCATATTGGGTATTGTCCACACCGTCACTGTCTACATTCGGTATTCTCCACACTGTCACTGTCTACATTAAGTATTGCCTACACCGTCACTGTCACATAGGGTATTGTCCACACCGTCACTGTCTATATTGGGTATTGTCCACATCGTCACTGTCTACATTCGGTATTGTCCACACCGTCACTGTCTATATTGGGTATTGTCCACACCGTCACTGTCTACATTGAGTATTGTCCACACTGTCACTGTCTACATTGAGTATTGTCCACACCGTCACTGTCTACATAGGGTATTCTCCACACCGTCAATGTCTACATTCAGTATTGTCCACACTGTCACTGTCTACATTGAGTATTGCCCACACCGTCACTGTCTATATTGGTATTGTCCACTCCGTAACTGTCTACATTCGGTATTGTCCACACCGTCACTGTCTATATTGGTATTGTCCACTCCGTAACTGTCTACATTGGTATTATCCACACTGTCACTGTCTCTTGGTATTGTCCACACCGTCACTGTCTATATTGGTATTGTCAACTCCGTAACTGTTAAATTGGGTATTGTCCACACCGTCAATGTCTATATTGGGCATTGTCCACACCGTCACTGTCTACATTCGGTATTGTCCACACCGTCACTGTCTATATTGGTATTGTCCACACCGTCATTGTCTATATTGGGTATTGTCCACACCGTCACTGTCTATATTTGGTATTGTCCACACCGTCACTGTCTACATTGGGTATTGTTCACACCGTCAATGACTATATTGGGTATTGTCCACACTGTCACTGACTACATTGAGTGTTGTCCACATCGTCACTGTCTACATAGGGTATTGTCCACACCGTCACTGTCTACATTCAGTATTGTCCACACTGTCACTGTCTTCATTGAGTATTGCCCACACCGTCACTGTCTATATTGGTATTGTCGACTCCGTAACTGTCTATATTGGGTATTGTCCACACCGTCACTATCTATATTGGTATTGTCCACATCGTCACTGTCTATATTGGTATTGTCCACACCGTAACTGTCTATATTGGGGATTGTCCACACCGTCACTGTCACATAGGGTATTGTCCACACCGTCACTGTCTATATTGGGTATTGTCCGCATCGTCACTGTCTACATTCGGTATTGTCCACACCGTCACTGTCTATATTGGGTATTGTCCACACCGTCACAGTCTACATTGAGTATTGTCCACACTGTCACTGTCTACATTGAGTATTGTCCACACCGTCACTGTCTACATAGGGTATTCTCCACACCGTCAATGTCTACATTCAGTATTGTCCACACTGTCACTGTCTACATTGAGTATTGCCCACACCGTCACTGTCTATATTGGTATTGTCCACTCCGTAACTGTCTACATTCGGTATTGTCCACACCGTCACTGTATATATTGGTATTGTCCACTCCGTAACTGTCTACATTGGTATTATCCACACTGTCACTGTCTCTTGGTATTGTCCACACCGTCACTGTCTATATTGGTATTGTCCACTCCGTAACTGTTAAATTGGGTATTGTCCACACCGTCAATGTCTATATTGGGCATTGTCCACACCGTCACTGTCTACATAGGGGATTGTCCACACCGTCACTGTCTACATTGGGTATTGTCCACACCGTCATGGTCTATATTGGGTATTGTCCACACCGTCACTGTCTACATTCGGTATTGTCCACACTGTCACTGTCTATATTGGTATTGTCCACACCGTCATTGTCTATATTGGGTATTGTCCACACCGTCACTGTCTATATTTGGTATTGTCCACACCGTCACTGTCTACATTGGGTATTGTCCACACCGTCACTGACTATATTGGGTATTGTCCACACTGTCACTGTCTACATTGAGTGTTGTCCACATCGTCACTGTCTACATAGGGTATTGTCCACACCGTCACTGTCTACATTCAGTATTGTCCAGACTGTCACTGTCTTCATTGAGTATTGCCCACACCGTCACTGTCTATATTCGTATTGTCCACTCCGTAACTGTCTATATTGGGTATTGTCCACACCGTGACTGACTATATTGGTTATTGTCCACATCGTCACTGTATATATCGGTATTGTCCACTCCGTAACTGTTACATTGGGTATAGTCCACACCGTCACTGTCTATATTGGTATAGTCCGCACAGTCACTGTCTACATTGGGTATTGTCCACACCGTCACTATCTACATTGGGTAATGTCCACACCGTCACTATCTATATTGGTATTGTCCACACCGTCACTGTCTACATCGTGTATTGTCCACACCGTCACTATCTATATTGGTATTGTCCACACCGTCACTGTCTATATTGGTATTGTCCACACCGAAACTGTCCATATTGGGGATTGTCCACACCGTCACTGTCTATATTTGTATTGTCCACACCGTCACTGTCTACATCGTGTATTGTCCACACCGTCACTATCTATATTAGTATTGTCCACACCGTCCCTGTCTATATTGGTATTGTCCACACCGTAACTGCCTATATTGGGGATTGTCCACACGGTGACTGTCTACATTGGGTATTGTCCACACCATAACAGTCTACATTGGGTATTGTCCACAGCGTCACCGTCTATATTGGGTATCGTCCACACCGTCACTGTCTGTATTGGGTATTCTCCACACCGTCACTGTCTACATCGGGTATTGTCCACACCGTCACTATCTATATTGGTATTGTCCACACTGTCACTGCCTGTATTGGGTATCGTCCACACCGTCACTGTCTACATTGGTTATTGTCCACAGCGTCACTGTCTGTATTGGGTATTGTCCACACTGTCACTGTCGACATTGGGTATTGTCCACACCGGCACTCTCTATATTGGGTATTGTCCACAGCGTCACTGTCTACATTGGGTATTGTCCACACCGTCACTGTCTATATTAGTATTGTCCACACCATCACTGTCTATATTGGGTATCGTCCACACCGTCACTGTCCATATTGGTATTGTCCACACCGTCACTGTCTATATTGGTATTGTCCACACCATTACTGTCTATATTGGGTATTGTCCACACCGTCACTGTCTATATTGGGCATTGTCCACACCGTCACTGTCTATATTGGGCATTGTCCAGACGGTCACTGTCTACATTGGGCATTGTCCAAACCATCACTGTCTATATTGGGTATTGTCCACACCGTCACTGTCTATATTGGTATTGTCCACACCATCACTGTCTATATTGGGTATCGTCCACACCGTCACTGTCTATATTGGTATTGTCCACACCATCACTGTCTATATTGGGTATTGTCCACACCGTCACTGTCTATATTGGGCATTGCCCACACCGTCACTGTCTACATAGGGTATCGTCCACACCGACACTGTCTATTTTGGGTATTGTCCACACTGTCACTGTCTATATTGGGTATTGTCCACACCGTAACTGTTTATATTGTGTATTGTCCACACCGTGACTGTCTACTTTGGGTATTCTCCACACTGTAACTGTCTATATTCAGTATTGCCCACACCATCACTGTCTATATTGGTATAGTCCACACCGTCACTGTCTATATTGGGTATTGACCACACTGTCACTGTCTACATTGGGTATTGTCCACACCGTCACTGTCTATATTGGGTATTGTCCACAGCGTCACTGTCTACATTGGGTATTGTCCACACCGTCACTGTCTATATTGGTATTGTCCACACCATCACTGTCTATATTGGGTATCGTCCACACCGTCACTGTCTATATTGGTATAGTCCACTCCGTAACTGTCTACATTGGTATTATCCACACTGTCACTGTCTCTTGGTATTGTCCACACCGTCACTGTCTTTATTGGTATTGTCCACTCCGTAACTGTTAAATTGGGTATTGTCCACACCGTCACTGTCTATATTGGGCATTGTCCACACCGTCACTGTCTACATAGGGTATTGTCCACACCGTCACTGTCTACATTCGGTATTGTCCACACCGTCACTGTCTATATTGGTATTGCCCACACTGTCATTGTCTATATTGGGTATTGTCCAGACCGTCACTGTCTATATTTGGTATTGTTCACACCGTCACTGTCCACATTCGGTATTGTCCACACCGTCACTGTCTACATTGGTTATTGTCCACAGCGTCACTGTCTGTATTGGGTATTGCCCACACTGTCACTGTCTACATTGGGTATTGTCCACACCGTCACTGTCTATATTGGGTATTGTCCACAGCGTCACTGTCTACATTGGGTATTGTCCACACCGTCACTGTCTATATTGGTATTGTCCACACCATCACTGTCTATATTGGGTATCGTCCACACCGTCACTGTCGATATTGGTATTGTCCACACCGTCACTGTCTATATTGGTATTGCCCACACCGTCATTGTCTATATTGGGTATTGTCCACACCGTCACTGTCTATATTTGGTATTGTTCACACCGTCACTGTCCACATTCGGTATTGTCCACACCGTCACTGTCTACATTGGGTATTGTCCACACCGTCACTGTCTGCATTGGGTATTGTCCACACCGTCACTGTCTATATTGGGTATTGCCCACACCGTCATTGTCTATATTGGTATTGTCCACACCGTCACTGTCTATATTGGGTATTGTCCACACCGTCACTGTCTATATTGGTATTGTCCACACCATCACTGTCTATATTGGGTATTGTCCACACCGTCACTGTCTAATTTGGGCATTTTCCACACCGTCACTGTCTATATTGGGCATTGTCCACACCGTCACTGTCTACATTGGGCATTGTCCACTCCATGACTGTCTATATTGGGTATTGTCCACACCGTCACTGTCTATCTTGGGCATTGTCCACACCGTCACTGTCTATATTGGGTATCGTCCACACCGTCACTGTCTATATTGGTATTGTCCACACCATCACTGTCTATATTGGGTATTGTCCACACCGTCACTGTCTATATTGGGCATTGTCCACACCGTCACTGTCTACATAGGGTATTGTCCACACCGATACTGTCTATATTGGGTATTGTCCACACTGTCACTATCTATATTCGGTATTGTCCACACCGTCACTGTCATCATTGGGTATTGTCCACAGCGTCACTGTCTGTATTGGGTATTGTCCACCCTGTCACTGTCTACATTGGGTATTGTCCACACCGTCACTGTCTGCATTGGGTATTGTCCACACCGTCACTGTCTATATTGGGTATTGTCCACAGCGTCACTGTCTACATTTGGTATTGTCCACACCGTCACTGTCTACATTGGGTATTGTCCACACCGTCACTGTCCATATTGGGTATTGTCCACACCGTCACTGTCTACATTCGGTATTGTCCACACTGTCACTGTCTACATTAAGTATTGCCTACACCGTCACTGTCACATCGGGTATTGTCCACACCGTCACTGTTTATATTGGGTATTGTCCACATCGTCACTGTCTATATTGGGTATCGTCCACACCGTCACTGTCTATATTGGTATTGTCCACACCATCACTGTCTATATTGGGTATTGTCCACACCGTCACTGTCTATATTGGGCATTGTCCACACCGTCACTGTCTACATAGGGTATTGTCCACACCGATACTGTCTATATTGGGTATTGTCCACACTGTCACTATCTATATTCGGTATTGTCCACACCGTCACTGTCTTCATTGGGTATTGTCCACAGCGTCACTGTCTGTATTGGGTATTATCCACACTGTCACTGTCTACATTGGGTATTGTTCACACCGTCACTGTCTACATTGGGTATTGTCCACACCGTCACTGACTATATTGGGTATTGTCCACACTGTCACTGTCTACATTGAGTATTATCCACATCGTCACTGTCTACATAGGGTATTGTCCACACCGTCACTGTCTACATTCAGTATTGTCCACACTGTCACTGTCTTCATTGAGTATTGCCCACACCGTCACTGTCTATATTGGTATTGTCCACTCCGTAACTGTCTATTTTGGGTATTGTCCACACCGTGACTGACTATATTGGTTATTGTCCACATCGTCACTGTATATATTGGTATTGTCCACTCCGTAACTGTTACATTGGGTATAGACCACACCGTAACGGTCGATATTGGTATAGTCCGCACAGTCACTGTCTACATTGGGTATTGTCCACACCATCACTGTCTATATTGGGTATTGTCCACTCCGTAACTGTTAAATTGGGTATTGTCCACACCGTCACTGTCTATATTTGGCATTGTCCACACCGTCACTGTCTACATTGGGTATTGTCCACACCGTCACTGTCTATATTGGGTATTGTCCACACCGTCACTGTCTACATTCGGTATTGTCCACACCGTCACTGTCTATATTGGTATTGTCCACACCGTCATTGTCTATATTGGGTATTGTCCACACCGTCACTGTCTATATTTGGTATTGTCCACACCGTCACTGTCTACATTGGGTATTGTCCACACCGTCACTGACTATATTGGGTATTGTCCACACTGTCACTGTCTACATTGAGTATTGTCCACATCGTCACTGTCTACATAGGGTATTGTCCACACAGTCACTGTCTACATTCAGTATTGTCCACACTGTCACTGTCTTCATTGAGTATTGCCCACACCGTCACTGTCTATATTGGTATTGTCCACTCCGTAACTGTCTATATTGGGTATTGTCCACACCGTGACTGACTATATTGGTTATTGTCCACATCGTCACTGTATATATTGGTATTGTCCACTCCGTAACTGTTAGATTGGGGACAGTCCACACCGTCACGGTCTATATTGGTATAGTCCGCACAGTCACTGTCTACATTGGGTATTGTCCACACTGTCACTGTCTACATTGGGTATTGTCCACACCGTCACTGTCTGCATTGGGTATTGTCCACACCGTCACTGTCTACATAGGGTATTGTCCACACCGTCACTGTCTATATTGGGTATTGTCCACACCGTCACTGTCTACATTCGGTATTGTCCACACCGTCACTGTCTATATTGGTATTGTCCACACCGTCATTGTCTATATTGGATATTGTCCACACCGTCACTGTCTACATTGAGTATTGTCCACATCGTCACTGTCTACATAGGGTATTGTCCACACCGTCACTGTCTACATAGGGTATTCTCCACACGGTCAATGTCTACATTCAGTATTGTCCACACTGTCACTGTCTACATTGAGTATTGCCCACACCGTCACTGTCTATATTGGTATTGTCCACTCCGTAACTGTCTATATTCGGTATTGTCCGCACCGTCACTGTCTATATTGGTATTGTCCACTCCGTAACTGTCTACATTGGTATTATCCACACTGTCACTGTCTCTTGGTATTGTCCACACCGTCACTGTCTATATTGGTATTGTCCACTCCGTAACTGTTAAATTGGGTATTGTCCACACCGTCACTGTCTATATTGGGCATTGTCCACACCGTCACTGTCTACATAGGGTATTGTCCACACCGTCACTGTCTATATTGGGTATTGTCCACACCGTCACTGTCTACATTCGGTATTGTCCACACCGTCACTGTCTATATTGGTATTGTCCACACCGTCATTGTCTATATTGGATATTGTCCACATCGTCACTGTCTATATTTGGTATTGTCCACACCGTCACTGTCTACATTGGGTATTGTCCACACCGTCACTGACTATATTGGGTATTGTCCACACTGTCACTGTCTACATTGAGTATTATCCACATCGTCACTGTCTACATAGGGTATTGTCCACACCGTCACTGTCTACATTCAGTATTGTCCACACTGTCACTGTCTTCATTGAGTATTGCCCACACCGTCACTGTCTATATTGGTATTGTCCACTCCGTAACTGTCTATTTTGGGTATTGTCCACACCGTGACTGACTATATTGGTTATTGTCCACATCGTCACTGTATATATTGGTATTGTCCACTCCGTAACTGTTACATTGGGTATAGACCACACCGTAACGGTCGATATTGGTATAGTCCGCACAGTCACTGTCTACATTGGGTATTGTCCACACCATCACTGTCTATATTGGGTATCGTCCACTCCGTAACTGTTAAATTGGGTATTGTCCACACCGTCACTGTCTATATTTGGCATTGTCCACACCGTCACTGTCTACATTGGGTATTGTCCACACCGTCACTGTCTATATTGGGTATTGTCCACACCGTCACTGTCTACATTCGGTATTGTCCACACCGTCACTGTCTATATTGGTATTGTCCACACCGTCATTGTCTATATTGGGTATTGTCCACACCGTCACTGTCTATATTTGGTATTGTCCACACCGTCACTGTCTACATTGGGTATTGTCCACACCGTCACTGACTATATTGGGTATTGTCCACACTGTCACTGTCTACATTGAGTATTGTCCACATCGTCACTGTCTACATAGGGTATTGTCCACACAGTCACTGTCTACATTCAGTATTGTCCACACTGTCACTGTCTTCATTGAGTATTGCCCACACCGTCACTGTCTATATTGGTATTGTCCACTCCGTAACTGTCTATATTGGGTATTGTCCACACCGTGACTGACTATATTGGTTATTGTCCACATCGTCACTGTATATATTGGTATTGTCCACTCCGTAACTGTTAGATTTGGGACAGTCCACACCGTCACGGTCTATATTGGTATAGTCCGCACAGTCACTGTCTACATTGGGTATTGTCCACACCATCACTGTCTACATTGGGTATTGCCCACAGCGTCACTGTCTGTATTGGCTTTTGTCCACACTGTCACTGTCTACATTGGGTATTGTCCACACCGTCACTGTCTGCATTGGGTATTGTCCACACCGTCACTGTCTATATTGGGTATTGCCGACACCGTCATTGTCTATATTGGTATTGTCCACACCGTCACTGTCTATATTGGGTATTCTCCACACCGTCACTGTCTATATTGGGTATTGTCCACACCGTCACTGTCTATATTGGTATTGTCCACACCATCACTGTCTATATTGGGTATTGTCCACACCGTCACTGTCTATATTGGTATTGTCCACACCATCACTGTCTATATTGGGTATTGTCCACACCGGCACTGTCTAATTTGGGCCTTTTCCACACTGTCACTGTCTATATTGGGCATTGTCCACACCGTCACTGTCTGCATTGGGTATTGTCCACACCGTCACTGTCTATATTGGGTATTGCCCACACCGTCATTGTCTATATTGGTATTGTCCACACCGTCACTGTCTATATTGGGTATTGTCCACACTGTCACTATCTATATTCGGTATTGTCCACACCGTCACTGTCTACATTGGGTATTGTCCACAGCGTCACTGTCTGTATTGGGTATTGTCCACACTGTCACTGTCTACATTGGGTATTGTCCACACCCTCACTGTCTGCATTGGGTATTGTCCACACCGTCACTGTCTATATTGGGTATTGTCCACAGCGTCACTGTCTACATTTGGTATTGTCCACACCGTCACTGTCTACATTGGGTATTGTCCACACCGTCACTGTCCATATTGGGTATTGTCCACACCGTCACTGTCTACATTCGGTATTGTCCACACTGTCACTGTCTACATTAAGTATTGCCTACACCGTCACTGTCACATCGGGTATTGTCCACACCGTCACTGTTTATATTGGGTATTGTCCACATCGTCACTGTCTACATTCGGTATTGTCCACACCGTCACTGTCTACATTGAGTATTGTCCACACTGTCACTGTCTACATAGGGTATTCTCCACACCGTCAATGTCTACATTCAGTATTGTCCACACTGTCACTGTCTACATTGAGTATTGCCCACACCGTCACTGTCTATATTGGTATTGTCCACTCCGTAACTGTCTATATTCGGTATTGTCCACACCGTCACTGTCTATATTGGTATTGTCCACTCCGTAACTGTTAAATTGGGTATTGTCCACACCGTCACTGTCTATATTGGGCATTGTCCACACCGTCACTGTCTACATAGGGTATTGTCCAAACCGTCACTGTCTACATTGGGTATTGTCCACACCGTCACTGTCTATATTGGGTATTGTCCACACCGTCACTGTCTACATTCGGTATTGTCCACACCGTCACTGTCTATATTGGTATTGTCCACACCGTCATTGTCTATATTGGGTATTGTCCACACCGTCACTGTCTATATTTGGTATTGTCCACACCGTCACTGTCTACATTGGGTATTGTATACACCGTCACTGACTATATTGGGTATTGTCCACACTGTCACTGTCTACATTGAGTATTGTCCACATCGTCACTGTCTACATAGGGTATTGTCCACACCGTCACTGTCTACATTCAGTATTGTCCACACTGTCACTGTCTTCATTGAGTATTGCCCACACCGTCACTGTCTATATTGGTATTGTCCACTCCGTAACTGTCTATTTTGGGTATTGTCCACACCGTGACTGACGATATTGGTTATTGTCCACATCGTCACTGTATATATTGGTATTGTCCACTCCGTAACTGTTACATTCGGTATAGTCCACACCGTAACGGTCTATATTGGTATAGTCCGCACAGTCACTGTCTACATTGGGTATTGTCCACACCATCACTGTCTACATTCGGTATTGTCCACACCGTCACTGTCTATATTGGGTATTGTCCACACCGTCACTATCTACATTGGGTAATGTCCACACCGTCACTATCTATATTGGTATTGTCCACACCATCACTGTCTATATTGGGTATTGTCCACACCGTCACTGTCTATATTGGGCATTGTCCACACCGTCACTGTCTACATAGGGTATTGTCCACACCGACACTGTCTATATTGGGTATTGTCCACACTGTCACTATCTATATTCGGTATTGTCCACACCGTCACTGTCTACATTGCGTATTATCCACAGCGTCACTGTCTGTATTGGGTATTGTCCACACTGTCACTGTCTACATTGGGTATTGTCCACACCGTCACTGTCTGCATTGGGTATTTTCCACACCGTCACTGTCTATATTGGGTATTGTCCACAGCGTCACTGTCTACATTGGGTATTGTCCACACCGTCACTGTCTACATTGGGTATTTTCCACACCGTCACTGTCCATATTGGGTATTGTCCACACCGTCACTGTCTACATTAAGTATTGCCTACACCGTCACTGTCACATAGGGTGTTGTCCACACTGTCACTGTCTACATTGAGTATTATCCACACCGTCACTGTCTATATTGGTATTGTCCACACCGTCACTGTCTACATTCGGTATTGTCCACACTGTTACTGTCTACATTAAGTATTGCCACACCGTCACTGTCTACATTCGGTATTGTCCACACCGTCACTGTCTACATTGGGTATTGTCCACACCGTCACTGTCTACATAGGGTATTGTCCACACCGACACTGTCTATATTGAGTATTGTCCACACCGTCACTGTCTACATTGGGTATTGTCCACACCATCACTGTCTATATTGGGTATTGTCCACACTGTCACTGTCTACATTGAGTATTGTCCACACCATCACTGTCTACATAGGGTATTGTCCACACCGTCACTGTCTACATTCAGTATTGTCCACACTGTCACTGTCTTCATTGAGTATTGCCCACACCGTCACTGTCTATATTGGTATTGTCCACTCCGTAACTGTCTATGTTGGGTATTGTCCACACCGTGACTGACTATATTGGTTATTGTCCACACCGTCACTGTATATATTGGTATTGTCCACTCCGTAACTGTTACATTGGGTATAGTCCACACCGTCACTGTCTATATTGTTATTGTCCGCACAGTCACTGTCTGCATTGGGTATTGTCCACACCATCACTGTCTATATTGGGTATCGTCCACACCGTCACTGTCTGTATTGGGTATTGTCCACACCGTCACTATCTACATTGGGTATTGTCCACACCGTCACTATCTATATTGGTATTGTCCACACCGTCACTGTCTAGATCGTGTATTGTCCACACCGTCACTATCTATATTGGTATTGTCCACACCGTCACTGTCTATATTGGGTATTGTCCACACCGTAACTGTCTATATTGGGGATTGTAGACACCGTCACTGTCTATATTGGTATTGTCCACACCGTCACTGTCTACATCGTGTATTGTCCACACCGTCACTATCTATATTGGTATTGTCCACACCGTCACTGTCTATATTGGTATTGTCCACCCGTAACTGTCTATATTGGGGATTGTCCACATCGTGACTGTCTACATTGGGTATTGTCCACACCATAACAATCTACATTGGGTATTGTCCACAGCATCACCGTCCATATTGGGTATCATCCACACCGTGACTGTCTACATTGGGTATTGTCCACACCATAACAGTCTACATTGGGTATTGTCCACACTGTCACTGTCCACATTGGGTATTGTCCACACCGTCACTGTCTATACTGGGTATTGTCCACATCGTCACTGTCCACATTCAGTATTGTCCACACTGACACTGTCTACATTGAGTATTGTCCACACCGTCACTGTCTACATTGGGTATTGTCCACAGCGTCACTATCTACATTGGGTATTGTCCACACCGTCACTGTCTGCATTGGGTATTGTCCACACCGTCACTGTCTATATTGGGTATTGCCCACACCGTCATTGTCTATATTGGTATTGTCCACACCGTCACTGTCTATATTGGGTATTCTCCACACCGTCACTGTCTATATTGGGTATTGTCCACACCGCCACTGTCTATATTGGTATTGTCCACACCATCACTGTCTATATTGGGTATTGTCCACACCGTCACTGTCTGTATTGGTATTGTCCACACCATCACTGTCTATATTGGGTATTGTCCACACCGGCACTGTCTAATTTGGGCCTTTTCCACACTGTCACTGTCTATATTGGGCATTGTCCACACCGTCACTGTCAGCATTGGGTATTTTCCACACCGTCACTGTCTATATTGGGTATTGCCCACACCGTCATTATCTATATTGGTATTGTCCACACCGTCACTGTCTATATTGGGTATTGTCCACACTGTCACTATCTATATTCGGTATTGTCCACACCGTCACTGTCTACATTGGGTATTGTCCACAGCGTCACTGTCTGTATTGGGTATTGTCCACACTGTCACTGTCTACATTGGGTATTGTCCACACCCTCACTGTCTGCATTGGGTATTGTCCACACCGTCACTGTCTATATTGGGTATTGTCCACAGCGTCACTGTCTACATTTGGTATTGTCCACACCGTCACTGTCTACATTGGGTATTGTCCACACCGTCACTGTCCATATTGGGTATTGTCCACACCGTCACTGTCTACATTCGGTATTGTCCACACTGTCACTGTCTACATTAAGTATTGCCTACACCGTCACTGTCACATCGGGTATTGTCCACACCGTCACTGTTTATATTGGGTATTGTCCACATCGTCACTGTCTACATTCGGTATTGTCCACACCGTCACTGTCTATATTGGGTATTGTCCACACCGTCACTGTCTACATTGAGTATTGTCCACACTGTCACTGTCTACATAGGGTATTCTCCACACCGTCAATGTCTACATTCAGTATTGTCCACACTGTCACTGTCTACATTGAGTATTGCCCACACCGTCACTGTCTATATTGGTATTGTCCACTCCGTAACTGTCTATATTCGGTATTGTCCACACCGTCACTGTCTATATTGGTATTGTCCACTCCGTAACTGTTAAATTGGGTATTGTCCACACCGTCACTGTCTATATTGGGCATTGTCCACACCGTCACTGTCTACATAGGGTATTGTCCACACCGTCACTGTCTACATTGGGTATTGTCCACACCGTCACTGTCTATATTGGGTATTGTCCACACCGTCACTGTCTACATTCGGTATTGTCCACACCGTCACTGTCTATATTGGTATTGTCCACACCGTCATTGTCTATATTGGGTATTGTCCACACCGTCACTGTCTATATTTGGTATTGTCCACACCGTCACTGTCTACATTGGGTATTGTCCACACCGTCACTGACTATATTGGGTATTGTCCACACTGTCACTGTCTTCATTGAGTATTGCCCACACCGTCACTGTCTATATTGGTATTGTCCACTCCGTAACTGTCTATTTTGGGTATTGTCCACACCGTGACTGACTATATTGGTTATTGTCCACATCGTCACTGTATATATTGGTATTGTCCACTCCGTAACTGTTACATTGGGTATAGTCCACACCGTAACGGTCTATATTGGTATAGTCCGCACAGTCACTGTCTACATTGGGTATAGTCCACACCATCACTGTCTACATTCGGTATTGTCCACACCGTCACTGTCTATATTGGGTATTGTCCACACCATCACTATCTACATTGGGTAATGTCCACACCGTCACTATCTATATTGGTATTGTCCACACCATCACTGTCTATATTGGGTATTGTCCACACTGTCACTGTCTTCATTGAGTATTGCCCACACCGTCACTGTCTATATTGGTATTGTCCACTCCGTAACTGTCTATGTTGGGTATTGTCCACACCGTGACTGACTATATTGGTTATTGTCCACACCCTCACTGTCTGCATTGGGTATTGTCCACACCGTCACTGTCTATATTGGGTATTGTCCACAGCGTCACTGTCTACATTTGGTATTGTCCACACCGTCACTGTCTACATTGGGTATTGTCCACACCGTCACTGTCCATATTGGGTATTGTCCACACCGTCACTGTCTACATTCGGTATTGTCCACACTGTCACTGTCTACATTAAGTATTGCCTACACCGTCACTGTCACATCGGGTATTGTCCACACCGTCACTGTTTATATTGGGTATTGTCCACATCGTCACTGTCTACATTCGGTATTGTCCACACCGTCACTGTCTATATTGGGTATTGTCCACACCGTCACTGTCTACATTGAGTATTGTCCACACTGTCACTGTCTACATAGGGTATTCTCCACACCGTCAATGTCTACATTCAGTATTGTCCACACTGTCACTGTCTACATTGAGTATTGCCCACACCGTCACTGTCTATATTGGTATTGTCCACTCCGTAACTGTCTATATTCGGTATTGTCCACACCGTCACTGTCTATATTGGTATTGTCCACTCCGTAACTGTTAAATTGGGTATTGTCCACACCGTCACTGTCTATATTGGGCATTGTCCACACCGTCACTGTCTACATAGGGTATTGTCCACACCGTCACTGTCTACATTGGGTATTGTCCACACCGTCACTGTCTATATTGGGTATTGTCCACACCGTCACTGTCTACATTCGGTATTGTCCACACCGTCACTGTCTATATTGGTATTGTCCACACCGTCATTGTCTATATTGGGTATTGTCCACACCGTCACTGTCTATATTTGGTATTGTCCACACCGTCACTGTCTACATTGGGTATTGTCCACACCGTCACTGACTATATTGGGTATTGTCCACACTGTCACTGTCTTCATTGAGTATTGCCCACACCGTCACTGTCTATATTGGTATTGTCCACTCCGTAACTGTCTATTTTGGGTATTGTCCACACCGTGACTGACTATATTGGTTATTGTCCACATCGTCACTGTATATATTGGTATTGTCCACTCCGTAACTGTTACATTGGGTATAGTCCACACCGTAACGGTCTATATTGGTATAGTCCGCACAGTCACTGTCTACATTGGGTATAGTCCACACCATCACTGTCTACATTCGGTATTGTCCACACCGTCACTGTCTATATTGGGTATTGTCCACACCGTCACTATCTACATTGGGTAATGTCCACACCGTCACTATCTATATTGGTATTGTCCACACCATCACTGTCTATATTGGGTATTGTCCACACCGTCACTGTCTATATTGGGCATTGTCCACACCGTCACTGTCTACATAGGGTATTGTCCACACCGACACTGTCTATATTGGGTATTGTCCACACTGTCACTATCTATATTCGGTATTGTCCACACCGTCACTGTCTACATTGCGTATTGTCCACAGCGTCACTGTCTGTATTGGGTATTGTCCACACTGTCACTGTCTACATTGGGTATTGTCCACACCGTCACTGTCTATATTGGGTATTGTCCACAGCGTCACTGTCTACATTGGGTATTGTCCACACCGTCACTGTCTACATTGGGTATTTTCCACACAGTCACTGTCCATATTGGGTATTGTCCACACCGTCACTGTCTACATTGCGTATTGTCCACAGCGTCACTGTCTGTATTGGGTATTGTCCACACTGTCACTGTCTACATTGGGTATTGTCCACACCCTCACTGTCTGCATTGGGTATTGTCCACACCGTCACTGTCTATATTGGGTATTGTCCACAGCGTCACTGTCTACATTGGGTATTGTCCATACCGTCACTGTCCATATTGGGTATTGTCCACACCATCACTGTCTACATTCGGTATTGTCCACACTGTCACTGTCTACATTAAGTATTGCCTACACCGTCACTGTCACATTGGGTATTGTCCACACCGTCACTGTTTATATTGGGTATTGTCCACATCGTCACTGTCTACATTCGGTATTGTCCACACCGTCACTGTCTATATTGGGTATTGTCCACAACGTCACTGTCTACATTGAGTATTGTCCACACTGTCACTGTCTACATAGGGTATTCTCCACACCGTCAATGTCTACATTCAGTATTGTCCACACTGTCACTGTCTACATTGAGTATTGCCCACACCGTCACTGTCTATATTGGTATTGTCCACTCCGTAACTGTCTATATTCGGTATTGTCCACACCGTCACTGTCTATATTGGTATTGTCCACTCCGTAACTGTTAAATTGGGTATTGTCCACACCGTCACTGTCTATATTGGGCATTGTCCACACCATCACTGTCTACATAGGGTATTGTCCACACCGTCACTGTCTACATTGGGTATTGTCCACACCGTCACTGTCTATATTGGGTATTGTCCACACCGTCACTGTCTACATTCGGTATTGTCCACACCGTCACTGTCTATATTGGTATTGTCCACATCGTCACAGTCTACATAGGGTATTGTCCACACCGTCACTGTCTACATTCAGTACTGTCCACACTGTCACTGTCTTCATTGAGTATTGCCCACACCGTCACTGTCTATATTGGTATTGTCCACTCCGTAACTGTCTATTTTGGGTATTGTCCACACCGTGACTGACTATATTGGTTATTGTCCACATCGTCACTGTATATATTGGTATTGTCCACTCCGTAACTGTTACATTGGGTATAGTCCACACCGTAACGGTCTATATTGGTATAGTCCGCACAGTCACTGTCTACATTGGGTATTGTCCACACCATCACTGTCTACATTCGGTATTGTCCACACCGTCACTGTCTATATTGGGTATTGTCCACACCGTCACTATCTACATTGGGTAATGTCCACACCGTCACTATCTATATTGGTATTGTCCACACCATCACTGTCTATATTGGGTATTGTCCACGCCGTCACTGTCTATATTGGGCATTGTCCACACCGTCACTGTCTACATAGGGTATTGTCCACACCGACACTGTCTATATTGGGTATTGTCCACACTGTCACTATCTATATTCGGTATTGTCCACACCGTCACTGTCTACATTGCGTATTGTCCACAGCGTCACTGTCTGTATTGGGTATTGTCCAGACTGTCACTGTCTACATTGGGTATTGTCCACACCGTCACTGTCTATATTGGGTATTGTCCACAGCGTCACTGTCTACATTGGGTATTGTCCACACCGTCACTGTCTACATTGGGTATTTTCCACACAGTCACTGTCCATATTGGGTATTGTCCACACCGTCACTGTCTACATTCTGTATTGTCCACACTGTCACTGTCTACATTAAGTATTGCCTACACCGTCACTGTCACATAGGGTGTTGTCCACACTGTCACTGTCTACATTGATTATTATCCACACCGTCACTGTCTATATTGGTATTGTCCACACCGTCACTGTCTACATTGGGTATTGTCCACACAGTCACTGTCTACATTGTGTATTGTCCACACCGTCACTGTCTATATTGGGTATTGTCCACACTGTCACTGTCTACATTGAGTATTGTCCACACCGTCACTGTCTACATAGGGTACTGTCCACACCGTCACTGTCTACATTCAGTATTGTCCACACTGTCACTGTCTTCATTGAGTATTGCCCACACCGTCACTGTCTATATTGGTATTGTCCACTCCGTAACTGTCTATGTTGGGTATTGTCCACACCGTGACTGACTATATTGGTTATTGTCCACACCCTCACTGTCTGCATTGGGTATTGTCCACACCGTCACTGTCTATATTGGGTATTGTCCACAGCGTCACTGTCTACATTTGGTATTGTCCACACCGTCACTGTCTACATTGGGTATTGTCCACACCGTCACTGTCCATATTGGGTATTGTCCACACCGTCACTGTCTACATTCGGTATTGTCCACACTGTCACTGTCTACATTAAGTATTGCCTACACCGTCACTGTCACATCGGGTATTGTCCACACCGTCACTGTTTATATTGGGTATTGTCCACATCGTCACTGTCTACATTCGGTATTGTCCACACCGTCACTGTCTATATTGGGTATTGTCCACACCGTCACTGTCTACATTGAGTATTGTCCACACTGTCACTGTCTACATAGGGTATTCTCCACACTGTCAATGTCTACATTCAGTATTGTCCACACTGTCACTGTCTACATTGAGTATTGCCCACACCGTCACTGTCTATATTGGTATTGTCCACTCCGTAACTGTCTATATTCGGTATTGTCCACACCGTCACTGTCTATATTGGTATTGTCCACTCCGTAACTGTTAAATTGGGTATTGTCCACACCGTCACTGTCTATATTGGGCATTGTCCACACCGTCACTGTCTACATAGGGTATTGTCCACACCGTCACTGTCTACATTGGGTATTGTCCACACCGTCACTGTCTATATTGGGTATTGTCCACACCGTCACTGTCTACATTCGGTATTGTCCACACCGTCACTGTCTATATTGGTATTGTCCACACCGTCATTGTCTATATTGGGTATTGTCCACACCGTCACTGTCTATATTTGGTATTGTCCACACCGTCACTGTCTACATTGGGTATTGTCCACACCGTCACTGACTGTATTGGGTATTGTCCACACTGTCACTGTCTACATTGAGTATTGTCCACATCGTCACTGTCTACATAAGGTATTGTCCACACCGTCACTGTCTACATTCAGTATTATCCACACTGTCACTGTCTTCATTGAGTATTGCCCACACCGTCACTGTCTATATTGGTATTGTCCACTCCGTAACTGTTACATTGGGTATAGTCCACACCGTAACGGTCTATATTGGTATAGTCCGCACAGTCACTGTCTACATTGGGTATTGTCCACACCATCACTGTCTACATTCGGTATTGTCCACACCGTCACTGTCTATATTGGGTATTGTCCACACCGTCACTATCTACATTGGGTAATGTCCACACCGTCACTATCTATATTGGTATTGTCCACACCATCACTGTCTATATTGGGTATTGTCCACACCGTCACTGTCTATATTGGGCATTGTCCACACCGTCACTGTCTACATAGGGTATTGTCCACACCGACACTGTCTATATTGGGTATTGTCCACACTGTCACTATCTATATTCGGTATTGTCCACACCGTCACTGTCTACATTGCGTATTGTCCACAGCGTCACTGTCTGTATTGGGTATTGTCCACACTGTCACTGTCTACATTGGGTATTGTCCACACCGTCACTGTCTACATTGGGTATTGTCCACACCGTCACTGTCTATATTGGGTATTGTCCACAGCGTCACTGTCTACATTGGGTATTGTCCACACCGTCACTGTCTACATTGGGTATTTTCCACACAGTCACTGTCCATATTGGGTATTGTCCACACCGTCACTGTCTACATTCGGTATTGTCCACACTGTCACTGTCTACATTAAGTATTGCCTACACCGTCACTGTCACATAGGGTGTTGTCCACACTGTCACTGTCTACATTGAGTATTATCCACACCGTCACTGTCTATATTGGTATTGTCCACACCGTCACTGTCTATATTGGGTATTGTCCACACTGTCACTGTCTACATTGAGTATTGTCCACACCGTCACTGTCTACATAGGGTATTGTCCACACCGTCACTGTCTACATTCAGTATTGTCCACACTGTCACTGTCTTCATTGAGTATTGCCCACACCGTCACTGTCTATATTGGTATTGTCCACTCCGTAACTGTCTATGTTGGGTATTGTCCACACCGTGACTGACTATATTGGTTATTGTCCACACGGTCACTGTATATATTGGTATTGTCCACTCCGTAACTGTTACATTGGGTATAGTCCACACCGTCACTGTCTATATTGTTATTGTCCGCACAGTCACTGTCTGCATTGGGTATTGTCCACACCATCACTGTCTATATTGGGTATCGTCCACACCGTCACTGTCTATATTGGGTATTGTCCACACCGTCACTGTCTACATCGTGTATTGTCCACACCGTCACTATCTATATTGGTATTGTCCACACCGTCACTGTCTATATTGGTATTGTCCACACCGTAACTGTCTATATTGGGGATTGTAGACACCGTCACTGTCTATATTGGTATTGTCCACACCGTCACTGTCTACATCGTGTATTGTCCACACCGTCACTATCTATATTGGTATTGTCCACACCGTCACTGTCTATATTGGTATTGTCCACACCGTAACTGTCTATATTGGGGATTGTCCACATCGTGACTGTCTACATTGGGTATTGTCCACACCATAACAGTCTACATTGGGTATTGTCCACAGCATCACCGTCTATATTGGGTATCATCCACACCGTGACTGTCTACATTGGGTATTGTCCACACCATAACAGTCTACATTGGGTATTGTCCACACTGTCACTGTCCACATTGGGTATTGTCCACACCGTCACTGTCTATACTGGGTATTGTCCACATCGTCACTGTCTACATTCAGTATTGTCCACACTGTCACTGTCTACATTGAGTATTGTCCACACCGTCACTGTCTACATTGGGTATTGTCCACAGCGTCACTATCTACATTGGGTATTGTCCACACTGTCACTGTCTACATTGGGTATTGTCCACACTGTCACTGTCTACATTGGGTATTGTCCACAGCGTCACTGTCTACATTGGGTGTCGTCCACACTGTCACTGTCTACATTTGGTATTGTCCACACTGTCACTGTCTACATTGGGTATTGTCCACACCGTCACTGTCTACATTGGGTATTGTCCACACTGTCACTGTCTACATTGGGTATTGTCCACAGCGTCACTGTCTACATTGGGTATTGTCCATACCGTCACTGTCTACATTGGGTATTGTCCACACTGTCACTGTCTACATTGGGTATTGTCCACAGCGTCACTATCTACATTGGGTATTGTCCACACTATCACTATCTACATTGTGTATTGTCCACAGCGTCACTATCTACATTGGGTATTGTCCACACTGTCACTGTCTACATTGGGTATTGTCCACACCGTCACTGTCTACATTGGGTATTGTCCACAGCGTCACTGTCTACATTGGGTATCGTCCACACTGTCACTGTCTACATTGGGTATTGTCCTCACTGTCACTGTTTACATTGGGTATTGTCCACACCGTCACTGTCTACATAGGGTATTGTCCACACTGTCACTGTCTACATTGGGTATTGTCCACACCGTGACTGTCTACATTGTGTATTGTCCACACCATCACTGTCTATATTGGGTATCGTCCACACCGTCACTTTCTATATTGGTATTGTCCACACCGTCATTGTCTACATTGGGTATTGTCCACACCATCACTGTCTATATTGGGTATCGTCCACACCGTCACTGTCTACATCAGGTATGGTCCACACCGTCACTATCTATATTGGTATTGTCCACACCGTCATTGTCTATATTGGTATTGTCCACTCCGTAACTGTCTATATTGGGCATTGTCCACACCGTGACTGTCTGCATTGGTTATTGTCCACACTGTCACTGTCTATATTGATATTGTCCACTCCATAACTGTCTACATTGGGTATTGTCCACACCGTCACTGTCTATATTGGGTATTGTCCACACTGTCACTGTCTACATTGAGTATTGTCCACACCGTCACTGTCTACATAGGGTATTGTCCACACCGTCACTGTCTACATTCAGTATTGTCCACACTGTCACTGTCTTCATTGAGTATTGCCCACACCGTCACTGTCTATATTGGTATTGTCCACTCTGTAACTGTCTATGTTGGGTATTGTCCACACCGTGACTGACTATATTGGTTATTGTCCACACCGTCACTGTATATATTGGTATTGTCCACTCCGTAACTGTTACATTGGGTATAGTCCACACCGTCACTGTCTATATTGTTATTGTCCGCACAGTCACTGTCTGCATTGGGTATTGTCCACACCATCACTGTCTATATTGGGTATCGTCCACACCGTCACTGTCTATATTGGGTATTGTCCACACCGTCACTATCTACATTGGGTATTGTCCACACCGTCACTATCTATATTGGTATTGTCCACACCGTCACTGTCTACATCGTGTATTGTCCACACCGTCACTATCTATATTGGTATTGTCCACACCGTCACTGTCTATATTGGTATTGTCCACACCGTAACTGTCTATATTGGGGATTGTAGACACCGTCACTGTCTATATTGGTATTGTCCACACCGTCACTGTCTACATCGTGTATTGTCCACACCGTCACTATCTATATTGGTATTGTCCACACCGTCACTGTCTATATTGGTATTGTCCACACCGTAACTGTCTATATTGGGGATTGTCCACATCGTGACTGTCTACATTGGGTATTGTCCACACCATAACAGTCTACATTGGGTATTGTCCACAGCATCACCGTCTATATTGGGTATCATCCACACCGTGACTGTCTACATTGGGTATTGTCCACACCATAACAGTCTATATTGGGTATTGTCCACAGCGTCACCGTCTATATTGGGTATTGTCCACACAGTCGCTGTCTCTACTGGGTATTGTCCACACTGTCACTGTCCACATTGGGTATTGTCCACACCGTCACTGTCTATACTGGGTATTGTCCACATCGTCACTGTCTACATTCAGTATTGTCCACACAGTCACTGTCTACATTGGGTATTGTCCACAGCGTCACTATCTACATTGGGTATTGTCCACACTGTCACTGTCTACATTGGGTATTGTCCACAGCGTCACTGTCTACATTGGGTGTCGTCCACACTGTCACTGTCTACATTTGGTATTGTCCACACTGTCACTGTCTACATTGGGTATTGTCCACACCGTCACTGTCTACATTGGGTATTGTCCACACTGTCACTGTCTACATTGGGTATTGTCCACAGCGTCACTGTCTACATTGGGTACTGTCCATACCGTCACTGTCTACATTGGGTATTGTCCACACTGTCACTGTCTACATTGGGTATTGTCCACAGCGTCACTATCTACATTGGGTATTGTCCACACTGTCACTGTCTACATTGGGTATTGTCCACAGCGTCACTATCTACATTGGGTATTGTCCACACTGTCACTGTCTACATTGGTTATTGTCCACACCGTCACTGTCTACATTGGGTATTGTCCACAGCGTCACTGTCTACATTGGGTATCGTCCACAATGTCACTGTCTACATTGGGTATTGTCCTCACTGTCACTGTTTACATTGGGTATTGTCCACACCGTCACTGTCTATACTGGGTATTGTCCACATCGTCACTGTCTACATTCAGTATTGTCCACACTGTCACTGTCTACATTGAGTATTGTCCACACCGTCACTGTCTACATTGGGTATTGTCCACACTGTCACTGTCTACATTGGGTATTGTCCACAGCGTCACTATCTACATTGGGTATTGTCCACACTGTCACTGTCTACATTGGGTATTGTCCACACCGTCACTGTCTACATTGGGTATTGTCCACAGCGTCACTGTCTACATTGGGTATCGTCCACACTGTCACTGTCTACATTGGGTATTGTCCTCACTGTCACTGTTTACATTGGGTATTGTCCACACCGTCACTGTCTACATAGGGTATTGTCCACACTGTCACTGTCTACATTGGGTATTGTCCACACCGTGACTGTCTACATTGTGTATTGTCCACACCATCACTGTCTATATTGGGTATCGTCCACACCGTCACTTTCTATATTGGTATTGTCCACACCGTCATTGTCTATATTGGGTATTGTCCACACCATCACTGTCTATATTGGGTATCGTCCACACCGTCACTGTCTACATCAGGTATGGTCCACACCGTCACTATCTATATTGGTATTGTCCACACCGTCATTGTCTATATTGGTATTGTCCACTCCGTAACTGTCTATATTGGGCATTGTCCACACCGTGACTGTCTGCATTGGTTATTGTCCACACTGTCACTGTCTATATTGGTATTGTCCACTCCATAACTGTCTACATTGGGTATTGTCCACACCATAACAGTCTACATTGGGTATTGTCCACAGCATCACCGTCTATATTGGGTATCATCCACACCGTGACTGTGTACATTGGGTATTGTCCACACCATAACAGTCTATATTGGGTATTGTCCACAGCGTCACCGTCTATATTGGGTATTGTCCACACAGTCGCTGTCTATACTGGGTATTGTCCACACTGTCACTGTCCACATTGGGTATTGTCCACACCGTCACTGTCTATACTGGGTATTGTCCACATCGTCACTGTCTACATTCAGTATTGTCCACACCGTCACTGTCTACATTGGGTATTGTCCACAGCGTCACTATCTACATTGGGTATTGTCCACACTGTCACTGTCTACATTGGGTATTGTCCACAGCGTCACTGTCTACATTGGGTGTCGTCCACACTGTCACTGTCTACATTTGGTATTGTCCACACTGTCACTGTCTACATTGGGTATTGTCCACACCGTCACTGTCTACATTGGGTATTGTCCACACTGTCACTGTCTACATTGGGTATTGTCCACAGCGTCACTGTCTACATTGGGTACTGTCCATACCGTCACTGTCTACATTGGGTATTGTCCACACTGTCACTGTCTACATTGGGTATTGTCCACAGCGTCACTATCTACATTGGGTATTGTCCACACTGTCACTGTCTACATTGGGTATTGTCCACAGCGTCACTATCTACATTGGGTATTGTCCACACTGTCACTGTCTACATTGGGTATTGTCCACACCGTCACTGTCTACATTGGGTATTGTCCACAGCGTCACTGTCTACATTGGGTATCGTCCACAATGTCACTGTCTACATTGGGTATTGTCCTCACTGTCACTGTTTACATTGGGTATTGTCCACACCGTCACTGTCTATACTGGGTATTGTCCACATCGTCACTGTCTACATTCAGTATTGTCCACACTGTCACTGTCTACATTGAGTATTGTCCACACCGTCACTGTCTACATTGGGTATTGTCCACACTGTCACTGTCTACATTGGGTATTGTCCACAGCGTCACTATCTACATTGGGTATTGTCCACACTGTCACTGTCTACATTGGGTATTGTCCACACCGTCACTGTCTACATTGGGTATTGTCCACAGCGTCACTGTCTACATTGGGTATCGTCCACACTGTCACTGTCTACATTGGGTATTGTCCTCACTGTCACTGTTTACATTGGGTATTGTCCACACCGTCACTGTCTACATAGGGTATTGTCCACACTGTCACTGTCTACATTGGGTATCGTCCACACCGTCACTTTCTATATTGGTATTGTCCACACCGTCATTGTCTATATTGGGTATTGTCCACACCATCACTGTCTATATTGGGTATCGTCCACACCGTCACTGTCTACATCAGGTATGGTCCACACCGTCACTATCTATATTGGTATTGTCCACACCGTCATTGTCTATATTGGTATTGTCCACTCCGTAACTGTCTATATTGGGCATTGTCCACACCGTGACTGTCTGCATTGGTTATTGTCCACACTGTCACTGTCTATATTGGTATTGTCCACTCCATAACTGTCTACATTGGGTATTGTCCACACCGTCACTGTCTATATTGGGTATTGTCCACACTGTCACTGTCTACATTGAGTATTGTCCACACCGTCACTGTCTACATAGGGTATTGTCGACACCGTCACTGTCTACATTCAGTATTGTCCACACTGTCACTGTCTTCATTGAGTATTGCCCACACCGTCACTGTCTATATTGGTATTGTCCACTCTGTAACTGTCTATGTTGGGTATTGTCCACACCGTGACTGACTATATTGGTTATTGTCCACACCGTCACTGTATATATTGGTATTGTCCACTCCGTAACTGTTACATTGGGTATAGTCCACACCGTCACTGTCTATATTGTTATTGTCCGCACAGTCACTGTCTGCATTGGGTATTGTCCACACCATCACTGTCTATATTGGGTATCGTCCACACCGTCACTGTCTATATTGGGTATTGTCCACACCGTCACTATCTACATTGGGTATTGTCCACACCGTCACTATCTATATTGGTATTGTCCACACCGTCACTGTCTACATCGTGTATTGTCCACACCGTCACTATCTATATTGGTATTGTCCACACCGTCACTGTCTATATTGGTATTGTCCACACCGTAACTGTCTATATTGGGGATTGTAGACACCGTCACTGTCTATATTGGTATTGTCCACACCGTCACTGTCTACATCGTGTATTGTCCACACCGTCACTATCTATATTGGTATTGTCCACACCGTCACTGTCTATATTGGTATTGTCCACACCGTAACTGTCTATATTGGGGATTGTCCACATCGTGACTGTCTACATTGGGTATTGTCCACACCATAACAGTCTACATTGGGTATTGTCCACAGCATCACCGTCTATATTGGGTATCATCCACACCGTGACTGTCTACATTGGGTATTGTCCACACCATAACAGTCTATATTGGGTATTGTCCACAGCGTCACCGTCTATATTGGGTATTGTCCACACAGTCGCTGTCTATACTGGGTATTGTCCACACTGTCACTGTCCACATTGGGTATTGTCCACACCGTCACTGTCTATACTGGGTATTGTCCACATCGTCACTATCTACATTGGGTATTGTCCACACTGTCACTGTCTACATTGGGTATTGTCCACAGCGTCACTGTCTACATTGGGTGTCGTCCACACTGTCACTGTCTACATTTGGTATTGTCCACACTGTCACTGTCTACATTGGGTATTGTCCACACCGTCACTGTCTACATTGGGTATTGTCCACACTGTCACTGTCTACATTGGGTATTGTCCACAGCGTCACTGTCTACATTGGGTATTGTCCATACCGTCACTGTCTACATTGGGTATTGTCCACACTGTCACTGTCTACATTGGGTATTGTCCACAGCGTCACTGTCTACATTGGGTATTGTCCATACCGTCACTGTCTACATTGGGTATTGTCCACACTGTCACTGTCTACATTGGGTATTGTCCACAGCGTCACTATCTACATTGGGTATTGTCCACACTGTCACTGTCTACATTGGGTATTGTCCACAGCGTCACTATCTACATTGGGTATTGTCCACACTGTCACTGTCTACATTGGGTATTGTCCACACCGTCACTGTCTACATTGGGTATTGTCCACAGCGTCACTGTCTACATTGGGTATCGTCCACAATGTCACTGTCTACATTGGGTATTGTCCTCACTGTCACTGTTTACATTGGGTATTGTCCACACCGTCACTGTCTACATAGGGTATTGTCCACACTGTCACTGTCTACATTGGGTATTGTCCACAGCGTCACTGTCTACATTGGGTATTGTCCATATCGTCACTGTCTATATTGGGTATTGTCCACACCGTAACTGTCTATATTGGGGATTGTAGACACCGTCACTGTCTATATTGGTATTGTCCACACCGTCACTGTCTACATCGTGTATTGTCCACACCGTCACTATCTATATTGGTATTGTCCACACCGTCACTGTCTATATTGGTATTGTCCACACCGTAACTGTCTATATTGGGGATTGTCCACATCGTGACTGTCTACATTGGGTATTGTCCACACCATAACAGTCTACATTGGGTATTGTCCACAGCATCACCGTCTATATTGGGTATCATCCACACCGTGACTGTCTACATTGGGTATTGTCCACACCATAACAGTCTACATTGGGTATTGTCCACACTGTCACTGTCTACATTGGGTATTGTCCACAGCGTCACTATCTACATTGGGTATTGTCCACACTGTCACTGTCTACATTGGGTATTGTCCACAGCGTCACTATCTACATTGGGTATTGTCCACAGCGTCACTGTCTACATTGGGTATCGTCCACACTGTCACTGTCTACATTGGGTATTGTCCTCACTGTCACTGTTTACATTGGGTATTGTCCACACCGTCACTGTCTACATAGGGTATTGTCCACACTGTCACTGTCTACATTGGGTATTGTCCACACCGTGACTGTCTACATTGTGTATTGTCCACACCATCACTGTCTATATTGGGTATCGTCCACACCGTCACTTTCTATATTGGTATTGTCCACACCGTCATTGTCTATATTGGGTATTGTCCACACCATCACTGTCTATATTGGGTATCGTCCACACCGTCACTGTCTACATCAGGTATGGTCCACACCGTCACTATCTATATTGGTATTGTCCACACCGTCACTGTCTACATTGGGTATTGTCCAGAGCGTCACTGTCTACATTGGGTGTCGTCCACACTGTCACTGTCTACATTTCGTATTGTCCACACTGTCACTGTCTACATTGGGTATTGTCCACACCGTCACTGTCTACATTGGGTATTGTCCACACTGTCACTGTCTACATTGGGTATTGTCCACAGCGTCACTGTCTACATTGGGTACTGTCCATACCGTCACTGTCTACATTGGGTATTGTCCACACTGTCACTGTCTACATTGGGTATTGTCCACAGCGTCACTATCTACATTGGGTATTGTCCACACTGTCACTGTCTACATTGGGTATTGTCCACAGCGTCACTATCTACATTGGGTATTGTCCACACTGTCACTGTCTACATTGGGTATTGTCCACACCGTCACTGTCTACATTGGGTATTGTCCACAGCGTCACTGTCTACATTGGGTATCGTCCACAATGTCACTGTCTACATTGGGTATTGTCCTCACTGTCACTGTTTACATTGGGTATTGTCCACACCGTCACTGTCTATACTGGGTATTGTCCACATCGTCACTGTCTACATTCAGTATTGTCCACACTGTCACTGTCTACATTGAGTATTGTCCACACCGTCACTGTCTACATTGGGTATTGTCCACACTGTCACTGTCTACATTGGGTATTGTCCACAGCGTCACTATCTACATTGGGTATTGTCCACACTGTCACTGTCTACATTGGGTATTGTCCACACCGTCACTGTCTACATTGGGTATTGTCCACAGCGTCACTGTCTACATTGGGTATCGTCCACACTGTCACTGTCTACATTGGGTATTGTCCTCACTGTCACTGTTTACATTGGGTATTGTCCACACCGTCACTGTCTACATAGGGTATTGTCCACACTGTCACTGTCTACATTGGGTATCGTCCACACCGTCACTTTCTATATTGGTATTGTCCACACCGTCATTGTCTATATTGGGTATTGTCCACACCATCACTGTCTATATTGGGTATCGTCCACACCGTCACTGTCTACATCAGGTATGGTCCACACCGTCACTATCTATATTGGTATTGTCCACACCGTCATTGTCTATATTGGTATTGTCCACTCCGTAACTGTCTATATTGGGCATTGTCCACACCGTGACTGTCTGCATTGGTTATTGTCCACACTGTCACTGTCTATATTGGTATTGTCCACTCCATAACTGTCTACATTGGGTATTGTCCACACCGTCACTGTCTATATTGGGTATTGTCCACACTGTCACTGTCTACATTGAGTATTGTCCACACCGTCACTGTCTACATAGGGTATTGTCCACACCGTCACTGTCTACATTCAGTATTGTCCACACTGTCACTGTCTTCATTGAGTATTGCCCACACCGTCACTGTCTATATTGGTATTGTCCACTCTGTAACTGTCTATGTTGGGTATTGTCCACACCGTGACTGACTATATTGGTTATTGTCCACACCGTCACTGTATATATTGGTATTGTCCACTCCGTAACTGTTACATTGGGTATAGTCCACACCGTCACTGTCTATATTGTTATTGTCCGCACAGTCACTGTCTGCATTGGGTATTGTCCACACCATCACTGTCTATATTGGGTATCGTCCACACCGTCACTGTCTATATTGGGTATTGTCCACACCGTCACTATCTACATTGGGTATTGTCCACACCGTCACTATCTATATTGGTATTGTCCACACCGTCACTGTCTACATCGTGTATTGTCCACACCGTCACTATCTATATTGGTATTGTCCACACCGTCACTGTCTATATTGGTATTGTCCACACCGTAACTGTCTATATTGGGGATTGTAGACACCGTCACTGTCTATATTGGTATTGTCCACACCGTCACTGTCTACATCGTGTATTGTCCACACCGTCACTATCTATATTGGTATTGTCCACACCGTCACTGTCTATATTGGTATTGTCCACACCGTAACTGTCTATATTGGGGATTGTCCACATCGTGACTGTCTACATTGGGTATTGTCCACACCATAACAGTCTACATTGGGTATTGTCCACAGCATCACCGTCTATATTGGGTATCATCCACACCGTGACTGTCTACATTGGGTATTGTCCACACCATAACAGTCTATATTGGGTATTGTCCACAGCGTCACCGTCTATATTGGGTATTGTCCACACAGTCGCTGTCTATACTGGGTATTGTCCACACTGTCACTGTCCACATTGGGTATTGTCCACACCGTCACTGTCTATACTGGGTATTGTCCACATCGTCACTATCTACATTGGGTATTGTCCACACTGTCACTGTCTACATTGGGTATTGTCCACAGCGTCACTGTCTACATTGGGTGTCGTCCACACTGTCACTGTCTACATTTGGTATTGTCCACACTGTCACTGTCTACATTGGGTATTGTCCACACCGTCACTGTCTACATTGGGTATTGTCCACACTGTCACTGTCTACATTGGGTATTGTCCACAGCGTCACTGTCTACATTGGGTATTGTCCATACCGTCACTGTCTACATTGGGTATTGTCCACACTGTCACTGTCTACATTGGGTATTGTCCACAGCGTCACTGTCTACATTGGGTATTGTCCACATCGTCACTATCTACATTGGGTATTGTCCACACTGTCACTGTCTACATTGGGTATTGTCCACAGCGTCACTGTCTACATTGGGTGTCGTCCACACTGTCACTGTCTACATTTGGTATTGTCCACACTGTCACTGTCTACATTGGGTATTGTCCACACCGTCACTGTCTACATTGGGTATTGTCCACACTGTCACTGTCTACATTGGGTATTGTCCACAGCGTCACTGTCTACATTGGGTATTGTCCATACCGTCACTGTCTACATTGGGTATTGTCCACACTGTCACTGTCTACATTGGGTATTGTCCACAGCGTCACTGTCTACATTGGGTATTGTCCATACCGTCACTGTCTACATTGGGTATTGTCCACACTGTCACTGTCTACATTGGGTATTGTCCACAGCGTCACTATCTACATTGGGTATTGTCCACACTGTCACTGTCTACATTGGGTATTGTCCACAGCGTCACTATCTACATTGGGTATTGTCCACACTGTCACTGTCTACATTGGGTATTGTCCACACCGTCACTGTCTACATTGGGTATTGTCCACAGCGTCACTGTCTACATTGGGTATCGTCCACAATGTCACTGTCTACATTGGGTATTGTCCTCACTGTCACTGTTTACATTGGGTATTGTCCACACCGTCACTGTCTACATAGGGTATTGTCCACACTGTCACTGTCTACATTGGGTATTGTCCACAGCGTCACTGTCTACATTGGGTATTGTCCATATCGTCACTGTCTATATTGGGTATTGTCCACACCGTAACTGTCTATATTGGGGATTGTAGACACCGTCACTGTCTATATTGGTATTGTCCACACCGTCACTGTCTACATCGTGTATTGTCCACACCGTCACTATCTATATTGGTATTGTCCACACCGTCACTGTCTATATTGGTATTGTCCACACCGTAACTGTCTATATTGGGGATTGTCCACATCGTGACTGTCTACATTGGGTATTGTCCACACCATAACAGTCTACATTGGGTATTGTCCACAGCATCACCGTCTATATTGGGTATCATCCACACCGTGACTGTCTACATTGGGTATTGTCCACACCATAACAGTCTACATTGGGTATTGTCCACACTGTCACTGTCTACATTGGGTATTGTCCACAGCGTCACTATCTACATTGGGTATTGTCCACACTGTCACTGTCTACATTGGGTATTGTCCACAGCGTCACTATCTACATTGGGTATTGTCCACAGCGTCACTGTCTACATTGGGTATCGTCCACACTGTCACTGTCTACATTGGGTATTGTCCTCACTGTCACTGTTTACATTGGGTATTGTCCACACCGTCACTGTCTACATAGGGTATTGTCCACACTGTCACTGTCTACATTGGGTATTGTCCACACCGTGACTGTCTACATTGTGTATTGTCCACACCATCACTGTCTATATTGGGTATCGTCCACACCGTCACTTTCTATATTGGTATTGTCCACACCGTCATTGTCTATATTGGGTATTGTCCACACCATCACTGTCTATATTGGGTATCGTCCACACCGTCACTGTCTACATCAGGTATGGTCCACACCGTCACTATCTATATTGGTATTGTCCACACCGTCACTGTCTACATTGGGTATTGTCCAGAGCGTCACTGTCTACATTGGGTGTCGTCCACACTGTCACTGTCTACATTTGGTATTGTCCACACTGTCACTGTCTACATTGGGTATTGTCCACACCGTCACTGTCTACATTGGGTATTGTCCACACTGTCACTGTCTACATTGGGTATTGTCCACAGCGTCACTGTCTACATTGGGTACTGTCCATACCGTCACTGTCTACATTGGGTATTGTCCACACTGTCACTGTCTACATTGGGTATTGTCCACAGCGTCACTATCTACATTGGGTATTGTCCACACTGTCACTGTCTACATTGGGTATTGTCCACAGCGTCACTATCTACATTGGGTATTGTCCACACTGTCACTGTCTACATTGGGTATTGTCCACACCGTCACTGTCTACATTGGGTATTGTCCACAGCGTCACTGTCTACATTGGGTATCGTCCACAATGTCACTGTCTACATTGGGTATTGTCCTCACTGTCACTGTTTACATTGGGTATTGTCCACACCGTCACTGTCTATACTGGGTATTGTCCACATCGTCACTGTCTACATTCAGTATTGTCCACACTGTCACTGTCTACATTGAGTATTGTCCACACCGTCACTGTCTACATTGGGTATTGTCCACACTGTCACTGTCTACATTGGGTATTGTCCACAGCGTCACTATCTACATTGGGTATTGTCCACACTGTCACTGTCTACATTGGGTATTGTCCACACCGTCACTGTCTACATTGGGTATTGTCCACAGCGTCACTGTCTACATTGGGTATCGTCCACACTGTCACTGTCTACATTGGGTATTGTCCTCACTGTCACTGTTTACATTGGGTATTGTCCACACCGTCACTGTCTACATAGGGTATTGTCCACACTGTCACTGTCTACATTGGGTATCGTCCACACCGTCACTTTCTATATTGGTATTGTCCACACCGTCATTGTCTATATTGGGTATTGTCCACACCATCACTGTCTATATTGGGTATCGTCCACACCGTCACTGTCTACATCAGGTATGGTCCACACCGTCACTATCTATATTGGTATTGTCCACACCGTCATTGTCTATATTGGTATTGTCCACTCCGTAACTGTCTATATTGGGCATTGTCCACACCGTGACTGTCTGCATTGGTTATTGTCCACACTGTCACTGTCTATATTGGTATTGTCCACTCCATAACTGTCTACATTGGGTATTGTCCACACCGTCACTGTCTATATTGGGTATTGTCCACACTGTCACTGTCTACATTGAGTATTGTCCACACCGTCACTGTCTACATAGGGTATTGTCCACACCGTCACTGTCTACATTCAGTATTGTCCACACTGTCACTGTCTTCATTGAGTATTGCCCACACCGTCACTGTCTATATTGGTATTGTCCACTCTGTAACTGTCTATGTTGGGTATTGTCCACACCGTGACTGACTATATTGGTTATTGTCCACACCGTCACTGTATATATTGGTATTGTCCACTCCGTAACTGTTACATTGGGTATAGTCCACACCGTCACTGTCTATATTGTTATTGTCCGCACAGTCACTGTCTGCATTGGGTATTGTCCACACCATCACTGTCTATATTGGGTATCGTCCACACCGTCACTGTCTATATTGGGTATTGTCCACACCGTCACTATCTACATTGGGTATTGTCCACACCGTCACTATCTATATTGGTATTGTCCACACCGTCACTGTCTACATCGTGTATTGTCCACACCGTCACTATCTATATTGGTATTGTCCACACCGTCACTGTCTATATTGGTATTGTCCACACCGTAACTGTCTATATTGGGGATTGTAGACACCGTCACTGTCTATATTGGTATTGTCCACACCGTCACTGTCTACATCGTGTATTGTCCACACCGTCACTATCTATATTGGTATTGTCCACACCGTCACTGTCTATATTGGTATTGTCCACACCGTAACTGTCTATATTGGGGATTGTCCACATCGTGACTGTCTACATTGGGTATTGTCCACACCATAACAGTCTACATTGGGTATTGTCCACAGCATCACCGTCTATATTGGGTATCATCCACACCGTGACTGTCTACATTGGGTATTGTCCACACCATAACAGTCTATATTGGGTATTGTCCACAGCGTCACCGTCTATATTGGGTATTGTCCACACAGTCGCTGTCTATACTGGGTATTGTCCACACTGTCACTGTCCACATTGGGTATTGTCCACACCGTCACTGTCTATACTGGGTATTGTCCACATCGTCACTATCTACATTGGGTATTGTCCACACTGTCACTGTCTACATTGGGTATTGTCCACAGCGTCACTGTCTACATTGGGTGTCGTCCACACTGTCACTGTCTACATTTGGTATTGTCCACACTGTCACTGTCTACATTGGGTATTGTCCACACCGTCACTGTCTACATTGGGTATTGTCCACACTGTCACTGTCTACATTGGGTATTGTCCACAGCGTCACTGTCTACATTGGGTATTGTCCATACCGTCACTGTCTACATTGGGTATTGTCCACACTGTCACTGTCTACATTGGGTATTGTCCACAGCGTCACTGTCTACATTGGGTATTGTCCATACCGTCACTGTCTACATTGGGTATTGTCCACACTGTCACTGTCTACATTGGGTATTGTCCACAGCGTCACTATCTACATTGGGTATTGTCCACACTGTCACTGTCTACATTGGGTATTGTCCACAGCGTCACTATCTACATTGGGTATTGTCCACACTGTCACTGTCTACATTGGGTATTGTCCACACCGTCACTGTCTACATTGGGTATTGTCCACAGCGTCACTGTCTACATTGGGTATCGTCCACAATGTCACTGTCTACATTGGGTATTGTCCTCACTGTCACTGTTTACATTGGGTATTGTCCACACCGTCACTGTCTACATAGGGTATTGTCCACACTGTCACTGTCTACATTGGGTATTGTCCACAGCGTCACTGTCTACATTGGGTATTGTCCATATCGTCACTGTCTATATTGGGTATTGTCCACACCGTAACTGTCTATATTGGGGATTGTAGACACCGTCACTGTCTATATTGGTATTGTCCACACCGTCACTGTCTACATCGTGTATTGTCCACACCGTCACTATCTATATTGGTATTGTCCACACCGTCACTGTCTATATTGGTATTGTCCACACCGTAACTGTCTATATTGGGGATTGTCCACATCGTGACTGTCTACATTGGGTATTGTCCACACCATAACAGTCTACATTGGGTATTGTCCACAGCATCACCGTCTATATTGGGTATCATCCACACCGTGACTGTCTACATTGGGTATTGTCCACACCATAACAGTCTACATTGGGTATTGTCCACACTGTCACTGTCCACATTGGGTATTGTCCACACCGTCACTGTCTATACTGGGTATTGTCCACATCGTCACTGTCTACATTCAGTATTGTCCACACCGTCACTGTCTACATTGGGTATTGTCCACAGCGTCACTATCTACATTGGGTATTGTCCACACTGTCACTGTCTACATTGGGTATTGTCCACACTGTCACTGTCTACATTGGGTATTGTCCACAGCGTCACTGTCTACATTGGGTGTCGTCCACACTGTCACTGTCTACATTTGGTATTGTCCACACTGTCACTGTCTACATTGGGTATTGTCCACACCGTCACTGTCTACATTGGGTATTGTCCACACTGTCACTGTCTACATTGGGTATTGTCCACAGCGTCACTGTCTACATTGGGTATTGTCCATACCGTCACTGTCTACATTGGGTATTGTCCACACTGTCACTGTCTACATTGGGTATTGTCCACAGCGTCACTATCTACATTGGGTATTGTCCACACTGTCACTGTCTACATTGGGTATTGTCCACAGCGTCACTATCTACATTGGGTATTGTCCACAGCGTCACTGTCTACATTGGGTATCGTCCACACTGTCACTGTCTACATTGGGTATTGTCCTCACTGTCACTGTTTACATTGGGTATTGTCCACACCGTCACTGTCTACATCGGGTATTGTCCACACTGTCACTGTCTACATTGGGTATTGTCCACACCGTGACTGTCTACATTGTGTATTGTCCACACCATCACTGTCTATATTGGGTATCGTCCACACCGTCACTTTCTATATTGGTATTGTCCACACCGTCATTGTCTATATTGGGTATTGTCCACACCATCACTGTCTATATTGGGTATCGTCCACACCGTCACTGTATACATCAGGTATGGTCCACACCGTCACTATCTATATTGGTATTGTCCACACCGTCACTGTCTATATTGGTATTGTCCACTCCGTAACTGTCTATATTGGGCATTGTCCACACCGTGACTGTCTACATTGGTTATTGTCCACACTGTCACTGTCTATATTGTTATTGTCCACTCCATAACTGTCTACATTGGGTATTGTCCACACCGTCACTGTCTATATTGGGTATTGTCCACACTGTCACTGTCTACATTGAGTATTGTCCACACCGTCACTGTCTACATTGGGTATTGTCCACACCGTCACTGTCTACATTCAGTATTGTCCACACTGTCACTGTCTTCATTGAGTATTGCCCACACCGTCACTGTCTATATTGGTATTGTCCACTCCGTAACTGTCTATGTTGGGTATTGTCCACACCGTGACTGACTATATTGGTATTGTCCACACCGTCACTGTATATATTGGTATTGTCCACTCCGTAACTGTTACATTGGGTATAGTCCACACCGTCACTGTCTATATTGTTATTGTCCGCACAGTCACTGTCTGCATTGGGTATTGTCCACACCATCACTGTCTATATTGGGTATCGTCCACACCGTCACTGTCTATATTGGGTATTGTCCACACCGTCACTATCTACATTGGGTATTGTCCACACCGTCACTATCTATATTGGTATTGTCCACACCGTCACTGTCTACATCGTGTATTGTCCACACCGTCACTATCTATATTGGTATTGTCCACACCGTCACTCTCTATATTGGTATTGTCCACACCGTAACTGTCTATATTGGGGATTGTAGACACCGTCACTGTCTATATTGGTATTGTCCACACCGTCACTGTCTACATCGTGTATTGTCCACACCGTCACTATCTATATTGGTATTGTCCACACCGTCACTGTCTATATTGGTATTGTCCACACCGTAACTGTCTATATTGGGGATTGTCCACATCGTGACTGTCTACATTGGGTATTGTCCACACCATAACAGTCTACATTGGGTATTGTCCACAGCATCACCGTCTATATTGGGTATCATCCACACCGTGACTGTCTACATTGGGTATTGTCCACACCATAACAGTCTATATTGGGTATTGTCCACAGCGTCACCGTCTATATTGGGTATTGTCCACACAGTCGCTGTCTATACTGGGTATTGTCCACACTGTCACTGTCCACATTGGGTATTGTCCACACCGTCACTGTCTATACTGGGTATTGTCCACATCGTCACTATCTACATTGGGTATTGTCCACACTGTCACTGTCTACATTGGGTATTGTCCACAGCGTCACTGTCTACATTGGGTGTCGTCCACACTGTCACTGTCTACATTTGGTATTGTCCACACTGTCACTGTCTACATTGGGTATTGTCCACACCGTCACTGTCTACATTGGGTATTGTCCACACTGTCACTATCTACATTGGGTATTGTCCACACTGTCACTGTCTACATTGGGTATTGTCCACACCGTCACTGTCTACATTGGGTATTGTCCACAGCGTCACTGTCTACATTGGGTATCGTCCACACTGTCACTGTCTACATTGGGTATTGTCCTCACTGTCACTGTTTACATTGGGTATTGTCCACACCGTGACTGTCTACATTGTGTATTGTCCACACCATCACTGTCTATATTGGGTATCGTCCACACCGTCACTTTCTATATTGGTATTGTCCACACCGTCATTGTCTATATTGGGTATTGTCCACACCATCACTGTCTATATTGGGTATCGTCCACACCGTCACTGTCTACATCAGGTATGGTCCACACCGTCACTATCTATATTGGTATTGTCCACACCGTCATTGTCTATATTGGTATTGTCCACTCCGTAACTGTCTATATTGGGCATTGTCCACACCGTGACTGTCTGCATTGGTTATTGTCCACACTGTCACTGTCTATATTGGTATTGTCCACTCCATAACTGTCTACATTGGGTATTGTCCACACCGTCACTGTCTATATTGGGTATTGTCCACACTGTCACTGTCTACATTGAGTATTGTCCACACCGTCACTGTCTACATAGGGTATTGTCCACACCGTCACTGTCTACATTCAGTATTGTCCACACTGTCACTGTCTTCATTGAGTATTGCCCACACCGTCACTGTCTATATTGGTATTGTCCACTCTGTAACTGTCTATGTTGGGTATTGTCCACACCGTGACTGACTATATTGGTTATTGTCCACACCGTCACTGTATATATTGGTATTGTCCACTCCGTAACTGTTACATTGGGTATAGTCCACACCGTCACTGTCTATATTGTTATTGTCCGCACAGTCACTGTCTGCATTGGGTATTGTCCACACCATCACTGTCTATATTGGGTATCGTCCACACCGTCACTGTCTATATTGGGTATTGTCCACACCGTCACTATCTACATTGGGTATTGTCCACACCGTCACTATCTATATTGGTATTGTCCACACCGTCACTGTCTACATCGTGTATTGTCCACACCGTCACTATCTATATTGGTATTGTCCACACCGTCACTGTCTATATTGGTATTGTCCACACCGTAACTGTCTATATTGGGGATTGTAGACACCGTCACTGTCTATATTGGTATTGTCCACACCGTCACTGTCTACATCGTGTATTGTCCACACCGTCACTATCTATATTGGTATTGTCCACACCGTCACTGTCTATATTGGTATTGTCCACACCGTAACTGTCTATATTGGGGATTGTCCACATCGTGACTGTCTACATTGGGTATTGTCCACACCATAACAGTCTACATTGGGTATTGTCCACAACATCACCGTCTATATTGGGTATCATCCAGACCGTGACTGTCTACATTGGGTATTGTCCACACCATAACAGTCTATATTGGGTATTGTCCACAGCGTCACCGTCTATATTGGGTATTGTCCACACAGTCGCTGTCTATACTGGGTATTGTCCACACTGTCACTGTCCACATTGGGTATTGTCCACACCGTCACTGTCAATACTGGGTATTGTCCACATCGTCACTATCTACATTGGGTATTGTCCACACTGTCACTGTCTACATTGGGTATTATCCACAGCGTCACTGTCTACATTGGGTGTCTTCCACACTGTCACTGTCTACATTTGGTATTGTCCACACTGTCACTGACTACATTGGGTATTGTCCACACCGTCACTGTCTACATTGGGTATTGTCCACACTGTCACTGTCTACATTGGGTATTGTCCACAGCGTCACTGTCTACATTGGGTATTGTCCATACCGTCACTGTCTACATTGGGTATTGTCCACACTGTCACTGTCTACATTGGGTATTGTCCACAGCGTCACTATCTACATTGGGTATTGTCCACACTGTCACTGTCTACATTGGGTGTCGTCCACACTGTCACCGTCTACATTTGGTATTGTCCACACTGTCACTGTCTACATTGGGTATTGTCCACACCGTCACTGTCTACATTGGGTATTGTCCACACTGTCACTGTCTACATTGGGTATTGTCCACAGCGTCACTGTCTACATTGGGTATTGTCCATACCGTCACTGTCTACATTGGGTATTGTCCACACTGTCACTGTCTACATTGGGTATTGTCCACAGCGTCACTATCTACATTGGGTATTGTCCACACTGTCACTGTCTACATTGGGTATTGTCCACAGCGTCACTATCTACATTGGGTATTGTCCACACTGTCACTGTCTACATTGGGTATTGTCCACACCGTCACTGTCTACATTGGGTATTGTCCACAGCGTCACTGTCTACATTGGGTATCGTCCACAATGTCACTGTCTACATTGGGTATTGTCCTCACTGTCACTGTTTACATTGGGTATTGTCCACACCGTCACTGTCTACATAGGGTATTGTCCACACTGTCACTGTCTACATTGGGTATTGTCCACAGCGTCACTGTCTACATTGGGTATTGTCCATATCGTCACTGTCTATATTGGGTATTGTCCACACCGTAACTGTCTATATTGGGGATTGTAGACACCGTCACTGTCTATATTGGTATTGTCCACACCGTCACTGTCTACATCGTGTATTGTCCACACCGTCACTATCTATATTGGTATTGTCCACACCGTCACTGTCTATATTGGTATTGTCCACACCGTAACTGTCTATATTGGGGATTGTCCACATCGTGACTGTCTACATTGGGTATTGTCCACACCATAACAGTCTACATTGGGTATTGTCCACAGCATCACCGTCTATATTGGGTATCATCCACACCGTGACTGTCTACATTGGGTATTGTCCACACCATAACAGTCTACATTGGGTATTGTCCACACCGTCACTGTCTATACTGGGTATTGTCCACATCGTCACTGTCTACATTCAGTATTGTCCACACCGTCACTGTCTACATTGGGTATTGTCCACAGCGTCACTATCTACATTGGGTATTGTCCACACTGTCACTGTCTACATTGGGTATTGTCCACACTGTCACTGTCTACATTGGGTATTGTCCACAGCGTCACTGTCTACATTGGGTGTCGTCCACACTGTCACTGTCTACATTTGGTATTGTCCACACTGTCACTGTCTACATTGGGTATTGTCCACACCGTCACTGTCTACATTGGGTATTGTCCACACTGTCACTGTCTACATTGGGTATTGTCCACAGCGTCACTGTCTACATTGGGTATTGTCCATACCGTCACTGTCTACATTGGGTATTGTCCACACTGTCACTGTCTACATTGGGTATTGTCCACAGCGTCACTATCTACATTGGGTATTGTCCACACTGTCACTGTCTACATTGGGTATTGTCCACAGCGTCACTATCTACATTGGGTATTGTCCACAGCGTCACTGTCTACATTGGGTATCGTCCACACTGTCACTGTCTACATTGGGTATTGTCCTCACTGTCACTGTTTACATTGGGTATTGTCCACACCGTCACTGTCTACATAGGGTATTGTCCACACTGTCACTGTCTACATTGGGTATTGTCCACACCGTGACTGTCTACATTGTGTATTGTCCACACCATCACTGTCTATATTGGGTATCGTCCACACCGTCACTTTCTATATTGGTATTGTCCACACCGTCATTGTCTATATTGGGTATTGTCCACACCATCACTGTCTATATTGGGTATCGTCCACACCGTCACTGTCTACATCAGGTATGGTCCACACCGTCACTATCTATATTGGTATTGTCCATACCGTCACTGTCTATATTGGTATTGTCCACTCCGTAACTGTCTATATTGGGCATTGTCCACACCGTGACTGTCTACATTGGTTATTGTCCACACTGTCACTGTCTATATTGGTATTGTCCACTCCATAACTGTCTACATTGGGTATTGTCCACACCGTCACTGTCTATATTGGGTATTGTCCACACTGTCACTGTCTACATTGAGTATTGTCCACACCGTCACTGTCTACATTGGGTATTGTCCACACCGTCACTGTCTACATTCAGTATTGTCCACACTGTCACTGTCTTCATTGAGTATTGCCCACACCGTCACTGTCTATATTGGTATTGTCCACTCCGTAACTGTCTATGTTGGGTATTGTCCACACCGTGACTGACTATATTGGTTATTGTCCACACCGTCACTGTATATATTGGTATTGTCCACTCCGTAACTGTTACATTGGGTATAGTCCACACCGTCACTGTCTATATTGTTATTGTCCGCACAGTCACTGTCTGCATTGGGTATTGTCCACACCATCACTGTCTATATTGGGTATCGTCCACACCGTCACTGTCTATATTGGGTATTGTCCACACCGTCACTATCTACATTGGGTATTGTCCACACCGTCACTATCTATATTGGTATTGTCCACACCGTCACTGTCTACATCGTGTATTGTCCACACCGTCACTATCTATATTGGTATTGTCCACACCGTCACTGTCTATATTGGTATTGTCCACACCGTAACTGTCTATATTGGGGATTGTAGACACCGTCACTGTCTATATTGGTATTGTCCACACCGTCACTGTCTACATCGTGTATTGCCCACACCGTCACTATCTATATTGGTATTGTCCACACCGTCACTGTCTATATTGGTATTGTCCACACCGTAACTGTCTATATTGGGGATTGTCCACATCGTGACTGTCTACATTGGGTATTGTCCACACCATAACAGTCTACATTGGGTATTGTCCACAGCATCACCGTCTATATTGGGTATCATCCACACCGTGACTGTCTACATTGGGTATTGTCCACACCATAACAGTCTACATTGGGTATTGTCCACAGCGTCACCGTCTATATTGGGTATTGTCCACACAGTCGCTGTCTATACTGGGTATTGTCCACACTGTCACTGTCCACATTGGGTATTGTCCACACCGTCACTGTCTATACTGGGTATTGTCCACATCGTCACTGTCTACATTCAGTATTGTCCACACTGTCACTGTCTACATTGGGTATTGTCCACAGCGTCACTGTCTACATTGGGTATTGTCCATACCGTCACTGTCTACATTGGGTATTGTCCACACTGTCACTGTCTACATTGGGTATTGTCCACAGCGTCACTATCTACATTGGGTATTGTCCACACTGTCACTGTCTACATTGGGTATTGTCCACAGCGTCACTATCTACATTGGGTATTGTCCACACTGTCACTGTCTACATTGGGTATTGTCCACACCGTCACTGTCTACATTGGGTATTGTCCACAGCGTCACTGTCTACATTGGGTATCGTCCACAATGTCACTGTCTACATTGGGTATTGTCCTCACTGTCACTGTTTACATTGGGTATTGTCCACACCGTCACTGTCTACATAGGGTATTGTCCACACTGTCACTGTCTACATTGGGTATTGTCCACAGCGTCACTGTCTACATTGGGTATTGTCCATATCGTCACTGTCTATATTGGGTATTGTCTACACCGTGACTGTCTACATTGTGTATTGTCCACTCCATCACTGTCTATATTGGGTATCGTCCACACCGTCACTTTCTATATTGGTATTGTCCACACCGTCATTGTCTATATTGGGTATTGTCCACACCATCACTGTCTATATTGGGTATCGTCCACACCGTCACTGTCTACATCAGGTATGGTCCACACCGTCACTATCTATATTGGTATTGTCCACACCGTCACTGTCTATATTGGTATTGTCCACTCCGTAACTGTCTATATTGGGCATTGTCCACACCGTGACTGTCTACATTGGTTATTGTCCACACTGTCACTGTCTATATTGGTATTGTCCACTCCGTAACTGTCTATATTGGGCATTGTCCACACCGTGACTGTCTACATTGGTTATTGTCCACACTGTCACTGTCTATATTGGTATTGTCCACTCCGTAACTGTCTATATTGGGCATTGTCCACACCGTGACTGTCTACATTGGTTATTGTCCACACTGTCACTGTCTATATTGGTATTGTCCACTCCGTAACTGTCTATATTGGGCATTGTCCACACCGTGACTGTCTACATTGGTTATTGTCCACACTGTCACTGTCTATATTGGTATTGTCCACTCCGTAACTGTCTACATTGGTATTATCCACACTGTCACTGTCTCTTGGTATTGCCCACACCGTCACTGTCTATATTGGGCATTGTCCACACCGTAACTGTCTATATTGGTTATCGTCCACACCGTCACTGTCTATTTTGTGCATTGTCCACACCGTCACTGTCTATATTGGGTATCGTCCACACCGTCACTGTCTACATAGAGTATTGTCCACACTTTCACTGTCCATATTGGTATTGTTCACATCATCACTGTCTATATTGGGTATTGTCCACACCGTCACTGTCTATATTGGTATTGTCCACTCTGTAACTGTCTACATTGGTATTGTCCACTCCGTAACTGTTACATTGGGTATTGTCCACTCCGTAACTGTCTACATTGGTATTATCCACACTGTCACTGTCTATATTTGTATTGTCCACACCGTCACTGTCTACATTCGGTATTTTCCACACCGTCACTGTCTACATAGAGTATTGTCCACACCGTCACTGTCCATATTGGGTATTGTCCACACCGTCACTATCTACATTGGGTATTGTCCACACTGTCACTGTCTACATTGGTTATTGTCCACACCGTCACTGTCTACATTGGGTATTGTCCACAGCGTCACTGTCTACATTGGGTATTGTCCACACTGTCACTGTCTACATTGGGTATTGTCCACAGCGTCACTATCTACATTGGGTATTGTCCACACTGTCACTGTCTACATTGGGTATTGTCCACACCGTCACTGTCTACATTGGGTATTGTCCACAGCGTCACTGTCTACATTGGGTATCGTCCACACTGTCACTGTCTACATTGGGTATTGTCCTCACTGTCACTGTTTACATTGGGTATTGTCCACACCGTCACTGTCTACATAGGGTATTGTCCACACTGTCACTGTCTACATTGGGTATTGTCCACACCGTGACTGTCTACATTGTGTATTGTCCACACCATCACTGTCTATATTGGGTATCGTCCACACCGTCACTTTCTATATTGGTATTGTCCACACCGTCATTGTCTATATTGGGTATTGTCCACACCATCACTGTCTATATTGGGTATCGTCCACACCGTCACTGTCTACATCAGGTATGGTCCACACCGTCACTATCTATATTGGTATTGTCCACACCGTCATTGTCTATATTGGTATTGTCCACTCCGTAACTGTCTATATTGGGCATTGTCCACACCGTGACTGTCTGCATTGGTTATTGTCCACACTGTCACTGTCTATATTGGTATTGTCCACTCCATAACTGTCTACATTGGGTATTGTCCACACCATAACAGTCTACATTGGGTATTGTCCACAGCATCACCGTCTATATTGGGTATCATCCACACCGTGACTGTGTACATTGGGTATTGTCCACACCATAACAGTCTATATTGGGTATTGTCCACAGCGTCACCGTCTATATTGGGTATTGTCCACACAGTCGCTGTCTATACTGGGTATTGTCCACACTGTCACTGTCCACATTGGGTATTGTCCACACAGTCACTGTCTATACTGGGTATTGTCCACATCGTCACTGTCTACATTCAGTATTGTCCACACCGTCACTGTCTACATTGGGTATTGTCCACAGCGTCACTATCTACATTGGGTATTGTCCACACTGTCACTGTCTACATTGGGTATTGTCCACAGCGTCACTGTCTACATTGGGTGTCGTCCACACTGTCACTGTCTACATTTGGTATTGTCCACACTGTCACTGTCTACATTGGGTATTGTCCACACCGTCACTGTCTACATTGGGTATTGTCCACACTGTCACTGTCTACATTGGGTATTGTCCACAGCGTCACTGTCTACATTGGGTACTGTCCATACCGTCACTGTCTACATTGGGTATTGTCCACACTGTCACTGTCTACATTGGGTATTGTCCACAGCGTCACTATCTACATTGGGTATTGTCCACACTGTCACTGTCTACATTGGGTATTGTCCACAGCGTCACTATCTACATTGGGTATTGTCCACACTGTCACTGTCTACATTGGGTATTGTCCACACCGTCACTGTCTACATTGGGTATTGTCCACAGCGTCACTGTCTACATTGGGTATCGTCCACAATGTCACTGTCTACATTGGGTATTGTCCTCACTGTCACTGTTTACATTGGGTATTGTCCACACCGTCACTGTCTATACTGGGTATTGTCCACATCGTCACTGTCTACATTCAGTATTGTCCACACTGTCACTGTCTACATTGAGTATTGTCCACACCGTCACTGTCTACATTGGGTATTGTCCACACTGTCACTGTCTACATTGGGTATTGTCCACAGCGTCACTATCTACATTGGGTATTGTCCACACTGTCACTGTCTACATTGGGTATTGTCCACACCGTCACTGTCTACATTGGGTATTGTCCACAGCGTCACTGTCTACATTGGGTTTCGTCCACACTGTCACTGTCTACATTGGGTATTGTCCTCACTGTCACTGTTTACATTGGGTATTGTCCACACCGTCACTGTCTACATAGGGTATTGTCCACACTGTCACTGTCTACATTGGGTATCGTCCACACCGTCACTTTCTATATTGGTATTGTCCACACCGTCATTGTCTATATTGGGTATTGTCCACACCATCACTGTCTATATTGGGTATCGTCCACACCGTCACTGTCTACATCAGGTATGGTCCACACCGTCACTATCTATATTGGTATTGTCCACACCGTCATTGTCTATATTGGTATTGTCCACTCCGTAACTGTCTATATTGGGCATTGTCCACACCGTGACTGTCTGCATTGGTTATTGTCCACACTGTCACTGTCTATATTGGTATTGTCCACTCCATAACTGTCTACATTGGGTATTGTCCACACCGTCACTGTCTATATTGGGTATTGTCCACACTGTCACTGTCTACATTGAGTATTGTCCACACCGTCACTGTCTACATAGGGTATTGTCCACACCGTCACTGTCTACATTCAGTATTGTCCACACTGTCACTGTCTTCATTGAGTATTGCCCACACCGTCACTGTCTATATTGGTATTGTCCACTCTGTAACTGTCTATGTTGGGTATTGTCCACACCGTGACTGACTATATTGGTTATTGTCCACACCGTCACTGTATATATTGGTATTGTCCACTCCGTAACTGTTACATTGGGTATAGTCCACACCGTCACTGTCTATATTGTTATTGTCCGCACAGTCACTGTCTGCATTGGGTATTGTCCACACCATCACTGTCTATATTGGGTATCGTCCACACCGTCACTGTCTATATTGGGTATTGTCCACACCGTCACTATCTACATTGGGTATTGTCCACACCGTCACTATCTATATTGGTATTGTCCACACCGTCACTGTCTACATCGTGTATTGTCCACACCGTCACTATCTATATTGGTATTGTCCACACCGTCACTGTCTATATTGGTATTGTCCACACCGTAACTGTCTATATTGGGGATTGTAGACACCGTCACTGTCTATATTGGTATTGTCCACACCGTCACTGTCTACATCGTGTATTGTCCACACCGTCACTATCTATATTGGTATTGTCCACACCGTCACTGTCTATATTGGTATTGTCCACACCGTAACTGTCTATATTGGGGATTGTCCACATCGTGACTGTCTACATTGGGTATTGTCCACACCATAACAGTCTACATTGGGTATTGTCCACAGCATCACCGTCTATATTGGGTATCATCCACACCGTGACTGTCTACATTGGGTATTGTCCACACCATAACAGTCTATATTGGGTATTGTCCACAGCGTCACCGTCTATATTGGGTATTGTCCACACAGTCGCTGTCTATACTGGGTATTGTCCACACTGTCACTGTCCACATTGGGTATTGTCCACACCGTCACTGTCTATACTGGGTATTGTCCACATCGTCACTATCTACATTGGGTATTGTCCACACTGTCACTGTCTACATTGGGTATTGTCCACAGCGTCACTGTCTACATTGGGTGTCGTCCACACTGTCACTGTCTACATTTGGTATTGTCCACACTGTCACTGTCTACATTAGGTATTGTCCACACCGTCACTGTCTACATTGGGTATTGTCCACACTGTCACTGTCTACATTGGGTATTGTCCACAGCGTCACTGTCTACATTGGGTATTGTCCATACCGTCACTGTCTACATTGGGTATTGTCCACACTGTCACTGTCTACATTGGGTATTGTCCACAGCGTCACTGTCTACATTGGGTATTGTCCATACCGTCACTGTCTACATTGGGTATTGTCCACACTGTCACTGTCTACATTGGGTATTGTCCACAGCGTCACTATCTACATTGGGTATTGTCCACACTGTCACTGTCTACATTGGGTATTGTCCACAGCGTCACTATCTACATTGGGTATTGTCCACACTGTCACTGTCTACATTGGGTATTGTCCACACCGTCACTGTCTACATTGGGTATTGTCCACAGCGTCACTGTCTACATTGGGTATCGTCCACAATGTCACTGTCTACATTGGGTATTGTCCTCACTGTCACTGTTTACATTGGGTATTGTCCACACCGTCACTGTCTACATAGGGTATTGTCCACACTGTCACTGTCTACATTGGGTATTGTCCACAGCGTCACTGTCTACATTGGGTATTGTCCATATCGTCACTGTCTATATTGGGTATTGTCCACACCGTAACTGTCTATATTGGGGATTGTAGACACCGTCACTGTCTATATTGGTATTGTCCACACCGTCACTGTCTACATCGTGTATTGTCCACACCGTCACTATCTATATTGGTATTGTCCACACCGTCACTGTCTATATTGGTATTGTCCACACCGTAACTGTCTATATTGGGGATTGTCCACATCGTGACTGTCTACATTGGGTATTGTCCACACCATAACAGTCTACATTGGGTATTGTCCACAGCATCACCGTCTATATTGGGTATCATCCACACCGTGACTGTCTACATTGGGTATTGTCCACACCATAACAGTCTACATTGGGTATTGTCCACACTGTCACTGTCTACATTGGGTATTGTCCACAGCGTCACTATCTACATTGGGTATTGTCCACACTGTCACTGTCTACATTGGGTATTGTCCACAGCGTCACTATCTACATTGGGTATTGTCCACAGCGTCACTGTCTACATTGGGTATCGTCCACACTGTCACTGTCTACATTGGGTATTGTCCTCACTGTCACTGTTTACATTGGGTATTGTCCACACCGTCACTGTCTACATAGGGTATTGTCCACACTGTCACTGTCTACATTGGGTATTGTCCACACCGTGACTGTCTACATTGTGTATTGTCCACACCATCACTGTCTATATTGGGTATCGTCCACACCGTCACTTTCTATATTGGTATTGTCCACACCGTCATTGTCTATATTGGGTATTGTCCACACCATCACTGTCTATATTGGGTATCGTCCACACCGTCACTGTCTACATCAGGTATGGTCCACACCGTCACTATCTATATTGGTATTGTCCACACCGTCACTGTCTACATTGGGTATTGTCCACAGCGTCACTGTCTACATTGGGTGTCGTCCACACTGTCACTGTCTACATTTGGTATTGTCCACACTGTCACTGTCTACATTGGGTATTGTCCACACCGTCACTGTCTACATTGGGTATTGTCCACACTGTCACTGTCTACATTGGGTATTGTCCACAGCGTCACTGTCTACATTGGGTACTGTCCATACCGTCACTGTCTACATTGGGTATTGTCCACACTGTCACTGTCTACATTGGGTATTGTCCACAGCGTCACTATCTACATTGGGTATTGTCCACACTGTCACTGTCTACATTGGGTATTGTCCACAGCGTCACTATCTACATTGGGTATTGTCCACACTGTCACTGTCTACATTGGGTATTGTCCACACCGTCACTGTCTACATTGGGTATTGTCCACAGCGTCACTGTCTACATTGGGTATCGTCCACAATGTCACTGTCTACATTGGGTATTGTCCTCACTGTCACTGTTTACATTGGGTATTGTCCACACCGTCACTGTCTATACTGGGTATTGTCCACATCGTCACTGTCTACATTCAGTATTGTCCACACTGTCACTGTCTACATTGAGTATTGTCCACACCGTCACTGTCTACATTGGGTATTGTCCACACTGTCACTGTCTACATTGGGTATTGTCCACAGCGTCACTATCTACATTGGGTATTGTCCACACTGTCACTGTCTACATTGGGTATTGTCCACACCGTCACTGTCTACATTGGGTATTGTCCACAGCGTCACTGTCTACATTGGGTATCGTCCACACTGTCACTGTCTACATTGGGTATTGTCCTCACTGTCACTGTTTACATTGGGTATTGTCCACACCGTCACTGTCTACATAGGGTATTGTCCACACTGTCACTGTCTACATTGGGTATCGTCCACACCGTCACTTTCTATATTGGTATTGTCCACACCGTCATTGTCTATATTGGGTATTGTCCACACCATCACTGTCTATATTGGGTATCGTCCACACCGTCACTGTCTACATCAGGTATGGTCCACACCGTCACTATCTATATTGGTATTGTCCACACCGTCATTGTCTATATTGGTATTGTCCACTCCGTAACTGTCTATATTGGGCATTGTCCACACCGTGACTGTCTGCATTGGTTATTGTCCACACTGTCACTGTCTATATTGGTATTGTCCACTCCATAACTGTCTACATTGGGTATTGTCCACACCGTCACTGTCTATATTGGGTATTGTCCACACTGTCACTGTCTACATTGAGTATTGTCCACACCGTCACTGTCTACATAGGGTATTGTCCACACCGTCACTGTCTACATTCAGTATTGTCCACACTGTCACTGTCTTCATTGAGTATTGCCCACACCGTCACTGTCTATATTGGTATTGTCCACTCTGTAACTGTCTATGTTGGGTATTGTCCACACCGTGACTGACTATATTGGTTATTGTCCACACCGTCACTGTATATATTGGTATTGTCCACTCCGTAACTGTTACATTGGGTATAGTCCACACCGTCACTGTCTATATTGTTATTGTCCGCACAGTCACTGTCTGCATTGGGTATTGTCCACACCATCACTGTCTATATTGGGTATCGTCCACACCGTCACTGTCTATATTGGGTATTGTCCACACCGTCACTATCTACATTGGGTATTGTCCACACCGTCACTATCTATATTGGTATTGTCCACACCGTCACTGTCTACATCGTGTATTGTCCACACCGTCACTATCTATATTGGTATTGTCCACACCGTCACTGTCTATATTGGTATTGTCCACACCGTAACTGTCTATATTGGGGATTGTAGACACCGTCACTGTCTATATTGGTATTGTCCACACCGTCACTGTCTACATCGTGTATTGTCCACACCGTCACTATCTATATTGGTATTGTCCACACCGTCACTGTCTATATTGGTATTGTCCACACCGTAACTGTCTATATTGGGGATTGTCCACATCGTGACTGTCTACATTGGGTATTGTCCACACCATAACAGTCTACATTGGGTATTGTCCACAGCATCACCGTCTATATTGGGTATCATCCACACCGTGACTGTCTACATTGGGTATTGTCCACACCATAACAGTCTATATTGGGTATTGTCCACAGCGTCACCGTCTATATTGGGTATTGTCCACACAGTCGCTGTCTATACTGGGTATTGTCCACACTGTCACTGTCCACATTGGGTATTGTCCACACCGTCACTGTCTATACTGGGTATTGTCCACATCGTCACTATCTACATTGGGTATTGTCCACACTGTCACTGTCTACATTGGGTATTGTCCACAGCGTCACTGTCTACATTGGGTGTCGTCCACACTGTCACTGTCTACATTTGGTATTGTCCACACTGTCACTGTCTACATTGGGTATTGTCCACACCGTCACTGTCTACATTGGGTATTGTCCACACTGTCACTGTCTACATTGGGTATTGTCCACAGCGTCACTGTCTACATTGGGTATTGTCCATACCGTCACTGTCTACATTGGGTATTGTCCACACTGTCACTGTCTACATTGGGTATTGTCCACAGCGTCACTGTCTACATTGGGTATTGTCCATACCGTCACTGTCTACATTGGGTATTGTCCACACTGTCACTGTCTACATTGGGTATTGTCCACAGCGTCACTATCTACATTGGGTATTGTCCACACTGTCACTGTCTACATTGGGTATTGTCCACAGCGTCACTATCTACATTGGGTATTGTCCACACTGTCACTGTCTACATTGGGTATTGTCCACACCGTCACTGTCTACATTGGGTATTGTCCACAGCGTCACTGTCTACATTGGGTATCGTCCACAATGTCACTGTCTACATTGGGTATTGTCCTCACTGTCACTGTTTACATTGGGTATTGTCCACACCGTCACTGTCTACATAGGGTATTGTCCACACTGTCACTGTCTACATTGGGTATTGTCCACAGCGTCACTGTCTACATTGGGTATTGTCCATATCGTCACTGTCTATATTGGGTATTGTCCACACCGTAACTGTCTATATTGGGGATTGTAGACACCGTCACTGTCTATATTGGTATTGTCCACACCGTCACTGTCTACATCGTGTATTGTCCACACCGTCACTATCTATATTGGTATTGTCCACACCGTCACTGTCTATATTGGTATTGTCCACACCGTAACTGTCTATATTGGGGATTGTCCACATCGTGACTGTCTACATTGGGTATTGTCCACACCATAACAGTCTACATTGGGTATTGTCCACAGCATCACCGTCTATATTGGGTATCATCCACACCGTGACTGTCTACATTGGGTATTGTCCACACCATAACAGTCTACATTGGGTATTGTCCACACTGTCACTGTCCACATTGGGTATTGTCCACACCGTCACTGTCTATACTGGGTATTGTCCACATCGTCACTGTCTACATTCAGTATTGTCCACACCGTCACTGTCTACATTGGGTATTGTCCACAGCGTCACTATCTACATTGGGTATTGTCCACACTGTCACTGTCTACATTGGGTATTGTCCACACTGTCACTGTATACATTGGGTATTGTCCACAGCGTCACTGTCTACATTGGGTGTCGTCCACACTGTCACTGTCTACATTTGGTATTGTCCACACTGTCACTGTCTACATTGGGTATTGTCCACACCGTCACTGTCTACATTGGGTATTGTCCACACTGTCACTGTCTACATTGGGTATTGTCCACAGCGTCACTGTCTACATTGGGTATTGTCCATACCGTCACTGTCTACATTGGGTATTGTCCACACTGTCACTGTCTACATTGGGTATTGTCCACAGCGTCACTATCTACATTGGGTATTGTCCACACTGTCACTGTCTACATTGGGTATTGTCCACAGCGTCACTATCTACATTGGGTATTGTCCACAGCGTCACTGTCTACATTGGGTATCGTCCACACTGTCACTGTCTACATTGGGTATTGTCCTCACTGTCACTGTTTACATTGGGTATTGTCCACACCGTCACTGTCTACATAGGGTATTGTCCACAGTGTCACTGTCTACATTGGGTATTGTCCACACCGTGACTGTCTACATTGTGTATTGTCCACACCATCACTGTCTATATTGGGTATCGTCCACACCGTCACTTTCTATATTGGTATTGTCCACACCGTCATTGTCTATATTGGGTATTGTCCACACCATCACTGTCTATATTGGGTATCGTCCACACCGTCACTGTATACATCAGGTATGGTCCACACCGTCACTATCTATATTGGTATTGTCCACACCGTCACTGTCTATATTGGTATTGTCCACTCCGTAACTGTCTATATTGGGCATTGTCCACACCGTGACTGTCTACATTGGTTATTGTCCACACTGTCACTGTCTATATTGTTATTGTCCACTCCATAACTGTCTACATTGGGTATTGTCCACACCGTCACTGTCTATATTGGGTATTGTCCACACTGTCACTGTCTACATTGAGTATTGTCCACACCGTCACTGTCTACATTGGGTATTGTCCACACCGTCACTGTCTACATTCAGTATTGTCCACACTGTCACTGTCTTCATTGAGTATTGCCCACACCGTCACTGTCTATATTGGTATTGTCCACTCCGTAACTGTCTATGTTGGGTATTGTCCACACCGTGACTGACTATATTGGTATTGTCCACACCGTCACTGTATATATTGGTATTGTCCACTCCGTAACTGTTACATTGGGTATAGTCCACACCGTCACTGTCTATATTGTTATTGTCCGCACAGTCACTGTCTGCATTGGGTATTGTCCACACCATCACTGTCTATATTGGGTATCGTCCACACCGTCACTGTCTATATTGGGTATTGTCCACACCGTCACTATCTACATTGGGTATTGTCCACACCGTCACTATCTATATTGGTATTGTCCACACCGTCACTGTCTACATCGTGTATTGTCCACACCGTCACTATCTATATTGGTATTGTCCACACCGTCACTCTCTATATTGGTATTGTCCACACCGTAACTGTCTATATTGGGGATTGTAGACACCGTCACTGTCTATATTGGTATTGTCCACACCGTCACTGTCTACATCGTGTATTGTCCACACCGTCACTATCTATATTGGTATTGTCCACACCGTCACTGTCTATATTGGTATTGTCCACACCGTAACTGTCTATATTGGGGATTGTCCACATCGTGACTGTCTACATTGGGTATTGTCCACACCATAACAGTCTACATTGGGTATTGTCCACAGCATCACCGTCTATATTGGGTATCATCCACACCGTGACTGTCTACATTGGGTATTGTCCACACCATAACAGTCTATATTGGGTATTGTCCACAGCGTCACCGTCTATATTGGGTATTGTCCACACAGTCGCTGTCTATACTGGGTATTGTCCACACTGTCACTGTCCACATTGGGTATTGTCCACACCGTCACTGTCTATACTGGGTATTGTCCACATCGTCACTATCTACATTGGGTATTGTCCACACTGTCACTGTCTACATTGGGTATTGTCCACAGCGTCACTGTCTACATTGGGTGTCGTCCACACTGTCACTGTCTACATTTGGTATTGTCCACACTGTCACTGTCTACATTGGGTATTGTCCACACCGTCACTGTCTACATTGGGTATTGTCCACACTGTCACTGTCTACATTGGGTATTGTCCACAGCGTCACTGTCTACATTGGGTATTGTCCATACCGTCACTGTCTACATTGGGTATTGTCCACACTGTCACTGTCTACATTGGGTATTGTCCACAGCGTCACTGTCTACATTGGGTATTGTCCATACCGTCACTGTCTACATTGGGTATTGTCCACACTGTCACTGTCTACATTGGGTATTGTCCACAGCGTCACTATCTACATTGGGTATTGTCCACACTGTCACTGTCTACATTGGGTATTGTCCACACTGTCACTATCTACATTGGGTATTGTCCACACTGTCACTGTCTACATTGGGTATTGTCCACACCGTCACTGTCTACATTGGGTATTGTCCACAGCGTCACTGTCTACATTGGGTATCGTCCACACTGTCACTGTCTACATTGGGTATTGTCCTCACTGTCACTGTTTACATTGGGTATTGTCCACACCGTGACTGTCTACATTGTGTATTGTCCACACCATCACTGTCTATATTGGGTATCGTCCACACCGTCACTTTCTATATTGGTATTGTCCACACCGTCATTGTCTATATTGGGTATTGTCCACACCATCACTGTCTATATTGGGTATCGTCCACACCGTCACTGTCTACATCAGGTATGGTCCACACCGTCACTATCTATATTGGTATTGTCCACACCGTCATTGTCTATATTGGTATTGTCCACTCCGTAACTGTCTATATTGGGCATTGTCCACACCGTGACTGTCTGCATTGGTTATTGTCCACACTGTCACTGTCTATATTGGTATTGTCCACTCCATAACTGTCTACATTGGGTATTGTCCACACCGTCACTGTCTATATTGGGTATTGTCCACACTGTCACTGTCTACATTGAGTATTGTCCACACCGTCACTGTCTACATAGGGTATTGTCCACACCGTCACTGTCTACATTCAGTATTGTCCACACTGTCACTGTCTTCATTGAGTATTGCCCACACCGTCACTGTCTATATTGGTATTGTCCACTCTGTAACTGTCTATGTTGGGTATTGTCCACACCGTGACTGACTATATTGGTTATTGTCCACACCGTCACTGTATATATTGGTATTGTCCACTCCGTAACTGTTACATTGGGTATAGTCCACACCGTCACTGTCTATATTGTTATTGTCCGCACAGTCACTGTCTGCATTGGGTATTGTCCACACCATCACTGTCTATATTGGGTATCGTCCACACCGTCACTGTCTATATTGGGTATTGTCCACACCGTCACTATCTACATTGGGTATTGTCCACACCGTCACTATCTATATTGGTATTGTCCACACCGTCACTGTCTACATCGTGTATTGTCCACACCGTCACTATCTATATTGGTATTGTCCACACCGTCACTGTCTATATTGGTATTGTCCACACCGTAACTGTCTATATTGGGGATTGTAGACACCGTCACTGTCTATATTGGTATTGTCCACACCGTCACTGTCTACATCGTGTATTGTCCACACCGTCACTATCTATATTGGTATTGTCCACACCGTCACTGTCTATATTGGTATTGTCCACACCGTAACTGTCTATATTGGGGATTGTCCACATCGTGACTGTCTACATTGGGTATTGTCCACACCATAACAGTCTACATTGGGTATTGTCCACAGCATCACCGTCTATATTGGGTATCATCCACACCGTGACTGTCTACATTGGGTATTGTCCACACCATAACAGTCTATATTGGGTATTGTCCACAGCGTCACCGTCTATATTGGGTATTGTCCACACAGTCGCTGTCTATACTGGGTATTGTCCACACTGTCACTGTCCACATTGGGTATTGTCCACACCGTCACTGTCTATACTGGGTATTGTCCACATCGTCACTATCTACATTGGGTATTGTCCACACTGTCACTGTCTACATTGGGTATTATCCACAGCGTCACTGTCTACATTGGGTGTCTTCCACACTGTCACTGTCTACATTTGGTATTGTCCACACTGTCACTGTCTACATTGGGTATTGTCCACACCGTCACTGTCTACATTGGGTATTGTCCACACTGTCACTGTCTACATTGGGTATTGTCCACAGCGTCACTGTCTACATTGGGTATTGTCCATACCGTCACTGTCTACATTGGGTATTGTCCACACTGTCACTGTCTACATTGGGTATTGTCCACAGCGTCACTATCTACATTGGGTATTGTCCACACTGTCACTGTCTACATTGGGTGTCGTCCACACTGTCACCGTCTACATTTGGTATTGTCCACACTGTCACTGTCTACATTGGGTATTGTCCACACCGTCACTGTCTACATTGGGTATTGTCCACACTGTCACTGTCTACATTGGGTATTGTCCACAGCGTCACTGTCTACATTGGGTATTGTCCATACCGTCACTGTCTACATTGGGTATTGTCCACACTGTCACTGTCTACATTGGGTATTGTCCACAGCGTCACTATCTACATTGGGTATTGTCCACACTGTCACTGTCTACATTGGGTATTGTCCACAGCGTCACTATCTACATTGGGTATTGTCCACACTGTCACTGTCTACATTGGGTATTGTCCACACCGTCACTGTCTACATTGGGTATTGTCCACAGCGTCACTGTCTACATTGGGTATCGTCCACAATGTCACTGTCTACATTGGGTATTGTCCTCACTGTCACTGTTTACATTGGGTATTGTCCACACCGTCACTGTCTACATAGGGTATTGTCCACACTGTCACTGTCTACATTGGGTATTGTCCACAGCGTCACTGTCTATATTGGGGATTGTAGACACCGTCACTGTCTATATTGGTATTGTCCACACCGTCACTGTCTACATCGTGTATTGTCCACACCGTCACTATCTATATTGGTATTGTCCACACCGTCACTGTCTATATTGGTATTGTCCACACCGTAACTGTCTATATTGGGGATTGTCCACATCGTGACTGTCTACATTGGGTATTGTCCACACCATAACAGTCTACATTGGGTATTGTCCACAGCATCACCGTCTATATTGGGTATCATCCACACCGTGACTGTCTACATTGGGTATTGTCCACACCATAACAGTCTACATTGGGTATTGTCCACACCGTCACTGTCTATACTGGGTATTGTCCACATCGTCACTGTCTACATTCAGTATTGTCCACACCGTCACTGTCTACATTGGGTATTGTCCACACCGTCACTGTCTACATTGGGTATTGTCCACAGCGTCACTGTCTACATTGGGTATCGTCCACAATGTCACTGTCTACATTGGGTATTGTCCTCACTGTCACTGTTTACATTGGGTATTGTCCACACCGTCACTGTCTACATAGGGTATTGTCCACACTGTCACTGTCTACATTGGGTATTGTCCACAGCGTCACTGTCTATATTGGGGATTGTAGACACCGTCACTGTCTATATTGGTATTGTCCACACCGTCACTGTCTACATCGTGTATTGTCCACACCGTCACTATCTATATTGGTATTGTCCACACCGTCACTGTCTATATTGGTATTGTCCACACCGTAACTGTCTATATTGGGGATTGTCCACATCGTGACTGTCTACATTGGGTATTGTCCACACCATAACAGTCTACATTGGGTATTGTCCACAGCATCACCGTCTATATTGGGTATCATCCACACCGTGACTGTCTACATTGGGTATTGTCCACACCATAACAGTCTACATTGGGTATTGTCCACACCGTCACTGTCTATACTGGGTATTGTCCACATCGTCACTGTCTACATTCAGTATTGTCCACACCGTCACTGTCTACATTGGGTATTGTCCACAGCGTCACTATCTACATTGGGTATTGTCCACACTGTCACTGTCTACATTGGGTATTGTCCACAGCGTCACTGTCTACATTGGGTGTCGTCCACACTGTCACTGTCTACATTTGGTATTGTCCACACTGTCACTGTCTACATTGGGTATTGTCCACACCGTCACTGTCTACATTGGGTATTGTCCACACTGTCACTGTCTACATTGGGTATTGTCCACAGCGTCACTGTCTACATTGGGTATTGTCCATACCGTCACTGTCTACATTGGGTATTGTCCACACTGTCACTGTCTACATTGGGTATTGTCCACAGCGTCACTATCTACATTGGGTATTGTCCACACTGTCACTGTCTACATTGGGTATTGTCCACAGCGTCACTATCTACATTGGGTATTGTCCACAGCGTCACTGTCTACATTGGGTATCGTCCACACTGTCACTGTCTACATTGGGTATTGTCCTCACTGTCACTGTTTACATTGGGTATTGTCCACACCGTCACTGTCTACATAGGGTATTGTCCACACTGTCACTGTCTACATTGGGTATTGTCCACACCGTGACTGTCTACATTGTGTATTGTCCACACCATCACTGTCTATATTGGGTATCGTCCACACCGTCACTTTCTATATTGGTATTGTCCACACCGTCATTGTCTATATTGGGTATTGTCCACACCATCACTGTCTATATTGGGTATCGTCCACACCGTCACTGTCTACATCAGGTATGGTCCACACCGTCACTATCTATATTGGTATTGTCCATACCGTCACTGTCTATATTGGTATTGTCCACTCCGTAACTGTCTATATTGGGCATTGTCCACACCGTGACTGTCTACATTGGTTATTGTCCACACTGTCACTGTCTATATTGGTATTGTCCACTCCATAACTGTCTACATTGGGTATTGTCCACACCGTCACTGTCTATATTGGGTATTGTCCACACTGTCACTGTCTACATTGAGTATTGTCCACACCGTCACTGTCTACATTGGGTATTGTCCACACCGTCACTGTCTACATTCAGTATTGTCCACACTGTCACTGTCTTCATTGAGTATTGCCCACACCGTCACTGTCTATATTGGTATTGTCCACTCCGTAACTGTCTATGTTGGGTATTGTCCACACCGTGACTGACTATATTGGTTATTGTCCACACCGTCACTGTATATATTGGTATTGTCCACTCCGTAACTGTTACATTGGGTATAGTCCACACCGTCACTGTCTATATTGTTATTGTCCGCACAGTCACTGTCTGCATTGGGTATTGTCCACACCATCACTGTCTATATTGGGTATCGTCCACACCGTCACTGTCTATATTGGGTATTGTCCACACCGTCACTATCTACATTGGGTATTGTCCACACCGTCACTATCTATATTGGTATTGTCCACACCGTCACTGTCTACATCGTGTATTGTCCACACCGTCACTATCTATATTGGTATTGTCCACACCGTCACTGTCTATATTGGTATTGTCCACACCGTAACTGTCTATATTGGGGATTGTAGACACCGTCACTGTCTATATTGGTATTGTCCACACCGTCACTGTCTACATCGTGTATTGTCCACACCGTCACTATCTATATTGGTATTGTCCACACCGTCACTGTCTATATTGGTATTGTCCACACCGTAACTGTCTATATTGGGGATTGTCCACATCGTGACTGTCTACATTGGGTATTGTCCACACCATAACAGTCTACATTGGGTATTGTCCACAGCATCACCGTCTATATTGGGTATCATCCACACCGTGACTGTCTACATTGGGTATTGTCCACACCATAACAGTCTACATTGGGTATTGTCCACAGCGTCACCGTCTATATTGGGTATTGTCCACACAGTCGCTGTCTATACTGGGTATTGTCCACACTGTCACTGTCCACATTGGGTATTGTCCACACCGTCACTGTCTATACTGGGTATTGTCCACATCGTCACTGTCTACATTCAGTATTGTCCACACTGTCACTGTCTACATTGGGTATTGTCCACAGCGTCACTGTCTACATTGGGTATTGTCCATACCGTCACTGTCTACATTGGGTATTGTCCACACTGTCACTGTCTACATTGGGTATTGTCCACAGCGTCACTATCTACATTGGGTATTGTCCACACTGTCACTGTCTACATTGGGTATTGTCCACAGCGTCACTATCTACATTGGGTATTGTCCACACTGTCACTGTCTACATTGGGTATTGTCCACACCGTCACTGTCTACATTGGGTATTGTCCACAGCGTCACTGTCTACATTGGGTATCGTCCACAATGTCACTGTCTACATTGGGTATTGTCCTCACTGTCACTGTTTACATTGGGTATTGTCCACACCGTCACTGTCTACATAGGGTATTGTCCACACTGTCACTGTCTACATTGGGTATTGTCCACAGCGTCACTGTCTACATTGGGTATTGTCCATATCGTCACTGTCTATATTGGGTATTGTCTACACCGTGACTGTCTACATTGTGTATTGTCCACTCCATCACTGTCTATATTGGGTATCGTCCACACCGTCACTTTCTATATTGGTATTGTCCACACCGTCATTGTCTATATTGGGTATTGTCCACACCATCACTGTCTATATTGGGTATCGTCCACACCGTCACTGTCTACATCAGGTATGGTCCACACCGTCACTATCTATATTGGTATTGTCCACACCGTCACTGTCTATATTGGTATTGTCCACTCCGTAACTGTCTATATTGGGCATTGTCCACACCGTGACTGTCTACATTGGTTATTGTCCACACTGTCACTGTCTATATTGGTATTGTCCACTCCGTAACTGTCTATATTGGGCATTGTCCACACCGTGACTGTCTACATTGGTTATTGTCCACACTGTCACTGTCTATATTGGTATTGTCCACTCCGTAACTGTCTATATTGGGCATTGTCCACACCGTGACTGTCTACATTGGTTATTGTCCACACTGTCACTGTCTATATTGGTATTGTCCACTCCGTAACTGTCTATATTGGGCATTGTCCACACCGTGACTGTCTACATTGGTTATTGTCCACACTGTCACTGTCTATATTGGTATTGTCCACTCCGTAACTGTCTACATTGGTATTATCCACACTGTCACTGTCTCTTGGTATTGCCCACACCGTCACTGTCTATATTGGGCATTGTCCACACCGTAACTGTCTATATTGGTTATCGTCCACACCGTCACTGTCTATTTTGTGCATTGTCCACACCGTCACTGTCTATATTGGGTATCGTCCACACCGTCACTGTCTACATAGAGTATTGTCCACACTTTCACTGTCCATATTGGTATTGTTCACATCATCACTGTCTATATTGGGTATTGTCCACACCGTCACTGTCTATATTGGTATTGTCCACTCTGTAACTGTCTACATTGGTATTGTCCACTCCGTAACTGTTACATTGGGTATTGTCCACTCCGTAACTGTCTACATTGGTATTATCCACACTGTCACTGTCTATATTTGTATTGTCCACACCGTCACTGTCTACATTCGGTATTTTCCACACCGTCACTGTCTACATAGAGTATTGTCCACACCGTCACTGTCCATATTGGGTATTGTCCACACCGTCACTGTCTATATTGGGTATTGTCCGGACCATCACTGTCTACATTGTTACTGGCCACACTGTCACTATCTGTATTGTGCCGACAATTGATAATGTTCACATTTGGTACTGTCCACGGTACTATAGTAAACTGCCATCTGCACTGTACTGTCCATATTGTTTTTTACTCTCTACATCAAATTCTGGCTACACAGGGTACTACTCATCGTGTTTACTGCCTCACCGGGTACTGGAAAAACAGCGCTCATGTGGACAGAATCCTCCATTGGCAACAGGGAGCTGGAGTCCCCCACCAGCATGTACAAAACACCCAGCAAAAACTTTGACCACCACAAGTTAGCAAAACTTGTGCAGAAATGAACCAGCATTTTGAGAGGCTAAGTGGAGCCAGCATCAATTTGCATTGCTTCGTTCGTTTTTGTCTGACCTAACTCAATCTTTTTGTCACAACGCACACTGGCAGCATCAGAACCCAAGTGCGGAGGAAAGGCAGACTCTGATGAGAGTTTATTCATAATAATTCCGAAAGTATATCAGTGGCTCGGCTGAGCGACACCACAAGGAGCACTGTTCCCAAAACTAGGACCCTGCAGTTAGCACTAATCAGGCATCCACTTAAACAACATAACAAACATGAAACCCCCAAGCCTATCAAAATAAACTTAAGCTTAAACAGAAGGCACCAGGAGACCACATTACAAAGAGCGAGTGGCTTGAGAAAAGCACAAGAAACTCTAAATGGTTAAAAATCTCGTTAAACAACAATTAACCAATCCGGGTGCTCTATAATCCTCAGAACCCGGCGCTCTCTTGCGCCCCACTTAGGCCCAAGGAGCTCATTACACTTTGATGAGCAGTCAGAGGTGGAATGGCAGTGGACACAGGAGGTGTGAAAACGGACCCCAATTACACGGGCCAGTTAACATAGGGGTGGCTCGTGGACAAGGGCAGCGGCATAGATAAAAACTTTACCCCAGGTAGGGAGTGAGGTAGGACACCCAGTTGATGTAACAACAACCTCTTGCTCAACATCAGCAAAACTGTAGAGGGATTTGAGTGAAGCTCAATAAAATGGGAGTAGCTTAGATGAGCATCCTGGTTTGCATGGACCATTTGGGCCGAAGGGCCTGCTCCTGAGCTGTATGACTCTATGAATCTAAATGACTGCATTTGAAAGAGCAATCCTTGAAAAGCCAAAAGCATTATAACCAGTTAAAATGATCGGGCAGTGGCAGTGACGTTCACATTATCTGCTTCAGGGGTCAGAAGTAAATGAAGGACCCTCTCTAACCTTCCCTCGATACTGGGGCGCAGCCCTGGAAAATGGCAAATGCTTTGAACAAGGTGTTCAAAGAAGGGGTATTCCAATAGCCTCTGGCTGGTCAGTGGTAAGGTTTCACAGATCTTTATCAAGGCAGAACTGATCCAACAGGGTGAGTTTGTTTTATGCACAGTCACTGGTTGCAAAGCTGCTGAAAGCGGAGGCAGTCAATGGTTTCCGAAGGGAACTGGATCTGTTCTCGAGGAAACAGGACCGATGGGATTGCTAGAACAGACAGTGTGAGCCAAATGCACTCCTATTTTGTGATGTACTGGTGCCAGAACGACCTATTGCTCGACTGGAGAAAGGCGGGTGGGTGCTGCCTCTAGTCCGATGGAGGCAATTTATAATCTTAAATGCAGCATTGAATTGTTATTAAAGGATTTCACTGGTAGCATCTGGAAAGTAGGAACTAGGATTTGCCTTTGTGCGTGAACAGTAAAATGGGTAATGCTTTAAATTTTAATCTGTTCCATTTATTCTGGAGCTCAATTACTCGATCACATCAGCCCTCTGTGGTGCCAGACATGTGTCAGTTTAAATCTGTTAATGAAGTCAGCCTGCTATTTATAGACAGTACTCAAGACAAAACATATTTCTTTACAAGGTGCTATTAAATACTGTTCAAAAGCTGAATAGATTGTAATATTTATGGAATACTTTAAGAACTTCACACACCTCTCTCTACGGAGTGAGTGCCCTAACAAGATTTCTGACGAGGCCAGATTGTCACAGTAAGTTAAACCAAGGCTTGATTTTGATGATTTAACTGTCCCAGCCTGGAATGGGCAGCGGAGATTTGTGAATTCAAGCCGGCTCCATCAAACCTCTTACACCATGAAGGGTGTCTTCAAGAGGCCGGGACAGAGCATCTATCACTGACAATCCGGACCACCCCCTTCTCGTTCCCACAATCAAGGAGGAGATACAGGAGCCTGAAGACACACACTCAACAATTCAGGAGCAACTTCTTCCCCTCTGCCACCAGATCTCCAACTCCAAGAGCTGTACCTTTTTTGCACAATTATTTATTTTGTAATTTATAGTAATTTTACGTCTTTGGGTGGCAGGGTGGAAATCAAAGGAGGTTTATGGCAACCTAAAGAATTCCATAAATATTACAATTCATTCAGCCTTGGCGAAGCTGCAGCACCTGCTTAGCTCCCTGATCGGGATCACAGGAAGCCAAGGGGACAGGTGATGCATATCACAAGTCCTGGTTATGCGCCTATCGACAGTCTCTGAAGAGTATCGATAATGGCTCGGGTTACCCATCTTGCAAAGACACTGACCAGAAGAAGGCAATGACAAACCACTTCTGGAGAACAATTTGCCAAGAATAATCATGGTCACGGAAAGACCATGGTCACACTCATCATACGACACGACACTGTACTACTGCTGCACAACAACAGGTTTCATGTCATTTAAGTCAGTGATAATAAGCTTGATTCTGATTATTCTGGTCCTGATCCATTTTATTTTAATCAAATCATATGGTTTCCCTGCAGGGAACCAATCACCTCCCAAAACGCCAGCTTCTCTTTACATGCTGCCTTCTGAATGACTATAGCCCTGTTTCCTATTGATATTCTCTGCTTCTGAAAACCACCACACACTCCCACAGCCCCCGTCTCTGAGTCTGACGTGTGAGCAGCCTTTGGGACGATGAACCATGGAAAGCAAACGGCCCGGACGGGACACTGAGGACCTGGTATAAGCACCTGACGGGAGTGTCCACTGAGATCTTTAACCTCTGGCTTCAGCAGTCTGAGATCCCCACCTGCTTCAAGCAGCCTTCAGTTATGCTGGTACTTAGGAAGGACGTGGTAACCTGACTATCATCCAGTAGCTCTTACATCCACTGTAATGAAGTGCTTTGAGAGGTTGGTGATTAAACATATTAGCTCCCGCCTGAGAGGTAACTTTGATCCACTCCAATTTGCCTACCAGAGCAACAGGTCCACAGCAGATGCCATTTCATTGGCTCTTCACTCAACGCAGGAACATCTGGACAAAGTGCCATATATCAGGATGTTATCTACTGACTACAGGTCAGGATTCAATACTATCAGCCCCTCAAAACTAATCAGTAAGCTTGTGTAATTAGATCCTGGATTGCCTCACTTGCGGACCCCAGTCAGTTCGGATTGGCAACAACTTCTCCTCCACGATCTCCATCGGCACCAGGACCCCACAGGGCCACGTGCTTAGCCCCCAGCTCTACTTGCTAAGCACAGCTCAAATGCACACTGTAGTGTGCTGGTGACACCGCGATCGTGGGCCGGATCAAAGGGGGTGAAGAATCAGCGTATAGGAAGGAGATGGAACATCTGGCTGAGTGATTGTGAGTTTTGGAACCCTCGTCCTTACAACGTGTAGAAATAGAGGCTCCTGGATATTTCTAAGGCAGGGCTGGATGGACTCCTAGTAGGCAGAGAGGTGAAAGAGTGCACTGCGTATACAGGAAAATAATATCCAAGGTAGTGCTGAGCTGGGACCTCAGCTGTGCTGCAGCTCGTATTTAATTGTCTTTGTTACATTTGTAACTCCAAACATGAAACTAATTAAAAGAAAGACACGGGAGTCCAAAATGTGAGTCTAACTTTGTGTTTACTTTAAGTGAGACACATTCGCATCACGTGGTCATGTCATGATGTATGCAATTAACATATATTTACATCTAACGTAATTAATTATTTAAATGAACAAGAATGCTTAATCAAACAATACATTTACAAAATTACTCAAATACTACTGAAATATTAAATACACAACACCCCCCCTGCTATACTCAATACAGAATGCATCTCTACTATATACACAGTGTACTGTATAATACAACTGCTATAAAGACGACCACAGTGCAGTAAATTTTAAATTGTTCCATTCAAGCCTAGAGATTTAATTACTATAGAGGATTTCTTACTGTGAGCACTGTGAGGGTCATGTTTTTTGACTTCTCCAGTGCGTTCAACACCCTCTCCCCCTCCCTCACCATCGTTCCTCTCCCCCTCCCTCACCATCGTTCCTCAACCTCTCCCACTCCCTCACTGTCGTTCCTCTCCCCCTCCCCCTCCCTCACCCGGTCACCGTCGTTCCTCACCCTCTACCCCTCCCTCACCATCGTTCCTCACCCTCGCCCCCTCCCTCACTGTCGTTCCTCAACCTCTCCCCCTCCCTCACCGTCACTCCTCGCCCTCTCCCCCTCCCTCACCGTAGTTCCTATCACCCCCACCCTCACCGTCGTTCCTCACCCTCTCCCCCTCCTCACCGTCATTCCTCGCCCTCTCCCCCTCCCTCACCATCGTTCCTCTCCCCCTCCCTCACCGTCATTCCTCTCCCCCTCCCTCACCATCGTTCCTCGCCCTCTCCCCCTCCCTCACCATCGTTCCTCAACCTCTCCCCCTCCCTCACCGTCGTTCCTCTCCCTCTCCCCCTCCCTCACCATCGTTCCTCACCCTCGCCCCCTCCCTCACTGTCGTTCCTCGCCCTCTCCCCCTCCTCACCGTCGTTCCTCTCCCCCTCCCCCTCCCTCAACGTCGTTCCACACCCTCCCCCTCCCTCACCGTCGTTCCTCGCCCTCTCCCCCTCCCTCACCGTCGTTCCTCACCCTCTCCCCCTCACTCACCGTCGTTCCTCTCCCCCTCCCCCTCCCTCACCATCGTTCCTCGCCCTCTCCCCCTCCCTCACCGTCGTTCCTCACCCTCTCCCCCTCCCTCACCGTCGTTCCTCTCCCCCCTCCCTCACCGTTGTTCCTCAACCTCTCCGCCTCCCTCACCGTCACGCCTCGCCCTCTCCCCCTCCCTCACCGTCGTTCCTATCCCCCCTCCCTCACCGTCGTTCCTCAACCTCTCCCCCTCCCTCACCGTCACTCCTCGCCCTCTCCCCCTCCCTCACCGTCGTTCCTATCACCCCCACCCTCGCCGTCGTTCCTCACCCTCTCCCTCACCCGGTCATCGTCGTTCCTCACCCTCTCCCCCTCCTCACCGTCGTTCCTTGCCCTCTCCCCCTCCCTCACCGTCATTCCTCTCCCCCTCCCTCACCATCGTTCCTCGCCCTCTCCCCCTCCCTCACCGTCGTTCCTCTCCCCCTCCCCCACTGTCATTCCTCACCCTCCCCCTCCCTCACCGTCGTTCCTCTCCCCCTCCCTCACCGTCGTTCCTCTCCCCCTCCCCCACTGTCATTCCTCACCCTCCCCCACCCTCACCGTCGTACCTCACCCTCTCCCCCTCCCACTCCCTCACCGTCGTTCCTCGCCCTCTCCCCCTCCCTCAACGTCGTTCCTCTCCTCCTCCCCCTCCCTCACCGTCGTTCCACTCCTCCTCCCCCTCCCTCACCGTCGTTCCTCTCCTCCTCCCCCTCCCTCACCGTCGTTCCACTCCTCCTCCCCCTCCCTCACCGTCGTTCCTCACCCTCTCCCCCTCCTCACCGTCATTCCTCGCCCTCTCCCCCTTCTCACCGTTCCTCTACCCCTCCTCACCGTCGTTCCTTGCCCTCTCCCCCTCCCTCACCGTCGTTCCTCTCCCCCTCCCTCACCGTCGTTCCTCTCCCCCTCCCTCACCGTCATTCCTCTCCCCCTCCCTCACCATCGTTCCTCGCCCTCTCCACCTCCCTCACCATCGTTCCTCAACCTCTCCCTCTCCCTCACCGTCGTTCCTCTCCCCCTCCCTCACCGTCATTCCTCTCCCCCTCCCTCACCATCGTTCCTCTCCCCCTCCCTCACCATCGTTCCTCAACCTCTCCCCCTCCCTCACCGTCACTCCTCGCCCTCTCCCCCTCCCTCACCGTCGTTCCTCTCCCCCTCCCTCACCGTCATTCCTCTCCCCCTCCCTCACCATCGTTCCTCGCCCTCTCCACCTCCCTCACCGTCGTTCCTCTCCCCTCTCCCTCACCGTCGTTCCTCAACCTCTCCCCCTCCCTCACCGTCACTCCTCGCCCTCTCCCCCTCCCTCACCGTCGTTCCTATCACCCCCACCCTCGCCGTCGTTCCTCTCCCCCTCCCTCTCCCTCACCCGGTCATCGTCGTTCCTCACCCTCTCCCCCTCCTCACCGTCATTCCTCGCCCTCTCCCCCTTCTCACCGTTCCTCTCCCCCTCCTCACCGTCGTTCCTTGCCCTCTCCCCCTCCCTCACCGTCGTTCCTCTCCCCCTCCCTCACCGTCGTTCCTCGCCCTCTCCCCCTCCCTCACCGTCGTTCCTCTCCCCCTCCCTCACCGTCGTTCCTCGCCCTCTCCCCCTCCCTCACCGTCGTTCCTCTCCCCCTCCCCCACTGTCATTCCTCACCCTCCCCCACCCTCACCGTCGTACCTCACCCTCTCCCCCTCCCACTCCCTCACCGTCGTTCCTCGCCCTCTCCCCCTCCCTCAACGTCGTTCCTCTCCTCCTCCCCCTCCCTCACCGTCGTTCCTCTCCTCCTCCACCTCCCTCACCGTCGTTCCACTCCTCCTCCCCCTCACTCACCGTCGTTCCACTCCTCCTCCCCCTCCCTCACCATTGTTCATCGCCCTCTCCCCCTCCCTCACCGTCGTTCCTCTCCTCCTGCCCCTCCCTCACCGTCGTTCCACTCCTCCTCCCTCTCCCGCACCATTGTTCCTCGCCCTCTCCCCTCCCTCACCGTCGTTCCTCTCCTCCTCCCCCTCCCTCACCGTCGTTCCACTCCTCCTCCCCCTCCCTCACCATTGTTCCTCGCCCTCTCCCCTCCCTCACCGTCGTTCCTCTCCTCCTGCCCCTCCCTCACCGTCGTTCCACTCCTCCTCCCTCTCCCGCACCATTGTTCCTCGCCCTCTCCCCTCCCTCACCGTCGTTCCTCTCCTCCTCCCCCTCCCTCACCGTCGTTCCACTCCTCCTCCCCCTCCCTCACCGTCGTTCCTCACCCTCTCCCCCCTCCCTCACCGTCGTTCCTCACCCTCTCCCTCACCCGGTCATCGTCGTTCCTCACCCTCTCCCCCTCCTCACCGTCATTCCTCGCCCTCTCCCCCTTCTCACCGTTCCTCTACCCCTCCTCACCGTCGTTCCTTGCCCTCTCCCCCTCCCTCACCGTCGTTCCTCTCCCCCTCCCTCACCGTCATTCCTCTCCCCCTCCCTCACCATCGTTCCTCGCCCTCTCCCCCTCCCTCACCGTCGTTCCTCTCCCCCTCCCCCACTGTCATTCCTCACCCTCCCCCTCCCTCACCGTCGTTCCTCTCCCCCTCCCCCACTGTCATTCCTCACCCTCCCCCTCCCTCACCGTCGTTCCTCTCCCCCTCCCTCACCGTCGTTCCTCTCCCCCTCCCCCACTGTCATTCCTCACCCTCCCCCTCCCTCACCGTCGTTACTCGCCCCCTCCCCCTCCCTCACCGTCGTTCCTCTCCCCCTCCCTCACCGTCGTTCCTCTCCCCCTCCCCCACTGTCATTCCTCACCCTCCCCCACCCTCACCGTCGTACCTCACCCTCTCCCCCTCCCACTCCCTCACCGTCGTTCCTCGCCCTCTCCCCCTCCCTCAACGTCGTTCCTCTCCTCCTCCCCCTCCCTCACCGTCGTTCCACTCCTCCTCCCCCTCCCTCACCGTCGTTCCTCTCCTCCTCCCCCTCCCTCACCGTCGTTCCTCACCCTCTCCCCCTCCTCACCGTCATTCCTCGCCCTCTCCCCCTTCTCACCGTTCCTCTCCCCCTCCCTCACCGTCGTTCCTCTCCCCCTCCCTCACCGTCATTCCTCTCCCCCTCCCTCACCATCGTTCCTCGCCCTCTCCACCTCCCTCACCATCGTTCCTCTCCCCCTCCCACACTGTCATTCCTCACCCTCCCCCTCCCTCACCGTCGTTCCTCTCCCCCTCCCTCACCATCATTCCTCAACCTCTCCCTCTCCCTCACCGTCGTTCCTCTCCCCCTCCCTCACCGTCATTCCTCTCCCCCTCCCTCACCATCGTTCCTCGCCCTCTCCCCCTCCCTCACCATCGTTCCTCTCCCCCTCCCTCACCATCGTTCCTCAACCTCTCCCCCTCCCTCACCATCGTTCCTCTCCCCCTCCCTCACCATCGTTCCTCAACCTCTCCCCCTCCCTCACCGTCGTTCCTCAAACTCTCCCCCTCCCTCACCGTCACTCCTCGCCCTCTCCCCCTCCCTCACCGTCGTTCCTATCACCCCCACCCTCGCCGTCGTTCCTCACCCTCTCCCTCACCCGGTCATCGTCGTTCCTCACCCTCTCCCCCTCCTCACCGTCATTCCTCGCCCTCTCCCCCTCCCTCACCGTCGTTCCTCTCCCCCTCCCTCACCGTCATTCCTCTCCCCCTCCCTCACCATCGTTCCTCGCCCTCTCCCCATCCCTCACCGTCGTTCCTCTCCCCCTCCCCCACTGTCATTCCTCACCCTCCCCCTCCCTCACCGTCGTTCCTCTCCCCCTCCCTCACCGTCGTTCCTCTCCCCCTCCCCCACTGTCATTCCTCACCCTCCCCCACCCTCACCGTCGTACCTCACCCTCTCCCCCTCCCACTCCCTCACCGTCGTTCCTCGCCCTCTCCCCCTCCCTCAACGTCGTTCCTCTCCTCCTCCCCCTCCCTCACCGTCGTTCCTCTCCTCCTCCCCCTCCCTCACCGTCGTTCCACTCCTCCTCCCCCTCACTCACCGTCGTTCCACTCCTCCTCCCCCTCCCTCACCATTGTTCATCGCCCTCTCCCCCTCCCTCACCGTCGTTCCTCTCCTCCTGCCCCTCCCTCACCGTCGTTCCACTCCTCCTCCCTCTCCCGCACCATTGTTCCTCGCCCTCTCCCCTCCCTCACCGTCGTTCCTCTCCTCCTCCCCCTCCCTCACCGTCGTTCCACTCCTCCTCCCCCTCCCTCACCATTGTTCCTCGCCCTCTCCCCCTCCCACACCGTCGTTCCTCAACCTCTCCCTCACCCGGTCATCGTCGTTCCTCACCCTCTCCCCCTCCTCACCGTCATTCCTCGCCCTCTCCCCCTTCTCACCGTTCCTCTACCCCTCCTCACCGTCGTTCCTTGCCCTCTCCCCCTCCCTCACCGTCGTTCCTCTCCCCCTCCCTCACCGTCATTCCTCTCCCCCTCCCTCACCGTCGTTCCTCGCCCTCTCCCCCTCCCTCACCGTCGTTCCTCTCCCCCTCCCCCACTGTCATTCCTCACCCTCCCCCTCCCTCACCGTCGTTACTCGCCCCCTCCCCCTCCCTCACCGTCGTTCCTCTCCCCCTCCCTCACCGTCGTTCCTCTCCCCCTCCCCCACTGTCATTCCTCACCCTCCCCCACCCTCACCGTCGTACCTCACCCTCTCCCCCTCCCACTCCCTCACCGTCGTTCCTCGCCCTCTCCCCTCCCTCAACGTCGTTCCTCTCCTCCTCCCCCTCCCTCACCGTCGTTCCACTCCTCCTCCCCCTCCCTCACCGTCGTTCCTCTCCTCCTCCCCCTCCTCACCGTCGTTCCACTCCTCCTCCCCCCTCCCTCACCGTCGTTCCTCTCCTCCTCCCCCCTCCCTCACCGTCGTTCCACTCCTCCTCCCCCTCCCACACCATTGTTCCTCGCCCTCTCCCATCCCTCACCGTCGTTCCTCTCCTCTCCCCCTCCCTCACCGTCGTTCCACTCCTCCTCCCCCTCCCTCACCATTGTTCCTCACCCTCTCCCCCTTCCTCACCGTCGTTCTTCACCCTCTCCCCGTCCCTCCATCACCGTCGTCCACCCCCTCTCCCTCTCCCTCCCTCACGGTCGTTCTCTCCCCCTCCCACTCCCACACCGTCGTTCCTCGCCCTCTCCCCCTCCCTCAGCGTCGTTCCCTCTCCTCCTCCCCCTCCCTCACCATCGTTCCACTCCCCCTCCCACTCCCTCACCGTCGTTCCTCGCCCTCTCCCCCCTCCCTCACCGTCGTTCCTCTCCTCCTCCCCCTCCCTCACCGTCGTTCCACTCCTCCTCCCCCTCCCGCACCATTGTTCCTCGCCCTCTCCCCTCCCTCACCGTCGTTCCTCTCCTCCTCCCCCTCCCTCACCGTCGTTCCACTCCTCCTCCCCCTCCCTCACCATTGTTCCTCACCCTCTCCCCCTCCCTCACCGTCGTTCCTTGCCTCTCCCCCCTTCCTCACCGTCGTTCTTCACCCTCTCCCCGTCCCTCACCGTCGTTCCTCTCCCCCTCCCCCTCCCTCACCATCGTTCCTCACCCTCGCCCCTCCCACACAGTCGTTCCTCACCCTCTCCCCCTCCTCACCGTCATTCCTCGCCCTCTCCCCCTTCTCACCGTTCCTCTACCCCTCCTCACCGTCGTTCCTTGCCCTCTCCCCCTCCCTCACCGTCGTTCCTCTCCCCCTCCCTCACCGTCATTCCTCTCCCCCCTCCCTCACCATCGTTCCTCGCCCTCTCCCCCTCCCTCACCATCGTTCCTCTCCCCCTCCCTCACCATCGTTCCTCACCCTCTCCCACTCCTCACTGTCGTTCCTCTCCCTCTCCCCCTCCCTCACCATCGTTCCTCTCCCCCTCCCCCTCCCTCACCCCGGTCACCGTCGTTGCTCACCCTCTACCCCTCCCTCACCATCGTTCCTCACCCTCGCCCCCTCCCTCACTGTCGTTCCTCGCCCTCTCCCCTCCTCACCGTCGTTCCTCTCCCCCTCCCCCTCCCTCAACGTCGTTCCACACCCTCCCCATCCCTCACCATCGTTCCTCGCCCTCTCCCCCTCCCTCACCGTCGTTCCTCACCCTCTCCCCCTCACTCACCGTCGTTCCTCTCCCCCCTCCCTCACCGTTGTTCCTCAACCTCTCCGCCTCCCTCACCGTCACGCCTCGCCCTCTCCCCCTCCCTCACCGTCGTTCCTATCCCCCCTCCCTCACCGTCGTTCCTCAACCTCTCCCCCTCCCTCACCGTCACTCCTCGCCCTCTCCCCCTCCCTCGCCGTCGTTCCTCACCCTCTCCCCCCCCCACCGTCGTTCCTCTCCCCCCTCCCTCACCGTCGTTCCTCACCTCTCCCCCACCCTCACCGTCACTCCTCACCCTCTCCCCCCCCACCGTCGTTTCCTCTCCCCCCCTCCCTCACCGTCGTTCCTCAACCTCTCCCCCTCCCTCACCGTCACTCCTCACCCTCTCCCCCTCCCTCACCGTCGTTCCTATCACCCCACCCTCGCCGTCGTTCCTCACCCTCTCCCTCACCCGGTCATCGTCGTTCCTCACCCTCTCCCCATCCTCACCGTCATTCCTCGCCCTCTCCCCCTCCCTCACCGTTCCTCTCCCCCTCCTCACCGTCGTTCCTTGCCCACTCCCCCCTCCCTCACCGTCGTTCTCTCCCCCTCCCTCACCGTCATTCCTCTCCCCCTCCCTCACCATCGTTCCTCGCCGTCTCCCCCTCCCTCACCGTCGTTCCTCTCCCCCTCCCCCACTGTCATTCCTCACCCTCCCCCTCCCTCACCGTCGTTCCTCTCCCCCCTCCCTCACCGTCGTTCCTCTCCCCCTCCCCCACTGTCATTCCTCACCCTCCCCCACCCTCACCGTCGTACCTCACCCTCTCCCCCTCCCACTCCCTCACCGTCGTTCCTCGCCCTCTCCCCCTCCCTCAACGTCGTTCCTCTCCTCCTCCCCCTCCCTCACCGTCGTTCCTCTCCGCCTCCCCCTCCTCACCGTCGTTCCTTGCCCTCTCCCCCTCCCTCACCGTCGTTCCTCTCGCCCCTCCCTCACCGTCATTCCTCTCCCCCTCCCTCACCATCGTTCCTCGCCCTCTCCCCCTCCCTCACCGTCGTTCCTCTCCCCCTCCCCCACTGTCATTCCTCAACCTCCCCCTCCCTCACCGTCGTTCCTCTCCCCCTCCCTCACCGTCGTTCCTCTCCCCCTCCCCCACTGTCATTCCTCACCTCCCCCACCCTCACCGTCGTACCTCACCCTCTCCCTCTCCCACTCCCTCACCGTCGTTCGTCGCCCTCTCCCCCCTCCCTCAACGTCGTTCCTCTCCTCCTCCCCCTCCCTCACCGTCGTTCCACTCCTCCTCCCCCTCCCTCACCATTGTTCCTCTCGCCCTCTCCCCCTCCCTCACCGTCGTTCCTCACCCTCTCCCTCACCCGGTCATCGTCGTTCCTCACCCCTCTCCCCCTCCTCACCGTCATTCCTCGCCCTCTCCCCCTTCTCACCGTTCCTCTACCCCTCCTCACCGTCGTTCCTTGCCCTCTCCCCCTCCCTCACCGACGTACCTCGCCCTCTCCCCCTCCCTCACCGTCGTTCCTTGCCCTCTCCCCCTCCCTCACCGACGTACCTCGCCCTCTCCCCCTCCCTCACCGTCGTTCCTCTCCTCCTGCCCCTCCCTCACCCGTCGTTCCACTCCTCCTCCCCCTCCCTCACCATTGTTCCTCGCCCTCTCCCCCTCCCTCACCGTCGTTCCTCACCCTCTCCCTCACCCGGTCATCGTCGTTCCTCACCCTCTCCCCCTCCTCACCGTCATTCCTCGCCCCTCTCCCCCTTCTCACCGTTCCTCTACCCCTCCTCACCGTCGTTCCTTGCCCTCTCCCCCTCCCTCACCGACGTACCTCGCCCTCTCCCCCTCCCTCACCGTCGTTCCTTGCCCTCTCCCCCTCCCTCACCGACGTACCTCAACCTCTCCCCCTCCCTCACCGTCGTTCCTCTCCCCCTCCCTCACCGTCATTCCTCTCACCCCTCCCTCACCATCGTTCCTCGCCCTCTCCCCCTCCCTCACCGTCGTTCCTCTCCCCCTCCCCACTGTCATTCCTCACCCTCCCCCTCCCTCACCGTCGTTACTCGCCCCCTCCCCCTCCCTCACCGTCGTTCCTCTCCCCCTCCCCCACTGTCATTCCTCACCCTCCCCCACCCTCACCGTCGTACCTCACCCTCTCCCCCTCCCACTCCCTCACCGTCGTTCCTCGCCCTCTCCCCCTCCCTCAACGTCGTTCCCTCTCCTCCTCCCCCTCCCTCACCGTCGTTCCACTCCTCCTCCCCCTCCCTCACCGTCGTTCCTCTCCTCCTCCCCCTCCCTCACCGTCGTTCCACTCCTCCTCCCCCTCCCTCACCATTGTTCATCGCCCTCTCCCCCTCCCTCACCGTCGTTCCCTCTCCTCCTGCCCCTCCCTCACCGTCGTTCCACTCCTCCTCCCTCTCCCGCACCATTGTTCCTCGCCCTCCTCCCCTCCCTCACCGTCGTTCCTCTCCTCCTCCCCCTCCCTCACGTCGTTCCACTCCTCCTCCCCCTCCCTCACCGTCGTTCCTCTCCTCCTCCCCCTCCCTCACCGTCGTTCCTCTCCTCCTCCCCCTCCCTCACCGTCGTTCCACTCCTCCTCCCCCTCCCGCACCATTGTTCCTCGCCCTCTCCCATCCCTCACCGTCGTTCCTCTCCTCCTCCCCCTCCCTCACCGTCGTTCCACTCCTGCTCCCCCTCCCCTCACCATTGTTCCTCACCCTCTCCCCCTTCCTCACCGTCGTTCTTCACCCTCTCCCCGTCCCTCCATCACCGTCGTTCCTCCCCCTCTCCCTCTCCTCCCTCACGGTCGTTCCTCTCCCCCTCCACTCCCTCACCGTCGTTCCTCGCCCTCTCCCCCTCCCTCAGCGTCGTTCCTCTCCTCCTCCCCCTCTCTCACCATCGTTCCACTCCCCCTCCCACTCCCTCACCGTCGTTCCTCGCCCTCTCCCCCTCCCTCACCGTCGTTCCTCTCCTCCTCCCCCTCCCTCACCGTCGTTCCTCTCCTCCTCCCCCTCCCTCACCGTCGTTCCACTCCTCCTCCCCCTCCCGCACCATTGTTCCTCGCCCTCTCCCCTCCCTCACCGTCGTTCCTCTCCTCCTCCCCCTCCCTCACCGTCGTTCCACTCCTCCTCCCCCTCCCTCACCATTGTTCCTCACCCTCTCCCCCTCCCTCACCGTCGTTCCTTGCCCTCTCCCCCTTCCTCACCGTCGTTCTTCACCGTCTCCCCGTCCCTCCATCACCGTCGTTCCTCCCCCTCTCCTCTCCCTCCCTCACGGTCGTTCCTCTCCCCCTCCCACTCCCTCACCGTCGTTCCTCGCCCTCTCCCCCTCCCTCAGCGTCGTTCCTCTCCTCCTACCCCTCCCTCACCATCGTTCCACTCCCCCTCCCACTCCCTCACCGTCGTTCCTCGCCCTCTCCCCCTCCCTCACGGTCGTTCCACTCCTCCTCCCCCTCCCTCACCATTGTTCCTCGCCCTCTCCCCCTCCCACACCGTCGTTCCTCTCCCCCTCCCCCACTGTCATTCCTCACCCTCCCCACCCTCACCGTCGTACCTCACCCTCTCCCCCTCCCCACTCCCTCACCGTCGTTCCTCGCCCTCTCCCCCTCCCTCAACGTCGTTCCTCTCCTCCTCCCCCTCCCTCAACCGTCGTTCCTCTCCTCCTCCCCCTCCCTCACCGTCGTTCCACTCCTCCTCCCCCTCCCTCCCCGTCCGTTCCACTCCTCCTCCCCCCTCCTCACCATTGTTCATCGCCCTCTCCCCTCCCCTCACCGTCGTTCCTCTCCTCCTGCCCCTCCCTCACCGTCGTTCCACTCCTCCTCCTCTCCCGCACCATTGTTCCTC